>NC_140933.1:44365606-44675606 GCF_014529385.1 Adiantum capillus-veneris | reverse complement strand
CACATTGAAGCTTTGTCATCCATAATTTTTGCTCAACCATTTCAATGTACATTGGTGCCCGTTTGAAATCCATACATAGTGATAACTTCTCTTTCCTTTGGCTGAGATTATCATGCTTAGTTGCTTCTCCACATGAAAGGTCAATACATAAGGTGCGATGGTCGGATTCCGGGGTCCATTGACCAAACATAAAACTCTTTATGCGATACATGATGGCTTCAGAGAGTATCATATAGTCAATCACACTATCCCCATTATGTCTCCTACATGTAAATCCATTGGTTCCACTCCACAAAGATAGACCATTGGCAATGAGCATACCCGTGCTATTACACATGTGTAAAAGTAACTTTCCATAGTGATCCGGCTCTTTCTCATCCATTGAAGTACGATCATACAAGTGAACTTCCTCCAACTCCCTTGAAATGTATGGCATATCAAATTGTTGAGTATCATGTTGCAATGTTTTTGTGCGAGCATTCATATCCCCAAATACAATAACATCACCTTCACCTTTGAAATAAGCAATGTCCTCTTCCAAATCAGAAAATGGTTGATCTCTATCCATGCAAGCATAAAAGGGAGAATCATGATGAGGAATGTAGCAACCGGCTACAAAAATGGGTGCTCTTTTTGGTGTCATAATTTTCAGCCATACATAACGTTTGTACTTGTCATCTTTCACAATTGATACAAAATCTTCCAATCCTTTCTTAACCATACATGCTAACCCTCCTTGTCCTCTTCGTTGCTTGAGATTCTTTGATCACATCAATGAATGTACATTGTAATCCTCCAAGCCGTTAATCCTTTGTGTATCATGCTCCCAAGTTTCAACAAGAAGTACAACATCGGCTTTGCTTGTTAGTTCATCAATGCCAACCCCCGCATTCCATGGGTATCCATTACAATTCCAAAAGCATATTTTCAATTGTAACTCGGTCTCATAGGTCACGCATCCCTATTTGCTTGAGAGACTTGCCTCCTCCTTGGGCACATTTTCTTCATGAGAGATCTCCTTGTTTTTATTATTCTTTTCCTCATATGCCTTGCGATGCATATTTTGTTGCTTAATAGTGCGGTCTTCACATACAAAACATTTTGTATCCCTCAAATAGATCCAACTATTATTAAGGATAATCTTTCGCTTGGTCTCATCCGGCATGGTGCATACAATTGGCTGTTCTCCCGAGCGAGGAGCTCCTTGCTTCCCCACTCTATGTGCTCCATAGACCATAACTCCGGACATGCCAAAGTGGGTTTTGAAGAAATCTTCAATAACAATGGCAAGAGAAGGAGGTGTCTCTAACTTCTCTTCGGGAATTCCACGAATAACAATGTTCTCGGAACGTCGCTCCCGTTCCTTCAACTCCTCCACATCCACATTCTCAACATTCTTTGTTTGAACCATAGCTTGCATGAGTGAGGAATTAGAAACCACATTGCTACCACATACATCAGCCCAAGACTTGTTTGTGCATACATTTTTCATGTCGCATACATCCCGGCTCATAGTGTCAAATTTCTCCTCTTTCAATACATGGTCATGCTCTACTTTTCTCATCCGCTCCTTCAAAGCATTCAAGTCCACAAGAGAGCGTTTACATTCCTTGACTTCCTCTTCAAGTTGCATCAAACGTGTTGTTTGCATCTCAAGTGTCCTCTTGAGATTCTCATTCTCAACCACAAGTACCCTTAGTGTGCCATTTTCCATTGCAAGTGCTCGTAAGTCTTCGCCTTGTTTGTTTACGGTCTCTTGCAATGATACCAAGTACGCCATGATCATGGTTTCCGATGTCGTTGGTTGGGTGGTTGTGTTGCTATCTCCACACTTAGGAGATTTTGGATCATTTTCCACAATGGTTGTGGACCTTGTTGAAGAAGAAGAACCCTTGCGAGTGCCGGAAGACATTGTATGTAAAATAGGAGATGAGAATCAATTTTGTTGAACCTGTTCACTTCGGAAATGCTGCTATAGAAACGCCTTCCATAACTCTGAAAATTTATGTCTTTACATCAATGTGTAGAGGACTTCGTGCTCTTCGATTGAGAGAGAGAGAGAGAGAGAGAGAGAGAGAGAGAGGACTCGTAGTGCTCTAAAAAAACCTAGGTTTAGTGTAGTCCCACCTACAAATTTTGAAATTTACCTCTAATTTTTTTATTTGAAGGTAAGAAAACCTTCAAATTTTGACACTTTACCTCTGTTGTTTCACATATGTAGGTTTGCCAAGTTTTTGGCAAGGAGGTCCCGGGGGGGGGGGGCTGGAGATGGCCTTCTGTCTTTATGTCGCAGAACAACCAAGGTGCACGGCGGCCAGTGCACAAAATCGCGAATGCAAGTGCAGCCTGCCTCGAACGACCTGGAGAGAGAGAGAGAGAGAGAGAGAGAGAGAGAGAGAGAGAGAGGTCGGATTTCGATAATGTGCTCTGCACAGCAAGAAAGAAAGCGAGAGAGAGAAAGGGAGAGAGAGAGAGATAGCGAGGACTCGCAGGTGCTCGAAAAAAACCTAGGTTTAGTGTAGTCCCACCTAGAAATTTTGAAATTTACCTCTAAATTTTTTATTTGAAGGTAAGAAAACATTCAAATTTTGACAATTTACCTGTGTTGTTTCACATATGTAGGTTTGCCAAGTTTTTGGCAAGGAGGTCCCGGGGGGGGCGTTGCTCGAGATGGATGGCCATGGCGGCCGGCTGTTCACAGCTAAGCTTAATATCTTGCCGTTTTCAATTTCCAAAATGCTGGTTCACACCAAGGGGAAAAGGAGAAATTCCGCCCCATAATAGAGAGAGAGAGAGAGAGAGAGAGAGAGAGAGAGAGAGAGAGAGAGAGAGAGAGAGAGAGAGAGAGAGAGAGAGAGAGAGAGAGAGAGAGAGAGAGAGAGAGAGAGAGAGAGAGGACTCGGTGTGGCCTGCACTTGCGCGCTCGGAAAGAGAGAGACACTGCCTGCACCTGCATGCTGGGAAAGAGAGAGAGGTGGCCGGCTGTTGACAGCTGAGCTTCCAGACAGTGCTCAGCTGAGCGCAGAGAGAGAGAGAGAGAGAGAGAGAGAGAGAGAGAGAGAGAGAGAGAGAGAGAGAGAGAGAGAGCAGATTCAGAGGTCGGATTTCGGCAATGTGCTCTGCACAACAAGAAATAAAGCGAGAGAGAGAGAGAGAGGACTCGTAGTGCTCTAAAAAAACCTAGGTTTAGTGTAGTCCCACCAACAAATTTTGAAATTTACCTCTAATTTTTTTATTTGAAGGTAAGAAAACCTTCAAATTTATACACTTTACCTCTGTTGTTTCACATATGTAGGTTTGCCAAGTTTTTGGCAAGGAGGTCCTCGGGGGGGGGGGGCCTGGAGATGGCCTTCTGCCTTTATGTCGCAGAACAACCAAGGTGTACGGCGGCCAGTGCACAAAATCGCGAATGCAAGTGCAGCCTGCCTCGAACGACCGGGGGAGAGAGAGAGAGAGAGAGAGAGAGAGAGAGAGAGAGAGAGAGAGAGAGAGAGAGAGAGAGAGAGAGAGAGAGAGAGAGAGAGAGAGAGAGAGGACTGCCAAGGAGGTCCCGGGGGGTTGCCGTTGCTGGAGATGGCCTTCTGCTTTTATGTCGTATGACACCCAAGCTGTATGGCGGCCAGTGCACAAAATCTTTCTCTGTGTGGGAAGATTAATTATAGGAGAAGGGTTTCTGGGAGCTGTAAATCCTTACAGAGTAGCAAAATCCAATTTGGGAGGCTTTTAGGAGTAAGTTGGTGGTGAGTGCGATGGGGGTAAAGAGGGGCCATGCCGCCGCCAAAGGCGGCGCCGTTTTACTAGTCTATATAAGAGACAAAGTAGTAAGTGTATAGAGTGTCGTAATCTCTCTTTTTTTCTTTGTAGACCTCACAATGGTGAGTGAATTATACTAAAAAGTCGAGCCATGACATCAGCCAACAACCAGAGATACATAGCCTCACAGGGAGCCACCCCGTGACACTTAAAAGGACACAAGTGAGAAACTAGGTTGAACATGGAGCAAGCTTCGACTTGACAAGGGACCCAAATACTCCCCAATCATAACAACACCAATTGCCTTGTTCCACTCTTCGGAGTTCATCTACTTCCCAATGACGACAATCGTTTCCTTGCTTTCTTGTACGATCTCCGTGAACTTTAGCTATTTTCAGGGTGTTCCAAAGACCCAACAATTCATGGCCTTCCACACGTGTTTGAAGTACCAAAATCTAACAATTTGCATGCCAATAAGCAGCACTTGGCTCTTGAATGCCTTCCCGCCCAGGAAGAGATTGTTCTTGAAGAACCTATTTTCCAGGTCTTTTGCACCCATTTGCGGGATTTCCTTGAATAAGTGAGGGAGGTCCTCACTAGACGTTCCACATTGTGAGCATCTATCGAGACCAATACCTCTAGCTAGGACCTTCACCCCATTAGGCAAGGAGAGTGGCATAATTTCTACAGCAAACAAACCCCCTAAATATGTTGGCACGATTCTGGAAGTGCCTAATTAAATAGAATCGAAGAGGATGCTCTTGGTGACTCATGAATGAAACGAAAGGGGGGACAATTGGTAGGAGGGAACGACATGGACAGTGCACAAATCTGCGATCGACTGTGACACTTAGGGGTATGACTTTTATTTCAATGCTTTATTGTATATTTATGTGTGCTTCAATGGATGTCATATGTATGCATACTTTTTATTGAAAACTTTATAGTTATCCCTGATGTATTTATACATAATATAGCACAAATCGCTCACAATCTCTCCATAAAAAATTACAGTGTTTATGAAAACTATTCATGTGCAAATAGAATATGTCAATATTCTATTTGACGTAATGAGTGTTTCTAAATTGCAACTCCTATGATCAAGCTCACAATAGTGCCAAAACTCACACTATGGCCAAAACCACACTTGGTCTTGCCTTTGAAGCGTAACTATGAAATGAATAATAATCTTCTTCTTTTTTTGGGCAAAACTCACAATAGTGAGTGGATATATATATATAAACAAAAAGTTACAAACCTAGCCATACTCGAGCCGAGCCATGGCATCAAACACCAACCAAGACACACATAGCCAAGTACATTGGTTGATAAAGGGTGTCACCCTATACCCTGAGCATGTTTCGTAGCTAAGGTAAACACAAATGGGCTTGTGGTTTCCACCAAGGAGAGAGCCCTACCATAACAGACTCCTTGCTAGCCAAGCCACAGCAAAAGAGCATAACGTCGAAACAAAAAAATCACTTTTCTTTCTTTCTTCTTAAAATATTGATAGTGTTGGTCGTAGGTCCCAAAACATTCACAATATGGTTGATAAGGTCAAGTTCTAGGACCTGTGATCCACCTATAGAGCTGTCAGGTTGAATGGTATCTTTGGCTATCCGAGTTTCAATGACAGGATCCACAGACGATTCTAGTTTCTCTTGCATCACAACTGACTAGCATTCCGTCTCTTTGATTATCTCAACCTGGTTCATTACACTGCCACAAGTATCTTCCGATGGCTTGGTTGGGCTTACGAGGGGCCAATCATCCCCTTCTCATGGGCAACTAATCCCTTCCATCACCACCTCACGAGACACCTCCTAGTCACTGGACTTTCCTTCCGACCTAGTGTCACCCGCAGTGGACATGCCATCCCTGGTTGCCGGATTATGGATAGCTATGGTTTTGTGAGAGTCCCTAACAAAGAGACCTATTTTACGGCATTTGTAGCATGCATTTGGAAACGAAGCAAATGCCACCTCTTGTTGAAAGGCGCCAAATCTACCCATAAGAATGTCTAAATATTTAGGAATGGGGGTGCTCATGTTCCATAATATGTAAACCTTCACATCCAAGCCCGATCTGACCCCCTGCAGCTTTGGAAGGACATCACCTGGCCCATCATAGCAATTATGAAGTTCACATGGCCATGGAGCCATATCGGGAAGTCTTTGAGCGTAACCCACACCGGGAAGTAGTCCATAAATTTTTTTCTCGAACAGTACTCTGGTGTCCAAGGCATAGCATAAGCAAAATGAGAAGCCCCCCAAATGCCTCCTCTCATAACCAAATCCTGAAAAGTCTCCTTGAAAGCACACTTTGCCACATAGAAGCCTTTTCCCACTACCGTGAATTGGTAGATTGCATTTCTATCTCTTGTCGCCACCACTGCCTTGGGCAGACACACGACGGCCCATGAAGTATAGTACCACCAAGCGAGCAGACCTTCAAGTTCTGGATCCCATTCCCACAAGCCTTGGGCAGGCACAAGATGGACCATGAAGTATAGTACCACCAAGCGATCACAATAGGCCTCCAAGCTTTAGATCGCTACTTTCAGACAAAACTCCATCGTCATCACATACCCATCTTCAACTTTATTCTGAATAATAATCTTGTTTTTTCCATACTCACAAAGGGTTCCAATATAGGCTTGTACACAAACACATAGGAAACAAAACCAACGATGAAGAACCTACTTTCTCAAGTGTTCCAAGAAACTCAATGCATGAGTCCATTCCTCATCCTTGTCCATTAACCCTCTTCTTGCTCCAACGTTAAGGATGAGCTCAATGCTCATGCGCGCGATATCATCAAAATGGGCCACAACCAGTTTGGCCTCAAGAACCCAAAAGTTTCTAGACTTCCGGACCTAGTTCGGGTAGGAAAATATAGTTATTTGGGTGCACACTAAGATGTTGTGGTTTCAGTGAAGAGTAATTTGTGTTGTTTCCCAATAAATTTCGCCCTTTTGATCTTTGAGTGGCAAAGAGATGTGTGGGAGCTACGCCCAAGAGAGCACTAATATTTTTCAAAAAATAATTGTAGAAATTTTTACTGCAGCTGCAAGGGCATCGTACCTAGGGTGAAGCCCTGAGAGATCAAGAGGGTTCATGGCTAGCTGGCCCGGTGTCTGGTTGAAATCTGCGGTGTGAGGAGAGAGGGTGTGTTGCATTTGTGAGTTTGCAGCTGCACAAGCTTGGAGGGAATAAGTGAACGAAAATTTTGTAGTGGTTGTTGTGGGTGCAGGTGGATAACGGGGTGTGGTCACTGGTGTGTTGTCTCGTGGGCCAAGGCAAGCACGAGCCTCAAGGGTTGTGCGGGTAGCTAAAAGTTTGAATCATCAGAGATTCATATGAGCAGCGTGTGTGTGTGTGTGTCCACTGCCTAGGACCTCAAATGTGGATTAATTGATGGGCTGCACTGCTACACTTGGAACATGTTTGCAGCTTGCGGGGTTGGTGATGGGTCAGAGCCATTGAAAGCGGCCAAGGTGCATATAAGGGGGGCCTAGGGAATCACAGACGAGAGCGTGCAGTTGGAAATTAGAGGTTTGTGTATTGTGTAGTTGGGTCTTGTGGGGTTATTGGTGCAAATCCTGGCAAACATCGCAAAATCAGGTGAGCACTGAGCTTGGTGAAGCCTTAAATGGGCTGTGGGACAGCAACAACCAAAAGCTCGCATCATGTGTACTATATATGGGTACTAGTACGGCCGGCCGCCTTCGGCGGCCTCTCTTTCTCCCCCTCTCTCCCTTTTTATCGCATGCAAAGGGGCTATTTTTAGTTTTGGACTTTAGCCTTCAGGTCGAAGATTGCGACACGTGTAAAGGGCTCCCCTTTCCGCCATATTATGTTAGTAGATACAATAAAAGCTAGATGAACGACAACAGCAAATCACGAATAATAAGCAAAAAGCTCAAGTTTTTGGTGCTAGCAATTCAAAACACAGACGGTGCGCATCCAATCCCCATGCAGATGGCATGGCCCACTTGCCTGGTTAACTCGCACAGGCGTGCCAGATGCTCACAAGCATACACTCCCATCCCGTGGATTTCTCACTCATCGCGTTGCTCATAATGATAGTGCTTAAAAAACACATTGCTCCTCTCAGGGCCTTGTATGATTGTAGGGGACTTTAATATGGTAGAGTCTTCTCTTGACAAATGGAATCAATTGGGGCCTCCATTGAGATGCTCTGAAAAAGCCAAATGGGAACAAGTCGTAGTGAAGCACAACCTTGTTGATATCTCATAAGGATAACTTAAAGTTTTCCAAGAACTATTTTGCTGATATTTTCTCCTCCCCCCCCCAAAAGAGGGGTTGATATCACAGCTACCAGAGCCACTATGCTAAGGCAAGGAAAAAAAGTGTGCCTGAGGCTACAGCTCAAGTGATGGATCAGCCCCTAACAGAGGGGGAGCTAAGAAACACTATAGATGCTTTAAAAGATGGTAAATCTCCATGCATTGATGGCATACCTTATGAGTTCTTCAAAATTTATAAGAATTTTCATTTGCCCCATCTCTTGTCCATTAGGAAGGAGGCTTTAAAGACAGGAGCTCTATCTACCTCTATGAACATTGGTGGCATCAAGCTAATTCATAAAAGAGGGGAAAAGGAGGACCTAGGTAACTGGAGACCCATTACCTGTTTTACTTCCATTTACAAAATTTTCTCTTTGGCCCTAACTAGAAGGCTGAGTGATCACATGAAACACATCATTCTGCCAGAGCAGAAGGGGTTTATTAAGGGCGGGTTCATTTTGGATGCTATCATTACTTTATGGGAAGCTATGGAGTATGCCCAAGACAGTGATCAAGAGTTCTTGTTCTTTAAAATAGATTTTGATAAAGCTTATGACAGAATAGAGTGGGACTTCATCTTTCAATGCCTGTTTGACATTGGTTTTGGGAAACCCTTTATCAATTTTTTTCAAATACTATTTGGTAATGCCTGTGTAAGAATTGCTATTAATGGAGAAGAGGTCTATCAGGCAAGGCTGTCCTATAGCTCCTCTACTGTATGCTATATGCTCTGACTCTCTTGGATGGTTAGTGAAAGATGCACTAGACAAAGGTATTATGCAGGGTTTGAAGATCCCCGGGATGGATAGAGATCTTATACTGCAACAGTCTGCAGATGACACCAACTCCATAATTGCTAATGATAGTGCTTCAACTACTCAGTTCTGGTTGTGTTTGGACACATTCTACAAAGCCAGTGGATCAGTGATTAACCACAGCAAAACAGGTTACAGAAGCTCTAATGGTTTTACTCCTCGGGTAGTTACTACCTCTGGCTGCCAAGAACTTAAGAATGGGGAAGTCTTTAGGTTGCTTGGCATTCCAATGAAGTTCAAAGTTTCTTTTTCTCAGAGATGGGATTGGGTCATTGATAAATTCAAACAAAAGCTGGGGAAATGGCAGCAAGCCCACTCCTCCATTTCAACCAGATTTTTTATTTTAAATCACTACCTATTGCCCTCACTCATTTACCTTTTGTCTTGCTGGTCTCGAGCTAAGTACCAGATTAATCAAATCTTCTCTATGGTAAGGAACTTTTTGTGGGGAGGTGATAATGCTCACAAAAGGCTGCCCAAAGTTTCATGGGAAATCTGTTGTCTCCCAAAAGATAAAGGGGGGCTTGGGCTGCTTAACCTTGAGAGACTTTCCACCAAGCTTGCAGCCAAATGAATCTACAGAGCTTCAAACTCAAAGGATTACTGGGCTACACTTATCAAAAGGGATATTCAAAAATTTAGATGTACTAATTACAAATCTTGGTCAAACTTTCATCTCAGGGAGATCCTGTTGTCATCTGTCTATTTGCATCCAGTAGGTTCCAAGCTGGTTAACAGAATGTGGTTGGCCTGGAATACAGTCAAAGCTCAATGGAAACCCTCAACTGAACTGTTCTCTAACCAGTCCTTTTTTCTTCAAGATTCTATATGGTTTGGTATTTTTGCAAGAAAATCCTCTGTACTACCTTGCAGAAAAGCTCACAAATGTCATAAAGCTGGCATTAGGTACTGGGAAGTCATTCTCCATTAGTGCAAACTGAAGACTGAAAGACAACTTCACTTTCAATTTTCAATTCCAATCTCCCTTGCCAAGTGGTGTTTGGTGACTGCCAACTTGAAGCTAGGACAATTCACTGTCCCTCTCAGAGATAACCAGGCAGCAATCAGGATTGCCAAGCTTACTGAAGATGTTTACAAGCACTTCTACCCTAAGCCAGGTGTAGAAGAGGACATAAAGAAAAGACTCAACAAAATTTGGAAGATTGGCTGGAGTAGGAAGCAATGGACCTACATGTTTAAATGTCTTTGGGCATTTCCTTTGGAGATTAAACATTCCACCCTCATGTGGCTAATCATCCATAATGGCATCTGGACCGGAAGCAGAGCACTCAAAGCAGGAGTTAGTGATGGTATTTGCAAAAGATGCCATAAAGCAGTGGAAGACAATCTACATCTTTGGTTTAATTATAAAGCTAATGGGGGGATACTAAGAGCCATCCAGAATGTAACCAGCCAAATAAATCTTAAAGCATTGGACTTCAAAGACTTGTTACTGGGTTGCTGCAGGGGTCTTGACATCCCACTCTGGTCCATCTGGAGAGGGTACTTACTTTGGTTTATTTGGAATCATAGGAATGCTTTTTTGTTTGATAGCCCAAAAGCCTATCCCTTATGTCTCCTCAAGTCTGATCTCAAACAGTTTGCCCTCAAGCTGTGTACTAAAGTTAAAGAAGCTTTACCACAAGGCTTATCTTTATCCTTTGTCTTAAAGTCTACCCGATGGCAAAAATGGAGTACATTTGCCCCTCCGATTTACCACCATGCCAGATTCCGAATGCTCTACCTCTTGTAATTGTCTCTGAGAAATTGGGGCTGACCCTCGGCCACTGCATGGGTTGGGTTCTCCACCACCGATTTATCTCTTGGCAAAGGGAAGAACTCAGATGCCCACGAGATGGGCTGCCTTGAGAGGATCACAAGGAGAAGAAGATCTGATGCACATGTCTGTCCTAGCAAGATATCGCCACCAAAAGGGAACTACCATCACCTGGAAACATCTCATAGGCTGCAAAACAAAAAATATGGGGGCTGCCAAGGGAAATGTTAGTGCAAGCTGATGAAAACATTGGGCTTCCTGATGGGGAAAATTCCAGAACAGCAAGAAAAAATGTTGGGGCAGCCTACTGCCGATCTCCATTTGTTGCCCATTAAGGCACCCAAGGGAGGGCGCCCCCTGCTGGGCCTGATTTGCATATGGATAGGCTCTCCCCCTCCCCTACCTATATAGGCCCAATATCAACCTGCCCAACCCAGCCCTATGCTCCACGACCTTGGAAAAGGGGGGGGGGGGGATAGGGGAAGGGTACCAGATACAAGGAGGAAAATAGAGGAAACTTGGGATAAAATATCCCCAAGCCTCTAGGAGCCTATGTGACCATGGAACAAAGCCAAAAACTAAGCTAAACATGGCTAGACACGACAGGACATGAGAGACTTGCCTCACACTGGTTGGGCACAGCCACAAAACAGCCCTCACTCCCTAGCACTTGTCCCTGGGAGAAACTGGGACAAACTAGACAAACCCAAAGAGATGCCTAAACTCTAACAATCCTGCCATTGAACAAGATATTCTTTGAGTTTTTTATTTCAAATGAATTTTTCTCAAGATTCCAATATTTTAGAGGGTTGGAGCTCCAAGACATTTTAGGGTGGTATGACAATTTTTTCCTCGTCAACATCACTAGGAATATAGGATTTCAATAAACTTACTTGGAATATATCATGGACTTTGAGATAACCTGGCAACCTCAGCTTGTAAGATTGAGTACCTATAAAGTTGATGACTTCATCCACCTTTTGTCCAATTCAATAGAATCTTTTTTGCACAAGATTGAGGGTCTTTGCATACCCTAGGTGTCTTGAAGTAGGACTATCATGGGCCTTGACCAAGGTAGCCTTCCTTAAGTTTGTATCCTTTGGTACACATAACCTATCTCTATAATAGAGACAATGGTCATCGTATAAGAAGTGCTACATTGATGATATATCCTTTGATTTTCTAGTTTGAAAAAGGGCAATCTACCTTTAATACTTTGGATAAGAGAATGCATCTTCCTTGATTCTTTCAATGATTGGGTTGTTGGGTACAAATAAAAAGTTCTTGACTGAGTGAACCAACAACCCAATTTTCCTTTCCTAGGTGATAAATAATTTCAAAGTCATATCCTTGCAAAAACTATACCCAATGTCTTTGTCGCATTCAAGGTTGGTTGCATGAAGATCCACTTTGCACTCTTATGGTAGGTTATAGGTTGAAAATTCCTTCCCAATAAGTAATGCCTCCATAGCTTTAGAGCGTGAATGACTGCCAATAGTTCTAGGTCATGGGTTGGGTAGTTCTCTTCATGGATCTTTAGCTTATGTGAGGTGAAAACTAATGGCTTGCCTGAGTTAAACTAATACTCCAACTACTATACCACTAGCATCAATGATGACATCAAAGGTCTAGTTGAAATCTAGTAGCTTTAGACAAGGTGTAGTAGTGACATACTACTTAATTTTATCAAACCTTTTTTGGTGTTTTTGTTCCCAATTTATATTCACCCCTTTCTTTAGAAGGTCAATCAAGGATGAAGCGATCATAGCATAATCCTTTATGAAGATTTTACAGCAACCCATGATCCCCAAGAATCCTCTGAGCTAGCCTACATTAGATGGTTGGGGCCATTCAGCAATGTACTCTGATACCAAATGTGAGAGACAAAGATAGAAAACTTGTGAACTCCCCTTGCTCCTAGAGAAAATGAGAAAGAGAAGGTGAAAAATGTGTATAGTGTATGTAACTCTCCACCCAACCTAAGCTTACATAGGAAAAGACCTTGCCTTTCTAAAGAAATCCAAGAGACCTTGCCATTGAGGCTCCACTAAAGTGTCCTCCATACGCCTTGGCAATTTTGTCCCTTGTTTTCCTTCTCGTAAGAACCTTCGAGCATAGGTTGGATTCCTAACTACTTGCCACAATCCATGGCTAATCTTGGCACATTTGTCTTGTGTGTTGGAGTCACACTTGCCTAGACATCAAGACTACACACACACTTGCGCTTGGTCTATCTTTCAAACCTATGCCTTGTCAAAAGACCCTAGCTATTTTGGGATCTCGTAGGTTCATTTACTTTTCACTGCTTATCACTCTATAAATATACCCTTGTTTACTTGATGTCTAACATAGAGTTGGCCATGTAAGACAATAAAAAAGGCACTAGTCTCAAAGCTTGCAATAAATTTTTCAATAAGAGTCAAAGTCTATGTATGTTTTGTTTGGTGGAGCAAAGGGAAAATTTTCAAAAGACACTCGTACACTTGTGAGGTAATATTGGAGAAGCTTCTACATTAAAAAAACCCATCTTGGAAAAGTGAAAGCTACTTGAGATGTTTCTTTGTATCACATGTGCTACATTTGTTCCTTAAATTACCCATCAACTTCATTCTTGATACTATGTTTCTCTTGTAAATTCCCTTGTATGCATATAGAGTGATGCATAAATGACACTTGAATAAGCATTCCTCTTTTGTTTCTCCTAGAACTCACCTTGCATGAATAGGAGCTTCAATGTAAACTACTTGAGTCAATAAGAGTGTATACCAACACAATGTTTTCCTATTGGATAATTTCCCTTTGTTCATCCAAGTTTTATTCCGTAATTTAGAAAGATTCACCATTATCGTGTTGTACATATCCAAACCTCTACATTGTACAACAATTATAAGGGGACTTTCTACAAATCTTTAAGGTGAATCAAAGTGAGAACATGCATGTGAAACCTATACATTGGCAAGTGCAAATTCGGGGTTTCAAGGCCAATAGAGGTCTTCCATTAAGAGAGATTTACAATCAAGTGGCCTACTAGAGGGTCCTACTCACAATCATGCATTCTATGGTATCATCAGCCTCAAGGTTACTATAAAGGTGATTGGAAAATATAGATAAGGTCATCAAGAAGACTATTTGTTCAACAAGTGATCTACAATGGGATACAAGTCAAAAGGGATCCTTATTCCATAACAACATATCCATAGGTTGTAAAAGATACTAGCAACATAAGGGAATTTTCCTGAGCACCTCAATTCCGAAAAGTAGTAGTGTAGAAACCCCAAGTCTATCATCTCAAAATCTAAGCTTAAACTCTTGCGAGTTTCATGATTGCACTCTTTATGATCACGTGAGAGAATCGAGTAATCTACACACAAGATAATGATGACATACATCTCATTCTTCCTTAACATATGCAAAGTTGCACCAAAAGCACTTCTTCTAAAACCAAGCTTTTGGGTAGCTCAAAATCCTAGTGGTTCAGCTAGATATACCTCCTCCTCAAGATGTCCATTTAAAAAAGTTAATTTTGTATCCATTTGAAAAATAGGCCAATTTTTAGCAGTAAATAATGCAAGTATTATTAAGCTATGGTGGAAATTAAAATGAAGCAATCATGGGAGAAAATAACATTAATAGAGCTTCTTTATTCAACATAGATATTATTACAAGAGTGCCTGTTATATAGGCATCGGCTAGAACTTGTTACTCACATCATGGTGAAGTGAGTAGCATCCAAAGGATCGGCCCAAATAGAGAGAGTTAAGGAAAAAACTCGTATGCACCTTTTTAGGGGTTGTTTTTTCTCACCTCTTGGCTTCATATGCAAGAGGAACATGTGTATAAACATCCATGGGTCTTATACCTATATATAAACATCATTTGGGATGGCTAGGTATGCATAAGTGGCTAGGAAAATGCTCCGTACGGAGGTGAAAAATATGTTACACTCTCCAACAAGCCTCCCCTTGCATGTCATATGTAACACCCAACAAATATGAAGTATCCTCCCCTATAGAATTTAACAATAGGGTGTAGAAATCAAATGTATATCCTAGAGAATCTAACAATAGGAGTAGACAAAAATGCCTCCCCTTGACGAGTGTCTTCCATCAAGGTTTTGCTGCAAATAAAATTGGTGCTTCAGAGTATGTCATCAATGTAGTATGTGTTGGCTTAACCATCTTCATTGTCAAAGTCTTGAGATGCCATATTTATTTTGCCTTTGTTATTGGAGTTTTTGCCTTTATCTTTGTCTTTATAGTTGCTTATGTTGCTTGTACCAGCTTTTTTGTCTTTATAGAAACAAGAATCTGATGAATGTGTGTTCTTTTCACATATGACGCATGGGTTGAATTTATAGCAATCCTTTGACACATGTTTGCATCTTCCACAATGTTGGCACTGCTTTTTCTTGCTTCTTGTGACTGCATAAGGTCCATTAGAAGTTCCTTCAATGCTCTCGTTGTTTGTTAAGAATAGTTACAATTTGGTTGTACTCCTCAAGAAGAACCACTATCTTGTCTTCTTCATCAACCGATGCTTTCTATATACACAAGTTGTGTGCAAATACTCTTTATTCTATTGAGGATAATGCTAGAGAGGTCTTCTCCCTCTTTCAACATCAAGCCAAATAATTGAATTTTGAGTGAGATTTGACCAGACACACATTCCTATGTGTGAAAATACTCTTTAGACTATTTAGGATAATGCTAGAGAGATTTTCTCCCTCTTTCAACGTCAAGCCACATAATTGCATTTACAGTGAGATTTCACCAAACATATGTTCCAATGTTTGTCAAGCACTAAGTGCAGTGGTAGCTACCCCATTTTAATAAAAAATGAAGACTACAATTGGGAATTTACAAAATATAATAGGGATTGGGACTCCATAGCATTTTGGAATTGTCGTGAGACTAGTCGTCTTCCAAAAAAATTGTGGTTTTCAATATCCTTTGTGGTTTTCTGTACAATAAGATTTGTAGTAGAAATTTTATGCTGTTTTTGCAAATCTATTTTGCCCTATATAGATAGTTCATTTCAGCAAGTTTTAAGAACTTTTGACCAATTTTTTGAGGGCTCTACAACTTTGAAAAAGAAAGTTTTTTCAAATTTCTCATTGATTTTTTGTGTAGATTGTTCACATTATCTACAAGTCGTGGGTACCTTGCAGCAAGTTTTTGAAGCGCAAATTTATCCACTTAGAAGTAGCTTTTCATGCTTGTTCTCATGGTTCTAATAAATTTTTGTGCTCTTCAACTTTGCACATATAAAGCAAGGCCCTTGGCTAGGAGCCACATGTCCAACATGCATGGCAAGGGGGGGTCCCGCAAGTTCAGCCAAGGAGCTCTACTTAAGGGAGTTGGATGGAAGGTAATCAGCATGCTAGTACCCATGGTCTTAAATGGACATAGAACATAGTCCATAAGAATCATAAAGGTAGTTGGAACATTTGGTTAAACCAAATGCACAAGAAAAAAATTGTAATGAACACAAATTTTAGGAAGTTTGAGACTTATTGATTTCATACTTTTTGAATTATAGCAACTTGAAATATTTTTGCCTTCGAGACATTTGAATGATAGAGTGGACAATGCATTCGCAAAAACCATAAACTTTCTCGTGTATTGAAGTTCCACCTTCTAGAATTTACTAATAAGTTTCTTAAAATTCGAGTCCTTTCATGTAAATAAGCATATTTTTTGAAACTTAAAACTCTTCTTCATAAATGGTGATAAGCATGCTTGAATCATCAAGAGCTCGCTACACATGCTTTCTTGTGCAACCTGGTCCACATTCTCAGACTCAGCGCTCACTTTTGAGATGGCTTCCACCAGCAGGATGATAGTGATTCAAGGGGGTCAACCTACGCTTCAGCTTGCCACAAAGCTCATCCCCCAGAAGTAGTGTAGTGATATAGAGAAGTGTTGGGAGCTCATTTGCAGCCTGGCACTTTGGTTCATCTAGTGGGCCTGCTGCTTTTGCATCTTTGAGGCTTGCCCTGTCCCATCGTAGAGACTCTTTGTGACATTTGGCTGGAGTTAGTTCATACACTAAGGGGTCAGTAAAAGAATTGAGAATTAAGAGTATTTGCATCAAGATTAAAAGGCGACTAATTTCTCATTTATTTAGCTAAGGTTGAGTTGCATTGATAGGAAATAGAATAAATTTAAGGTAAATTTCACTCTCATATGTGACAAAATTAGAGCTACAAGCCTTGGACCCTGATATAAACAGGTTAATTAAAGCTACAAGGAGACATCTTTATTCTAGAAGACTCATTCAAAAACATTTATTCAATTACTCTCATAGATTCTCCAAGATTCTCGCTCTTTCCTTTGAAGTATTCACCACCTTTGTTTACAAAATAGTATAAGAATTGAACCCTCACATGTGAGAGATCGGCTCCAAGATGTACTCCCATAACCACTGTGGCAAGCGGGCAACGATGCTGATCCTCCCACTTATTAAAAAAGAAATTATATCAGCTTCGCCCCAGCGTCTCGTCCCCTTGCCTCTGCACGCACCTGCCTGGTCTGCTGCGCCTGACACCCTTTCCCCTCTCCAACTGCATTCCCACCCGCCTTCCTTGCAGGTTTAGCCGCCGTTCCGTTCGCCTTTCCTGTGAGTATCCCGCAAGATTCTTAGCCTTTTTCAATTCAACCTAGCCGGATACCCCCTACTCTACTCTACTCTACTGGGAAGACTTTAATAAAATCCCATTACTTGACGGATGCTTGAAAGATTCCCTTCATGCTCCTTCGCTTAGCCCCTCTGCCTGCAACAGTTCTCGTCCCCCTTGCTCCCGCCATGCAGCCGGGCCCCGCCTCTCTCTCAACACCCCCGATTGGCTTCCCATCCTGTGTCAACGACCCTACACCAGCTCGTCTCCCTCAGTAGTCTCTTCTCGCATTGAACTCTGTCAGCATAGAGTAGCGAGATAGAGAGAAGAAGAGGCGAGCACAACAGGCAGAGAGAGAGAGAGAGAGAGTTCTCTCTTGTAGGGATCGCACGTGAGAGATAGCTAAGAAGCCTTCACAATAGCAAGTCGAGAGAGAGAAGAGAGCAAGAGGCGAGCACAACAGGTGGAGAGAGAGAGAGAGAGAGTTGAAAACAGAAAGAGAAGGCAAGCCAACCGTTTGACATCTCACTTTTTCCACGTGTGTGGACACATGCACCTCTACTATCACCCTTCCTTTTTTCTTTCTAAAGTTAATGAGCCTATTTTTTGATTTAATATAATTGGGTACCCCTACTCATTCAAAAACATTTATGTTGTCCATGGAATTTTTTTTGAGCCATATCAAACTTCATCAGCGTATTGTCAAGCCTCAAAGGTGTCTTGAGCATATTGTTGAGCTAGTAATCCTATGGTATTTTTGAGCCTTACGTTTAAATTTGAGCCACAAAACTTGTCCATATGTTTCAAGTGCTTTCAACTTTAATTTCTCTGCTCTTGACGAGAGCAAATTTCCACGAAAAACTTATTTAACAAGCACTCTCCTTATTTCCAAGGAGCAATGGTTAGCATAGGAGCAAGGTGTGGGAGTGCGCTAGAAACCATCCTCTTCCTTGCCAAGTCAAGGTGACTACACCAAAAGGAATTCTTCAGTGAAAGGAGGATTTGCTTTGTAAAAGAAGCTTGCAGGAGAAGAACCTAGGTACTCAAATTCCATATGAGTATGGGCTTTGTCATCTTGAATTTCTGATTCATGACTATTGAATCTGTGGTTTTATATTTAGGGTGGTTACTAATAGCAGATTTATTGAGGAAGAAGGAGTAGGGTACCGACCTCAAGTGTCATTTCTCTAAAATTAAGTGCTCCCTTGGCTCCCAACGGTACATGGTCAATTGTCTAGGGGAAGGGGGCCAAAAGTAAAGTTTGTGTGAAAAGGACATACCAACATCAACTTCGCTCGTGAGCATGAGTGTGAGCAACATTGGATCTTGGAGCATGAGTTCCCGAGTGTGAGCATGAGGAGCAACGACACTCATGTGAGCATGAGTAATGGTGCTTGAAGTGTAGCTCATGCTCATGCATATGCCGATGGTGCTTGATAGTTTGTGAGATAGTGAAGGCACTACAGAGTGTAGTGCTATGGCTAGGGTTTTGCCTAGGTTTGTTTGTTAGTGTTTCTCATTGAGGATTCTCTTTGGGCAAGGTTTGCCTTGTGGATTGAATGGTATGGTCTTTAGGGTTGATAGATGGTGTTATAAGAGGTAGGGTTCCATACTTGATTTGTGTGTTGGAAGCCTTTTTGAAAGGTGAGTTTGGAGCGTTCTTGAAGTTATTTTGTGGGGCCAGGGATTTTCTTTTTGAGCGTGTTGTGTGTTGTGCTTTTGAAGAGAGCTTGGAATGAGCTCCCATCCTAGCTTTTGTCTCTTAGCTGGTGATGTCGGGGTTCTGTAGGTGTTGCGGGTGTTGGAGGAGGTAAATATGGGTGTCATGGACTTAATGTGCACATTGGGGCCTCTAGATTCCATGGGAGTTTTGCATGTGCTGCATGCATGTTGCTGTAGATTTTGTGCTAGTTATTGTAGATATATAGATCACATTTATGTTACTATAGGTTTACTTTGTGTAGATTTACTTACTGTAGATTCATGCTATAGAATCTTGTTAACTACTTGCTAATTTTTTGTAACTTATTGCTGGTTTTAGTTACTTAATAGAGCTTGCTATAGAATTACTTTGTAGAGCTCGGAGTAGATTTACTTTGTAAATCTTATTGTAGAATTCCATAATAGGGCTTCACGCAGATTTCATTTGTAGAGCTTGCTATACAGTCCACATAATAGAGCTTTCTTTAGAATTAAGTTATCTACTTGTTAATTTTCTACAATTTATTGTAGATGTGGATATGCAAGTTGGCAGCAATACTATCCCAGGTTTTCTTGTTTGTGACAACAACCTTGAGGAGGAACTATTGAGTGTTGGGGATAGTGGTTCTACAAAGCACAAGGATAATTGGGCACGTAAAAGTATGATTCTTAGTGTGTACTATGATACTCCTATTGAGAAGTTGAATTTTTGCTAGCTAAATAAATTCTTGTTAGATTTTTGGTTGTGGTAGGTAAGCAGGGTGGTGGTTTATTTCTTTCTAACACATTGTTGGGAATATTGAATTCTTTTGGAAGAATGATTAAGAAGGAGCAAGATGCATGTAGCTAGATGTATTGTTGAGGTTTCCTTTGATATTGTACAAAACCCTATCTTTAAATTGACATAGAAGGTTGTCCTTGCTGCGATGGGAAGTTTGGTTGTTGCTAGAGTTTGCAAGAGGGGGAAAAATATTTGGTCATTGGTGTTGGTTTGTAGTGGGTGATTCATCCCTAGCACTTTCATGGCTATTAGATGCAATTTACGCACTTTTGCATACAGAACTTTTTGGTTAGGATTTCTTAAGAGCTTTGTAGATTCGAGAGGTTAATGTTCTCGTGCGACATGGATGAGCCTAGAACATGTGCCAAGTTGTGATTGTTAGTTTTTGGCTTGTGGAGATAAGTTTTCTTGGTTATGCTTATTTATAGTTTTGATTTGTTGTATGTATGTGTTGTGCTTGCATGGTTTGTGAGAGTTCAAGCAAAAATATAAAGTTGAGGATGTATTTTTAGCCATAGCACTTTTGCCTTGCTGTGATTGTGCATGATGAGGATGTTTAGTCGATATTCAACCACCTTGTGCATTGCATGCCACCTATTGTTGAGGGTGCTAGCTTGCAAAACACTTGTGTCACTCGAATGAGTTTTGATACATGGCATTTCATAAATTAAGGCCTAGACTACCAAGGGTCCCCTCTCCATCTGACCTACTTTTCTCCTCTCTCTTTTGTGATCCTTTATCAAAGCAAGAACCATTATCACTCTTCACATATTCCTTTGATAGATGGAGGCTTGAACTATGATTGGTTTTCCTCCTAGTCCTTGGAGACCATGCAATCAAAAGCCTTTCATTCCAACCCAACGAGAAAGATGGGAGAACATATCAAGAAAAATTAGAATAGACAAGTAGCCATCTGTAGGGGGTGGAGAATGAAGGAAGATGAGCAAGGGGCATAACCAAGGGGGGATCCAAAATAGAGCTACATTTGTAGGCTCATGCGATCACCTATTAGTACACAAACTCAAGCCTAACACACATACTGTGAGAGAAATAAGGAGAGGGAAAGGAACTACACCGAGGACAAGAGGAAGGAGTACTATCTTGCCACCTCCCATAGCCCCACCCAAGAGACCTTGCAAGAGTTACCAAGGAATAATAACACACCATCTATAACAAAAAATCCAATCATCTTCCTCATTAAGAACCAAAGCAAACACATTCATAGAGAGAGAGAGAGAGAGAGATTTTATTATCGTCCTCGAAGTTCAAATATGACCTATGGGACCAAAGTTGCATGTGATGTAGTATGTGTATGGCTGATGAGTGATTCTCGATACTCCAAAATTGTGGTGATAAGAGTCACAATGGAGAGCCCACACTTTGGCTGGGAGAGGAAAGTGTGTAGGTATAAGTCATGGCTGAAAATGTGAGAGAAGCAAGTTCGGATGTGACCAAAAGCTGAGCACTCTACTAGTGTGTGGTACTCAGACTCTCGAACTTGCAGTGAGCCTAATATGCACATTCGATTTGACTCTTCTCCATTGCCCCAACACCATGTCTCGCATCGAAGGAAATGGGAGCTAAGCCGAATGACTACGATAGTGCATATTGCCGACAAGGGGATAGGCTCAACCATCAAAGTGTGAGTACGGTTTTCTCTTTCAGCGAAGAACATGGTTTTGTAGTTGGGGGCAATATGGGTGGTGTAATGTATGAAGCGTGACCCACCAAATTTCTCCCAAGCCGTAATACATTGGCCTTGTAGAAAAGCTTCATTCACTTGGGAGTCAGTTGAAGCATCATGTAGCAAGTGTAATGCATCCCATCTCCCAAACCACTTGTTTATGTCTTGCATCCATCCCGTGCTCAATCTCTTGCTTTTATGCATCTTTTGAACTTTTTTGCTTGCTTCCCATGCAATTGTAGGAAGTCGATGTGAGGGGTTTTGATGCATCTTTATCATGTACTCCACAACCCTTTCCATGCCCATAACCTCAATTGGAAGAGATCCCGACTCAAGAAGTAGGAGCATATATGATGTTTGTGTCTTCACTTGGAGAAAGTTTGTACGAAAATGCTTTTAACCATTCTCAAACTGTTTCCAAGTAGACTTTGAGATAATCCCGCCCCACACTTCAACTCCATAAAGAAGAACCGGTGTCACCAATGCATCAAAAAGATACTTCTTGAGAACCCAACACTTGATGTTTCCCGCATTACACATGTTCTCAAATACATAATATGCTCTCTTTCCCGCTTCCAAACGACACATAACACATTCATGCCACTTGTGATTGGACGAAACCTCAAGGCCAAGGTACTTAAATCTCTCAACAACTTCAAGTGTCTCATTGTTGCACACAATGCATGGCTTCTCCTTATGGTTGGTTTTCACAAGCATAACCTTTGTTTTGGATTCATTCACAATCAGCCCACTTTGCAAGCAAAAGTTCTCAAGGACAACCATAAGCTTTTGTGCATCTTCTAAAGGGTGTGCTAGAAGCACTACATCATCCCCATACAGCAAAAGCATGATTACCGCATTGCAAATAGTGATCTCTTTAATGCCTTCTTCTTGCATAAAGTCAAGTACCATTTGTTCCAATTGATCGATGCATAGACCAAAGAGAGTTGGTGACAATGGACATCCTTGTTTAGCCCCTATAGTGCTTACAAAAATTTCTGAAATTTCTTTTCCTATGTGCAATTGACAAATCACCTTCTCATAGATTCGGGAAACCGCAAGCATAAACTCACTTGGAACTTGTAGTTCTTCCATCCTTCTCCACAAATTGTTACGTGGAATCATATCAAAGGTTTTTTTGAAGTCCACAAAACAACAATACAATCGCTTGCCTTTCAACCGACTTTCCTCCATGAGAACACGAAGAGTGACAAGATGATCAATGATGCTATGGCATCAACAAAAATCCGCTTGTCCTTTTGCTCATTATAGTCTGGTAGTTGTTTACATTCTTTACATCTCTTCCTTTATACAAAGGCTTAACCCAATTAGTACTCCAATCATAAGGCATACCATGTTGAAGTGCAAGGTTGAACATATCACACATCCACTCATGGGTAAAATCTCCCATCCATTTGATCATCTCCGGCTTGATACATTGAAGATCTCCCGCTTTGCAAGTGGCCAACTTTTCAAGCCCACCGCATACATCCTCAATAGTAAAAAAAGAAGGCATTCATGGGAGTGAACCATAAAATGGTATTTTTTCAGAATTTGCTTGCTCATATAATTGCCTACAATGTGTGTACATATCCACAAGACTCAAGTTACCAAAATTTTCAACCCGCTTGTCCCTCAAGTTTCTCCAGAATCTTCCGCATGCATGTGCTTTTCCTTGGACTTGAAAAAGTTGTTGCTTTACTTTCCATCTTCTTCTCTTCTTTTGAATCAATGCCTTGTATGTATGCAAATGACTTTGATAGTTATATTTGTCCATAGTTGCATCAAGCTTTATCAAGGACTTTTGAGCATTTTGACATTCTTTATCAAACCACCTTTTGCGTAATCTATCTTTATGGATACCATGGAGATGCTTTATGGCAAAGCATTCTTTGACGCAAGAACAAATAACTTTCTTGAAAGCTTCCCATTTAGTTTTCAATGGTGCGACATATTGAAGCTTTGTCATCCATAACTTTTGCTCAACCATTTCAATGTACATTGGTGCCCATTTGAAATCTATGCACAATAATAATTTCTCTTTCCTTTGGCTGAAATTATCATGCGTAGTTGCTTCTCCACATGAAAGGTCAATACATAAGGTCCGATGGTCGGATTCCGGGGTCCATTGGCCAAACATAAAACTCTTTATGTGATACATGATGGCCTCAGAGAGTAGCATATAGGCAATCACACTGTCCCCATTATGTTTCTTACATGTAAATCCATTTGTTCCACTCCACAAAGATACACCATTGGCAATGAGCATACCCGTGCTATTACACATGTGTAAAAGTAATTTTCCATAGTGATCTGGCTCTTTCTCATCCATTGAAGTACGATCATACAAGTGAACTTCCTCTAATCCCTTGAAATGTATGGCATATCAAATTGTTGAGTATCATGTTATAATGTTTTTGTGCGAGCATTCATATCCCCAAATTTGGCAACGAGCATACCCGTGCTATTACACAAGTGTAAAAGTAATTTTCCATAGTGATCTCGCTCTTTCTCATCCATTGAAGTACGATCATACAAGTGAACTTCCTCTAAATCCCTTGAAATGTATGGCATATCAAATTGTTGAGTATCATGTTGCAATGTTTTTGTGCGAACATTCATATCCCCAAATACAATAACGTCACCTTCGCCTTTGAAATAAGCAATGTACTCTTCAAAATAAAAAAATGGATGATCTCTATCCATGCATGCATAAAACGGGGAATCATGATGAGGAATGTAGCAACCAACTACAAAAATGGGTGCTCTTTCTAATGTCATAATTTTCAGCCATACATAACATTTGTACTTGTCATCTTTCACAATTGATACAAAATCTTCCAATCCTTTCTTAACCATACATGCTACCCCTCCTTGACCTCTTCGTTGCTTGAGATTCTTTGAACACATCAATGAATATACATTGTAATCCTCCAAGCCATTAATCCTTTGTGTATCATGCTCCCAAGTTTCAACAAGAAGTACAACATCGGCTTTGCTTGTTACTTCATCAATGCCAACCCCTGCATTCCATGGGTATCCATTACACATATTTTCAATCGTAAATTGGTCACGCATCCCTATTTGCTCGAGGGACTTGCCTCCTCCTTGGGCACATTTTCTTCGTGAGAGATCTCCTTGTTTTTCTTATTCTTTTCCGCATATGCCTTGCGACGCATATTTTGTTGCTTAATAGTGCGATCTTCACATACAAAACATTTTGTATCTTTCAAATAGATCCAATTATTATCAAGGATAATCTTTCGTTTAGTCTCATCCGACATGATGCATACAATTGGCCGTTCTCCTGAGTGAGGAGCTCCTTGCTTCCCCACTCTATGTGCTCCATAGACCATAACTCCGGACATGCCAAAGTGGGTTTTGAAGAAATCTTTAATACCAATGGCAAGAGAAGGAGGTGTCTCTAGCTTCTCTTTGCGAATTCCACGAATAACAATGTTCTTGGAATGTCGCACCCGTTCTTTCAACTCCTCCACATCCACATTCTCAACATTCTTTGTTTGAACCATATCTTGCATGAGTGAGGAATTAGGAACCACATTGTTACCACATACATCAGGCCAAGACTTGTTTGTTCATACATTGTTCATGTCACATACATCCTGACTCATGGTGTCAAATTTCTCCTCTTTCAATACATGGTCATGCTCTACTTTGCTCATGCACTCCTTCAAAGCATTCAAGTCCACAAGAGAGGATTTACATTCCTTGACTTCCTCTTCAAGTTGCATCAAATGTGTTGTTTGAATCTCAAGTGTCCTCTTGAGATTCTCATTTTCAACCACAAGTACCCTTAGTGTGCCATTCTCCATTGCAAGTGCTCGTAAGTCTTTGCCTTGTTTGTTTATGGTCTCTTGCAATGATACCAAGTATGCCATGACCATGGTTTTCGATGTCGTTGGTTGGGTGGTTGTGTTGCTATCTCTACACTTAAGAGATTTTGGATCATTTTCCACAATGGTTGTGGACCTTGTTGAAGAAGAAGAACCCTTGCGAGTGTCGGAAGACATTGTATATAAAATAAGAGATGAGAGTCAACTTTGTTGAACCTATTCAAGCACAAATGTTGCTACAAAAACCCCTTCCATAACTCTAAAAATTTATGTCTTTACATCAATGCATAGAGGGTGTCGTGCTCTTCGATTAAGGCTAGAGAGAGAGAGAGAGAGAGAGAGAGAGAGAGAGAGAGAGATCACCACCTAATTGATAGATGCACAAAGGTTGGAAATTAGTGTTCAAACCTAGACTTGTGCAATGTTCATTAGAATTCACACAACTAATGCTTGAGGGGTCTTTCATATATTAGAAAAGAAAATACGACATTCGATTCCAAACCTCAAGAATCTTTCAAGCTATCAAAGCAATAATTACGCCGTAGTGGTGCTATATTTTTCTTTTTGTCAAATAAGGGGGGAGAGTTTGGAGTTCATAAATTTTGCTAAGCCAATAAAAGAAGGTGGGCCTTGTGAAAATATCACTTGTTGGCATGTTTTTTATTTGGCCATACTCACAATTATGAGTGGAGGAGTCGTATTAACTCATAAAGGAATGTACAAAATCCTCAAGCACATAAATTCCCTTCATGGATCATAATACACAATTTGGGCTACACAATCCTTGATGGATGAGAGATGCTTAGACATTTACATTTTGGTGGCTGATAGAAACCAGACCCGAGAGGGCTTTAATTGTTGGATTCCAGTCTTCATAGTTCTTGTGTTTTTCAATAAAGATAATCACTTCCCTAATTTCTTGAATAATCTCTTTGAAGCTACCTAGCAAGAGGTCTTTTGAAGAAGATATGTCAGTTCCTAGCCCTACAAATTCGTCTGAAGCAGCATAGACGAACAATTTGTGTACATACCAGAATGGCTTGGTTCTTCCAAATCTCACCTCCCAAGAGAAGGCCGTTCTTAATAAACAAGATCTTCTATGGCTTTTGTATACATTTACAAAATTTTCCCGGTAGGCCTCTCATAGTTAGAACAATTGACGGGGATCATTGCTAACCACTTTCCACCCTGAGCATCTATCGGGGTGTAATGGAAATGGCCTATGAAATTTGAGAACAGCGGAATTAAGAGAATTAGAGTGAGCATTTTCTGAGATTACTTTGAGAACATAGAGGGTGAACTTAATTGATGGTAGAAACATGAACATAGTACTTAATTAACTTGGCATGAACAATACTTTTGCAAGAGAGAGAGTATTAGAGAACATGACAATAGTTGAGGACCGGATTTACTTGGAGCCTGTCCCCCCTCCAAAAGGCATTTGTAGTATAGATTCTCCCATCAAGAGAGACTTGTTACATTCCTTGTGACCTTGGTGATGCTATGAAGATGGAAAGCTTCATGCATCACGAGCATAACATAAACTTTGCAAAAAGCATTAACTATCCCAAGCCTTAGTCCCAAGGCCTCAAACACCTTTGAAGTGTGGAGAGAGCTAGCGAGGAATGAGGTAGGGAAGATAAAGAAGAATCATCCATAGGAGAAAGAAATAGTTCCTCACTTATCATCGCTCTTCTTGCTTAGCATAGCATAATAGCATAGTGATGAAGATGAAGAAGATGGCAAGATTAAGCATTGAAGCATGGCTCTTGGTTGGATTTGCATTCCATAGCCAAGAGTGCTGGTGTAGGCTCTCAACTTCTCAACAAGCTTGGAAAAGGAGATGGAGCTCTTGCACTTTGCACCCCGCACAATGAGAAAATGTGTGTGTGTGTGTGTGTGTGTGTGTGTGTAGGAGAGTATACCCCCCTCTCATGCTTGGTAACACCTCTCTCTCTCTCTCTCTCTCTCTCTCTCTCTCTCTCTCTCTCTCGTATAATTTAATTATTTCATTTGGACATGTGTCCTTTTTTTCCTCTTTGAGAGAAAAAACTTATTTATTTATTTTTATGTATCTAAATTCTCGTTGGACCCCTTTAAAACGTATCCAATAGCATTCAAGCACATTATGAGGGCCACATGTGGAGGATCATTTGAACATGTGTCTTTTATTCTTATTAAGCCATTTGGTTTGAATTGAATACTTCAAGCACTTAGTCAAACAAGCATGGAAATGTTGATGCCTCTTGAGAGTTTATCTTTGAATTGAACACTTCAACAAATTAGTCATTTAAGCATGTGAGAAGCACCTCAAGCTTTTGGGCAAGTTTCCCACTAACACTTAGCAAGCTCCCCTCACAAGCTTGATTGAGCCGACAAGCACCTCATGCTCGGGTAGAATTTCCACCTCAAGGTCAGTCCTAGCTTGCCTAAGGTCAAAGAACTTTTTAACACTAAATTTTGGAGGTCTTTAATGAAGATAACCATAAGGTCTTTAAGCTCCATTAGGTAGCATTGCTCTTTAACATACCATCTCTCATTTGGACCCCTTTAACCTTGGCCCTGTGTTGAGACAGATCCATAAGCACATGTCTATATTCTAACCCTTGTTCCTGTTTATTCTCCCACATTAAATGATTAGTTTAATATGAGAAAATCATAGGAATAGCAACTTCCATAGGAAGATCTTCATAGCCAGGGGCCACTGAGGATCCCATATGTTGCTTGCTAGCAATGCTCATCTAGATTTTGGCCAATCATTTTTCCATTGTTTACTGAGTAGGGAGAATCAATTTGTTTTGCATATGAGTTTACAATAGATTTCCTCCAGAAGCCCCCCTAAGAGATGAGCTTCTCCTTGTCAACCATGTCCCATGTCATGATGGCCCATGCCTGGTCTTGTTTGGTGATTGAGACCATAAATTTAGTGCACTGAGCTTCGGCATGCATTACAAGGTCAATGATCCCATTACCGCCTTACTCCTTGGGTTTAGGGGCGCACTCCCGTTTAGCACAATTCCAATGTATAGTATCTTTGGTGTTTTTTCATAAGAACTTTTTCAATGGTTTTAGGAATTCCTTCCAATTGCATTTTCCATCTTTAAGAGGGGCCGACGAAGGATAGATATGGAATCATAAATGAGTTGATCAAATTCACCCTAATGTGGAATGGGAGGAGCACATGTTCCCACCTTTACATCTTGCTCCAAACTTTGTCCATGGCCCACTCGAACCTTTGCTTGTGAGATGTGCCCACCCTAAGAGGGGCTCTGAGATGGTGGAAGACTTTACCTTTAGAAAAAACCTCTCATGACCAATCAAACCTGTCAAATGAGTCGTTTTCTCGTAGAGAAATTTCAACCTTGATTTCTCCACATTGCACTTGTTAAATTATACCTTAGAGAAGAAGGGAGAAATGAGTATAAATTTTTAGTGCCTTCTTTAAAGAGTCCTTTTATTTAAGGTTTGGTTTCATTTTAGGATGCCTATGTGAGGATTCACCTTAGAGGTATACATGAACCATTGAGAATTGTAAGTAGATCCTTAACCCATACAACTAGTCTTGTGTGGTGGGCCTTGCTCCAAGACTTTATCGGGAATGTAATGATTGATACAATTTGAGATACATGAAATTGAGTACATTAGTAAATGAAAAAAGATTGATTGGACACGAAATTGAGGACATTGAAAAAACAAACCATTGATTTGAAAAGTATATAAAATTTAGAATTAGAAAATCATGTAGAATCATGAATCAGCAAAGTGCATTTGATATAGAGTCAAGCGAATGTGAGGTAGAATAAATAGATATAGCAGAATCAAGATGTGTGGATTTGAAGTATTAAACTACTCAAGTAAAAAAGAAAGTAAATTAGTAGATGTCATGTTTAGAAGTGTACCAAGGCACCAACAATGTACAAGATTAGTAAACATGGAAGGAAAGCAATTTACTAGGTAAATTATGTAAATTTATTGAGATACTAATAATGTATGAGAGAAATTTTATTTACCAATATTACATCAAGGAGTGTGACTTAAGGAAATGAAAGAAAATATATGAGGTATATGCATCAATGGCAAACATTATTCAAATTTGACATGTCTTTTTTAAGAGCGTGTATTTTTACAGTGAGGGGGGTGAGCTTGCAAAACATTGTATCCAATCAACTTGTCCTATTATATCTAATGATGAATGTTATTTCTAATATGTGTGCCATATATAAACTCCTACAGACAAACAATTGCTCAAAAAAGTTTCCATCGAACAATTGGTAGTGCAAAATGTTGCCCCGCATCTTGGAAGGCGGATGTTGAGTGTGTTCTACCTTTCTTCTTTTTTAGTTATTTGTGATGCCTATGTACTTGCGTCCATTTTGCCGGCATGTGATGGAGAAGACAATGTATCCAATATCCATTGTTTCTTGTTGGTTGGAGTGGCAACACCTAGCTCTTGCCATTTTGTTTTGCATATTAATAATGAGGGTAGTATTGGATATAATGAGGGTATTGTCGATTATAATGCAGAATTCATGAATGGTGGAGTATATATTTCTAAGAGTTGATGAAGGTTGGGTTAAGTCGATATTACCTGTAGGCTAATTTTCTATGTTGATAAAGGCGTAAGGATCAAAACTTTCAAATCCTGTTCTATAAACATCCTTATCATGGTGCCATGTGAGCTATGATGGATGGTGGCATAATGGACCATCTTGAGGATGTACGGATTTAGCATCCTCAATAGTCATGAGGTCCTCAAGCACATCCATTTCTTATTTGGCTTGCTAATGATTTCTTTGATTAGGCTTGAAAAATAACAAAGATTTTAACGTACTAGCTATAATTAGAGAAGTATCGATAGGAAAATATTAACAACTGTATGGATGCATGTGTAGAATCGACATGTTGGTCTCTTGATACCCATGCGTTTGTCGTTGTTTTCATTTTATAGGACCTGTCTTTAAATGATCGCATTTCCATAAAGTTTGCAAAAAAAACCCTTAATGTAAGTTCGTTGGCAGCAACCTCCCATGTTAAGCAACTGCATTTTCTCCTTGCTCGGGTACTCTAGTAGCTAAACCTTGGGTTGTTTCCTTGAGGAAATGTTTTTCTTGAAAAAGTCAAGAAGTCAAGAAGTATGAACCCTGGGTTGTTTCCTTGAGGCAATGTTTTGCTTGAAAAAATCAAGAAGTCTCTACATGGGCAGGTAATTATCATTATTAGATACATTGATATGGATTGAAAGCACATCATGAAATAAGTATACCTTTGAGTTGCTCATTTTGGATGTACATGTTTCCTTCTATGGTGACATGATTAGATTCTACAATTTCAATACTAAAAGGGCATGAAAAAGTATAATATGTGTTTAAAACAACACAGAGACATGAAAATGAGGAGAGGATCAAATGTAGGCTCATAATAATACGAAAGAAAAATAAAGAAAGGACTTACAAGAGATCACTTAGCTACACAACAATTCCTGCACAGTTGTTTCAAAAATCATTTGTATCATTACAAAACAAAGTCATGGAAGAAATGAAAGAATCATGTGCATATACATTTGGGATGTTACTAGATAATTCCTTGGACAATCTGAAGTGGAACAAGGCAAAACATATTAGGGGTTGGCAAGGTAAGTATGTTGAGGTTTCTACGGTCTAAAATTCATGACAAAATCACATAGGCCTGGTGCAAAGGCATCTCTCAAAATTAGAAGAACTTTGTTGGATATTGTAGCTCCCTATGCCCGATGTTCGGTCATGTCATATGCTAGTGTCAAGGGGAAGGTGCATTCATGGTACCATGTTCCATTCACTGAAGTTTGTTTATGATTCATTTGACAAAGTATCATTGTTTTGCCAGTCCAATGAATAAGGACAATGATGCAGGTAACTTGACCTTTTGTGGTCTTTGTTATCCCATCCACACTGCATGTGGAACCATTCGTTGCATCGATTGTCAAGTCAATATTTTCAGTGACCATGCAACGAGTCCCAATTGCAGTTGAATCTAGCTCATTGAACTTAGAGTCTAGGAGCCATTGCTAGAGCACACTAATACCTCTCACCTTTGTCTTTTATCAACTTGTCTAATGTCATTCTGATTGTACAACTATTCAAGGCAAGGGTGTTGTAGTGCTTGAGGTGTGATCTATGATTACGGATTACTGTAGCAAAATTGTCAATGTAGTCATGTACATGTGCTTCATCTATAATACATGTACCCAAGGTACAATTGATTTCATGTATGGTTGGTTTCCTTTCATGAGTGATGGTCAAGAAGTTGAGTAAGTCATGGTTTGTGGCATGTCTTATTGAGTAAGACATATTGTAGAAAGTTGTGTGTAGCCAATGGACAAAGGTTGTGATATGACATGTGTAGCAAAGCTCCTTTGCATGATTGCAAATTGGGGGTAGTTGGGCAAGGTCGCCAAGCAAGAGGACACACTTGTTGTTGAAAGGATCACCCAAATGTACCGCTTGTTATGTTGACAATGTGTCTTATGATAAGATCAAAAGTCGCTTATCTCAGCATAGATAGCTCATCAATGATTATCACATCTGCCTCTTTTATGCCCATATATCTTTCATTTGTCTTGTGAATGGAGAGGGAATATTGATGATTCCTTGTTGGTATCTTGAATTGGTAATGGAATGTGGATGCTATGCAGCCTTGTTGTTGTTTCTCCAATGGATTCAATAAGTATAACACTCTTGTCTTGTTTAATGTATTCATATGCTAATTATCTAATCAAATGTATTTTCTTGCTTCATGGTATCCATGTAACAATGTGCAAGCTTTTGTTGGTGATCACCAATTGATTGTATATGTTCAATTGTTTTGTTGCGAGTTTTGAGCTGCTAATAACAACAAAATTCTTTAGTATAGCCAATGAACTTCAGTCAGTGGTGTTGTGTGGTCGATGATGAGGATGTCATTAATTCATTTGTTGTTCATAGTGTCATTTTCTGAACGATCAGGTTTACAAGTTGGTCAATCTTCTGTGACTAGCATACATATTCTATAATGTACATTTCCAAGTCCTCGTTGCTTTGAATAAAATTCCTTGTTTGACACTTCATGAAGTAAGAGACTGTCATATTATCAGGGGATAGTAGTTTGGCTTCTCTGCAAAAGTGTATATGACACAACAATATGTTGCAAAAGAAGGCCTCTGTGTGGTGTCTTGGGTGGTATAATGATGAACCTAATGAGTCTTTTATGATGCTCGACGATATTGCCATAGTTTTCTGTTAAGGTTTGAAAGGTGTGCTCAATGATGAGCACTTTTCTATAACATGGTTTTTATGGTACTCAAAGAATGTTAAGTTTTCAAGGACGACTGGTTGAGCACACTATAAATCGGTAGGGTGCATCAAAACATTGTGTGATCTGGACAAGATATATAGTTTGAGTTCCAAAGGTGATAAATCTATGTAGAAAATAGCCTTGCTTTTAGTTATAACTGGAATTTACGAGAGCAGTTCAAAGCAGCTTCTATGGTGGAAATTGACTTTATTAGTATTGCAACATCTTGTAGTTTAATCTTGTCAAGTCCTTCCAGGCCCAATTTTGTGGCTACCTCTATAGATATATTAAAGGTTCCAATCATTTTATTCTTCATTGTGTATTAGAGCAATTATATGTTATTGAAGAGTTTGTGATACGTTGGATATTCATAAGAGCCCCCCAAAGGAGGAGAGTTGTTATGGTAAGGGACCACATTCTAATATTCATAATTCGGGTGGAGCACATCCAATTCAAAGAATGAGGGTCTAGGACTGGATTGGGGTTTGATTGGACATCATACAAAAATCCATAGTTGCACTTTCCATTTTTGGTGTGTATTTAACATGCATCACAACACATGTGCATTTGCTTCTTGAGGACGAGTTCACGAAGTGTCTTTGCATGTGCATCGTTCGCAATTGCAACATGGATATGAGAAAAAACTTTTGATGCTGCTTGGTCAACATCTTCATTTGTATCCACCCATATAATGAGATGGGCATGGAGGGATCCCTTGTTTTAGATCTCATATCGCACAAGGTGGTGATGAACACGGCCAAGGATTTGGCTTCCCTGCAAGATGTACCAAATCATGAATTGTCTTAAACATTAAGAAAGAGCAATGCACATTCAACTAACCAATGTTTCCAAGAAAAGTCAGTGTTATGTGTAAGTCTCACTCATCTTGGTGGTAGTGACTTCGTCTACCATCCGGAGGAGCTCTTCTAGCGTAATAGTACAAGTCACAAGCGTAGACTATCCCTTAGAGTCCATAGCCTTTTTTTACAAGATCATTTGTGATGGCACTACCTTCACCTTTGATTTGGCTTCATACTATCCCATGTATAAGGGAAAGGTTTTCAATGATTGAGGTTGACTCTCTAAAGAGCGTACTAACCCCTTATCTCCCCAGTATGATCGAAGGTCTAGATCAATTTGAGATCCTACCTCAAACTCTTCAATTGGTGGAAGAAAAACATCCCTTCCGTGATTGGGTTGGTTGACTCTATGACTCAACTCTTTTGCATTGTTTGTTTCTCATATGTGTCTCCAAAGCTCGTCTAAGCCATCATCCTCTTTGTAAGCTTCTGATATCCTAGAGTGGAGATCCTCAGATGTCTAATCTATGGTATTCATCACTACTCTTGGATTTCCTATTTCAGTTATGGCTTTCCCAATTGTCCCTTTAGTTTCATGCCTAGACGAGATTATCGGTGTCGGAGTTGGAACTTCGATCCAACTCTTTGGCTTACTTGCAAGTGGCTCAGCAAAGATTGGGTAGTTTCGATTATTTTCTGACACATATTCAACCTTTGCTTTGCTAACTCAGCATAAGGGTATGTCATCCACTTTTGTTCTTGGCTTTGTTTAGTCTAAAGTCGTGCTTTGTAGGCTTTCATAAGTGCATCTAGAGGTTCATTCACTTTTTCAACTAGAATACTGATCCTCCAGAACTTGCACTCTTTGGTGTCTTTATTTCTTTAGGCTCTCTGGTCTCAGGGAGTTCCAAATCAAGGTTAGTTCGACTCTCTAATCTCTCTAATCTATCCCTAGTTTGTTTTAACTCCTCCTCTAGGGCTGTTTGTTCACGTTCACTTTCATACGTGTCTTCCTAGCTTTTTGTGTTTCATTGACGTTTTTATTCATAAACAGGTGCATTTGTTTTAGGTTCCTCACTTATTGGTTCTTCCCTTGCTTTTTGAGCTTGTGCTCTTATGACGACCTATATGGGTATCACAATTTCATCTTCTGAACCACTACTAGATGGGATCGTACCCACTATGTTTAATATAGTTTTCACTGTCTTATTTGAGCTTTTTGGACAGTCACTGATCAAATGCGTAATGTGGCAATCTGGACAATGCACATTCACTCTCATGATCTCTATGTGAGGACAATCCTTCAGAAGGTGGTCACCACCACATTTGTAACACGGTCGTAAGGGTTGGCAAGGCACTCCTGGGGCCGCTCTCTATTGATAGGCAGGTCTTGGTCCCGTTAACCCCCATTGGCTATGAACAGCAATATGCGTTCATCCAAACTGTATCTACCTTCTCTTGAAGCATGAGCTGTTGTTGGTGGTCCAACGTTTCCAATCATGCTCCAAGGTTCAGGTGCTTTTGGCTCTTCGGGTGGATATTATGTTGAACTAGCCCCATATTCACTTGGCTCTTCGTAATACACATGTGCATGCACTAAGGCGTGTTCCTTTGATTCCTCTATAGTGGGTGTATATTTGACGTTCACTTATCACGTTCCTGTCAAAAATGTTTGTTGCCCTAAAACTAGCTGTGGCCGTTCAACCCCTCCTGGTCCTGGCAAATTTCCTACAACATACCTAGGCATTGGTGGTACCTGAGGAGGTGCTACTTGGGCTCGTGGGGCCGGCTCTCTTACATAGCCTTGTTATAGTAACACTCTTCCATAGCATGATTCATCCATTTTTGCTCAATGACACACCGTTTAGGTTGTTTAGCATGTGGCTTAGCAAACGGGCTTATCCGTTTGAGAACTTCCTCAACAAGTTTCTCTTGATTCATCGTTACTTTGCTCTTTTGTGTTGACTTTATAGATTTAGCTATGCTTGTGATGATGAGTCATCATCTAAGTCTCTATAGTCACCTTCCTTCTAGACAACACAATTGTCAACTGGGTATAGAGCTTCCTTGGTCGACTCATTTAGAGTTGAGCTCTTCTTCAAATGCAAATTCTTATGAAGGTCTGCATTTCTCAATCCTTGGATAAATATCAGCATAAGTCAGGATTGAGTTGGTAATTCCTCCACTGGGTAGAATTTCACGTAGCATTTCAACCTTAAGGTTGCCTTTCTAACGGATTCTCCCTCTTTCTGCTTGAGCTTATGGATTTGTGAGACTGTATTATGAGCTATCCCTCTTTGAGAAAATTCTTTAATAAACTCATCAAATACCTCCTCCGTTGATTCAAAATCTCTACATTCAATATAGTCAAACCAGGTTGCGGCATCCTCCTTTAGCGTTAACCCAAATCCTGCGAGCTGTGTAGAAAAACCTAGTACTTCCTCAGCATTGATGACACGCACAAAAGCTGCCACGTGGTCCCTTGGATGTCTATTTCTTGAATATTTCTTGTTAATCCATTTTTGAACTTGAGAGGGTCTGATCCTCCGGTCAACCATTCTAAACATAGGATCCTCTATTCCTCCTCTATAAGCCCTTTCTGTCCTGGGATATGGTACATGATCCTCCCCCCTAACCCATAGTTCCTAATTGGCCTAGCAAGTGTTTGTTCTTATGCTTGACTTCTTTCTTCTCGTTCTTGTTGTGGTGTTTCGGTCCTAATTGGGTTAGTGTTCTCGTCCTACTCTCATCCTGATATTGCCGATAGAGTGGTGGTTTTGGTGGTGCTTCTAGCCCTGACATGGTCTGATATCCACCCCCTTTCGTGTTCATGTATGGTGTAGCAAACTATTCGAGACACGCTTGAAATGATAGTGGCTATGCTTGTGAGTTATGAGGGTTATACAGTGGTTGTTTATTCGACTGTGATGTGGTGTCGTAATCATCTGAGAAGGGATTTGTAGATTTTCTAGGGGTTTCTATCGGCTTTTGCTTCCCTACCAAAGCTTGTGCCATCAGTTCTTGCATTACCACTCTCCCTACATTGTCTAGGTGATTTGACTCGTATTCTCGTCCGTACTTATCAACAAAAATAATATGGTTTCCTATTATCAAATCATATGAAAACAAGTATAGGACTTTGTCCATGCTTAACTCGTTCACATGGGGCTCCATGCACCGGTAGTAAGAGGTGACTCTTCCTTCCTCGTGCTTATAAATCCCGATGTTTTCATGAATCGTCGACATTCTTTCCACTCTCTTGTCATAAATGCAGCACGCTCCGAAAAGAGTGAGTTTAGGAGGTATCTCTTGAGTCTCCATAACCATCTTCCCTTTTGTTACATTGTCTCCATATCAATTGTAATTTTCAGTGTCTTTGACAATGAGATAGTGGTTTCCCTCCTCATCGTGAAGCCTATCACCGCCATCAATTACCATGATTACTGTTAATCCTCTCGCTGGCTATTCTTCAATACATATACATTGACGTCCTCAAACATCAGCATACATCAGGGCTCCATGGTCATTGGTTCCCTTAAGAAACATTGCAGTGTTCTTTAGCATGTTTAAGGGTTTTTGAGAGGTACTACCTCCCATGGTCCCTTGATGTTGGAAACCTCCAAGTGGTCAGTTAGCCATCCAATGATATGATCCTTCGGAAGATGTGTCTGTATCACTGCCCTCTTCTATGATAGGTGCTAAGGGATCTTTCCTTGCTTGGTTTACACTCTCTTCTGTCGATACTAAGATAACCTGATCTCCGGCCACTCCTTGTTCTCTTTGACTACACCTTCCAGAACTCAAATTCATTAAATTCTTAATACAAAAACTATCAACCCCAACCTCTCACCTTAGAAGTTTGCTTGCAGTTGTTCCTTTGTCCTTGTTTACTTCCAAGTAGATTTTTAAACTGGTAGAGTGCCTTGCAATTTTAACTAATTACCAATTTGCAAGTTCCTTGGTTCTGGCTATCTATACAAAACTTTGACTTTGCAATTCTTTGTCAGATCACTATTCCTCACTTATTACTGTATATAAAGACACAATCCTTATATGAGCTCCAAATCCTTATCTGATAAGACTAATGAAATGCTAGGATATAAGCAAAGGCTTCTAGAGCAGTAGATTGTAAGTTTGAGGCACTAAAATTGGTATATAGACATCATACGTGTATGATGTCTATTCTCTCAGAATTGACTCAAACTTGAACCATGCACTCTCCTTGATGTTTTTACCCCAAACCTAGGCTTACTTTGCAATTCTAACCCTTGTAGGTAGGTTAATCTCTCCTATGTAGGCCTTGGTCACTGCTAGCTTATCCAAAAGGTTAATTAAGTCAAAACTGATCCAAATTGGGTGAAATTTGGTCCTTAGGCTTGCTCTGAGATGTTTCACACTATGGTAAGCTCTATTGGCAGCTCTGGTCATATAATATGTCCCTAAGTCATCATATGCGTATGATGTCTATCTAGTCAAAATGGAGTGAATCTCATTCTAGATTTTACCCACCACATAAGAAACTCATTGCCACTTGCAGAATGTGATTTCAATACCTATTGTGCTAGATATAGTCAAATCAAGCATTCACTTTTCTTAACTCCGTCTCTTGGTCTCTATCACCCTTATATTGCTTCAAGCTCAATGGAACCTGGCCTATTTACTCCCTAGATACTCTTTGTTGGAATTAGGGTTGCAGAGAAACCCACACAGCTTGGAGAAGACGAAGGAAGCTCAAGGCACACAAGTGAGAGTTTTACTTAGTGTGCAATGGAAAGATAGATAGCCCTAGAGTGATGGGCGTATATACAATGCTCGGGGGAAAGAACCTCCTAAAGAGAGAAAAAATGCCCCAGCGGTCCTAGTGTGTTCACACACATCACTACGACATGTATATGGTAACAAATCCCCCCTAGAGTGATGCGGTGAACCAGAGCTGGCACATGAGTAAAGGGAAGTGTCATGCCCTGAGGACATGAGCAGTCCACAAAGGGGAGTAAGCCCAAAGCTTTGCGGAAAGCTTTGAGCTTCGAGCTTCTCACAACACAATACCTTTGTGAAAATATCTGCAAGGTTGTCCTGTGTTGGCATATAAGCCAAGCTGATCTCTCCTGCTGAGAGCCTCTCCCTGACATAATGGTAATTCACCTCAATGTGCTTTGTGAGAGCATGAAAAACTGGGTTCCTCGCAACTGCCAATGCGCTCTGACTGTCAGTGTAGATAGTGTTGGCAGTGTTTTGTCCAACACCCAAATCAGCCATAAGGCGTCTGAGCCATACACACTCAACCGTAGCTGTGAAGACTGCCCTGTACTCAGCCTCACAACTCGAAGTGTCCACAGTAGGTTGCTTCTTGCTCAACCATGATATACATGAACTGCCAAGCATGAAACAAAAACCACTTGTGGACACTCACGTGTCAAAACAACCAGCCCAATCTGAGTCTGAAAAAGCATGTAAGTCTGATGGCAATGATCCCCCCTTGGGATAAAACAAGCCAAGATGTAAAGTGCCACTAAGGTAGCGAAAAATCCTCTTGACAGCCTGCCAATGCTTAGACCCTGGGCTATGCATAAATCTGTTGACCTGTGAGACTACAAACTGAATATCTGGCCTCATGTTGCATACATAAATGAGGCATCCAACAACAGTTTGGTAAAGAGTGACAATTGCAGGATCACCAGCATCATGTAGCCTCAATTTCAAACCTGCTTCCATTGCAGTGGCAATAGGTTTGCAATCCACAAGTCCAAACTTACATAGCAATGTCTCTATGTAACTTTTCTAACACAAGGCAATACCACCATCACACTGCTTGAACTGTATCCCGAAGTAATGATGCAACAGCCCCAAATCTTTCATCTTGAAAGTAGCATTCAAATCGGCCTTAAATTCAGTAATATGTCTCTCATTTGGTCCAGTGATCAACAAATCATCTACATAAAGAACCACAATGAGAAGTACATCACCCTCACGCTTTACATACAATGTGCTTTCTGTTGGACTACGAAAGCCTTGTTTGACCAAATGAGTGTCAGCTTTCTCATACCAAGCACGAGGAGATTGCTTCAACCCATACAAAGCCTTGTTACATTTGCACACTTTGTCCTCTTGTCCTTTCTTGATAAAACCGCGAGGCTGTGCTACATAAACTTCCTCGAATATGTCACCATTCAAGAAAGCAGTAACAATGCCTGATTGATGTACATCCCAACCAAAATGAGCTACCAATGCACATAGAAAATGCACAGTAGTCATACGACAAGTGGGAGCAAAAGTCTCTTCATAATCTATGCCTTTTTGTTGTGCATAACCCTTTGCAACAAGTCGAGCCTTATGGCAATCAATCTCACCATCCGCCTTGCGTTTCCACTTGTAAACCCACTTTGTACCAATGGCCTTTTTGCCAGGAGGCAAATCACATAAAGTCCATGTGTCATTTTCTATAAGTGCATCATATTCTGATTGCAAGGCAGCCATCCAATTTTTCGAATTTTGTGCTTCATCAAAAGATAGAGGTTCCTCAACGTCATGTAAGCTAGACACAGCCAAAGCATAATGATCTGATGCATAAGATGCATGGCAAGAGCCTGAACAAGTACGACTAGACAAAGGTGCATCCAATTTACTGTCACGCAAAGTGTGCACTAGCCATTTTGGCATATCTCTAGCCTGTTCATTTTCAGCCCTTTCCTCATCAAGTACATCATGTACATCTACATCAGTAATAGTCTGATCTATAACATTTTCGAAAACCCCCATAGGCTTGTTTGGATTATGGCCAACTGGCCTGACATCCCACTTACTATTAACCCATCTACTAACTTAACCATGTATACACTTATTCTTTTATACAACAGAATAAGGAGCTGCAACAAGATAACGTTGTTGTGCACTCCACCCAAAGTAGGTCTCTCTCTCTCTGCTCTCGAAGTTGCACTCGCACACGCTTCTCGCGTAACCTTCAATCGGTATCAAAGCAAGGTTTGTGCTTGCCATTTTCGTTTCCGCGCGCGCGCACTTTTTAAAGTGAAAACAGGTTTCCGATTTCGGCATCGGCAAATTCAACATTCCGAGAGCGTTTCTAGCAGGTGTTCTACAGTTTTACCCCCCTTTTGAAATTGTTCGTGCAGTCGAAAGCTTCATCCGAGCTACGCTTCAGAAGTTGTATTTTTTCAACTCCACTTTTGCTACAGGTACAGGACACAGGTGCAGGTTGTTCAGAGACTATTTTGGGATGGTATATAGCCGCTTTATGGCTATTATGTTCTATTGAGATGGTGTTTATGGGCTAATTAGGAGCACTTTTCGGCATCGACATTGTCTCGGGTTTTTCAGGCATCCATCTCCTCACAGGTTCTTGCATACGTACATGACATCCTTGTTTCTTACAGGTTCTTGTGTTTAGCATCAGCACAAATTTCAGTGGGAGTTTTTTTATGCGGATATGTATTGTTTTGGCACTTTTGATAGTGCTTGAGCTCTTTTGAGAGCAGTTTTACTCCCCGCACGTATTTGTTTACTGCTTGCACATTTTGTTTGGCGCCTGTTTGAGCGCGTATAGTGCAACTTGCAGTATTGTTGATAGTGGATGTACGTTGAGTTGCGGAAACTGCCATATGTACCTTTTGTGGAGCCGATTTGGCTTGTTTTTGGCAGTCCGACTATTTTTGAGAATCGATTCGGAGGCCCTTTCTGAGACTGGGCTGGTTTCTTGTCTGCATAACCTTTTGTGAGGGTCGATAGCGTGAGGTTTTCTTGAGTTGGGGGATTCTTGAATGTTGAGATCCTTTCGGTGATACAGGTTGCTGGAGTACCCCTTTTTTTGTGGCCTCGCCATAGGACATGTATAGAGAGAGCTAGGTTCATTTGACGCCGTGTTGGTAGTTTTGGATCAACTTTTGACTTTTTATGCACAGTTAGTGGTTGATGCGCCTGTCTTATGCTCTGAGAGCATTAATTTTTATGCATTACTGATCTCTTGTGACAGTTTTGGATTAGATTCTGTCAGTTTTTTTAGGGAAACTCTGCCGACTTTTTTCCAAAATTACCAGTGTTTATCGCCATATTATCTTTAGCTTGCAGCCATGTCATCTAGTGGTGAAAGGATATTTACAATATCCGAAAATTTGATGGGACAAATTTTTCTATCTGGAAAGAGCATATTCAAGATGTTCTAATACAAAAAGGCCAGGTGGATCCTATCATGGAGTGCCCAGAGGGCGAGTATACAGATTTTGAGTGGGAGAAACTTGATGCTAAGGCCAAATCTACCCTACGTTTGCATTTGGCCAAATCTGTGTACTTTACTATAGTTGGAAAAAGGACTACTAGAGATGTATGGGATAAGTTGTGTTCCAGTTATGAGAACAAAAGTGCCACTAAGAAGGTTTTCTTGATGAAGAATCTGTTTGACCTTCGTATGAAGGAAGAGGGCACTATTTCTACTCACATTAATGAGTTCAATATCATTTTCACTCAGTTGACCACTTAGGGTTTGGTCTTCGATGAGGAAATCAAATGTATCTTCTTGCTATGCAGTTTACCATCGTCTTGGGATATGTTCTGTACTGTGATTAGCAACTCAGCACCTGGTACCGGTCTAGTGTACAATGACGTCCTTGGGAGTCTATTTACCGAGGAGATTTGCAGGAAATCTCTCGAAGGCAAGAAGGATGGTGATGTGTATGTTGCTAGTGATAGACAGAGGGATCACACTCAAAGTCGTGCCAAAAGCAAGGAACATGGGGGCTCATGCAGTAAGTCTCGGGGTTCTATGCGTAATGTCGAGTGCTATCACTGCCATTAAAAAGGGCATTGAAGAAGGATTGCAGGAAATGGCAGCAAAGCAAGAAGGATAAACAATCCGGTGAAACTTCTAAGTGTGATGATTCAAACAAGGGCAAAGCAAAGTTAGAGGAGATCAATGTGCTAGAGTCCTTAAATGCGCCTATTGTAGAGACTCTTCCAGCGGCGGTTGTTATGCCACTTACCTCTAACGTATTGGTCTTCAAAGTAGATCTACCTGTCAAGGCTCTTGTTACAGAAGATGCACAGAATTGGATAGTAGATTCTGGTGCGAGTATCCATGTGACACCACATAGAGAGTGGTTCTCTACTTATTCTCACTCTTGTGGAAAAGTGAGACTTGGTGATGCTTATGAACTAGACATTGAGGGTGTCGGAAACGTCAAATTGCATCCAAGGAATGGCACGCACTTTACTTTATGTAATGTCAGACATGTGCCCAAGTTTACTAAACAGCTTGATGATTTGGGCTACAACACCACATTTGGTAATGGTTTGTGGATAGTATGCAAAGGTAATCTTGTTGTACTCAGAGGTCAGAAGCATGGTGCCTTGTATTCCATGCATGTGTCAGATGTTGGTCATGATTACATATCTATAGCCGAGCTGCCGTCTACTGAGTTGTGGCATTGCCGGCTAGGCCATATTAGCCAAAAAGGAATGAGAACTCTGACTCGTTTTGGCTACTTACATGTCTTGTCTTATGTTGACTTTCCTGTTTGTGAGCACTGTATCTATGGCAAACAGACTAGGTCCGTGCACTTACCATTGGGTCAAAAGCGAGCTGAACCTCTAGATTTAGTGCATAGTGATGTTTGTGGTCCTATGTCAACCATATCTCTAGGGGGGGGCAGCTATTTTGTGACATTCATAGATGATTCTACTTGAAAGGCGAGGACATATCCTTTGAAACATAAGGATCAAGTTCTTCCCGTGTTCCAGAAATTTTTAGCACTTGTTGAGAGTCAGTCTGGCAATAAACTCAAGAGGTTGCGATTGACAACGATGGAGAGTATGTCTCCAAGGAGTTTGACAATTTCTGTGATAAAAGGGGGATTAAAAGGCAGTTTACTGCACCATACTGTACGATTCAGGAAAGAGTCACAGCCATGCTTTCTAGGGCAAATCTCACACAAGGCTTTTGGGCAGAAGCTGTCTTGACCGCTGTGCACATTATAAATTGTTCGCCTAGTACGCCATTGAAATATGAGATTCCAGAAGAGTTATGGTCTAAACGTAAGCCCCACTATGACCATCTACGTGTTTTTGGTTGTGAATATTATGCTCACGTGCCTAAACAACTTCGCCAAAAATTAGAGCCAAAGTCACACAAATGTAATTTCATTGGATATGGTGCAGATGGAGAGATGGGATATCGTCTCTGGCGCCCGGAATCTCGTCGAGTAATCCGTAGTTCAGATGTGATCTTCAATGAGTTGAAGATGCATAAACAACCTTTCAAGGAAATAGAAATTCGGAGAGTCACTTTTGAGGATGTTGCCTCAGAGATAGTGAAATCAACTCAATGGGCTAGTGATGTACCTTCCACTAGCAATGCTCTAGAGGGAACGGATAGCAATGGTCAAGGAGTGAGATGGTCTACTAGAGTCTCTCGTCCACCTGCACGTTTCGAGCCAGTCTTGATTACATCATGTTGATCGATTGCGGTGAGCCAAGCTGCTACCAAGAAGCCACGATGACAGATGATGTGGTGAAGTGGGAGCAGGCTATGGAATCTGAGTATAACTCGATTCTGGCTAATGACACTTGGGACTTGGTAGAACTGCCAAATGATGCGAAAGCTTTACCTTGCAAATGGGTTTACAAGAAAAAATTTACCTCAGGTGATCCAAATCCAAAGTACAAGGCTAGACTTGTAGCCAAAGGGTTCAAACAACAAAAGGGAGTCGATTTTGATGAAATTTTCTGGCCTGTGGTAGAGATGACAACGCTTAGAACCGTACTTGGTCTTGTAGCGATTGAGGACATGGAACTTGTCTAAATGGATGTGAAGACAGCATTCCTTCACGGGGATCTCGATGAGGATGTTTACATGCAGTAGCCTGAAGGGTTTGTTCAGGAGAATGCATCTCGTGAGGAGCTAGTATATAAGCTCAAAAAGGCACTTTATGGCTTAAAGCAGGGTTCAAGGCAGTGGTGTCATAAATTTGATGCATGTATGAGGTCTCAAGGATATAAAAGGAGCGAAGAGGATCACTGCTTGTACACAAGAAAACTAGATGATGGCTCGATGATCGTTCTAGTTTTGTATGTTGATGACATGCTTATAGCCTGGAAATCCATTGCGGAAATTGCCAACTTGAAGAAAACACTTAGCAATAATTTTGCAATGAAAAATTTGGGGGATGCTACACACTTTCTTGGCATGCAAATCAAAAGAGATCGCAAACGTTGTATTCTTGAGTTATCTCAGGAAACATACATTGAGAAAGTTTTGCAACATTTCAATATGCAGGGGGGGAAAGCATTGAGTACCCCAATGCAGGCATTCTTGAAACTCAGCAAGGAAGATGCACCCAAATATGATGTTGAGCAAGCTGAAATGCCTAAGGTACCATATTCTTCGGCAATGGGAAGTCTCATGTATGCTATGGTGGCCACAAGACCAGACATTTCTTTTGCAGTGGAAGTGGTGAGCCGATATATGGCAAATACTGGTAGCAAGCATTGGGAAGCAGTGAAGCACATTCTTAGGTACCTCAAAGGTACGGTCGACAGGTGTTTACGCTTCGGGAACAGTGATGCATCCATCGTGGGTTATGCGGATGCAGACTATGCGGGTTGTGTCGACAATAGGAGATCAACATCTGGCTATGTCTTCATATTTGTTGGAGCAGCAGTATCTTGGAGATCATGTCTTCAAGATTGTACGTCGTCTTCCACTACAGAAGCAGAGTACGTTGCATTGTCGGATGCAAGTAAAAGAGGCTGTATGGTTATCTCGCTTGGTCAAAAATCTTGGCATTGATGAGACTCCATTTATATATTGTGATAGTCAGAGTGCTCTTGCATAAGCAAGGAATCCCGTGTTTCACTCCAAATCGAAACACATTGAAGTGAGGTATTATCTTGTGAGAGATTTCTTGGCCAAAAAGCTCATTGATTTGGTTAAGGTACACAATGACGACAACCCAGCAGATGCTTTGACAAAAGGCTTAGCTTTGGAGCAGTTTACACATTGCAGTGAGTTGATGGGTATAGGTTGAAGTCACTAGATTGCTCCATGTTGGGCTACGTTGGCCTTCAAGTGGGAGTTTGTTGGGATTCAGGCCAACTGGCCGGACATCCCACTTACTACTAACCCATCTACTAACTTAACCATGTATACACTTATTCTTTAATACAACAGAATAAGCAGCTGCAATAGGATAACATTACTGTGCGCTCCACCCAAAGCAGCTCTCTCTCTCTCTCTCTCTCTCTCTCTCTCTCTCTCTCTCTCTCTCTCTCTCTCTCTGCTGTCACACTTGCACTCGCACACGCTTCTCGTGGCACCTTCAAGGCTTTACATTTGCCTCATTGGAATTTACATTCGAACTTCCACCACTGGAAAGAGGCAACAAAGTGTCATAAATGTCCTGTGAGCTTACATTATTGTCTCTAGTACATGACATCAAGGGCTGAATAGAATCTTCCACAAACACTACATCCCGTGAAACCAAAATATTCTTTGTTTGTGGATGATACAACCTGTAACCTTTGCTTTCAGCACTATTACCAACAAAAATACATTTGACAGCCTTATCAAAAAATACAGGCTGCACTTGTGATACTAAACCATAAGCCAAACAGCCAAAAACACGCATGTGCTCAATAGATGGCTTTCTATCATGCCATGCTTCATATGGAGTCATAGACTGCAACGCTTTTGTAGGACACCAGTTGAGTACATAAGTGGCACACATGACAGCCTCGAGCCAAAACGAATGTGGTAAAGCTTGACTCTTGACCATACATCTTGCCATTTCCGTAAGAGACCTATTTTTCTTCTCAGCAACACCATTTTGCTGAGGTGCATACGGCACTGTACATTGGTGTTTTATCCCACGACTAGGCAGAAATGCATTAAATTCATGAGACATATACTCCCCCCCTCAATCGGAACGGAGGGTGCGCATAGTACATTCCGATACATTTTCAGCCATAGCCAGAAATTGTTTGAAGCACATAAAAACTTTGGACTTCGCTTTAAGCGGAAATACCCATGCATGCCTGGAGTAATCATCAATGAAAGTCAAAAAGTACATGTAATTTCCCAAGAACGGAGTTTGCATGGGCCCACAAACATCACTATGCACAAGCTGCAACTTGCATGTGGCCCTAACTGAACCATCCTTTGGAAATAACGCTGCATTTTACCCAAAATACAGCCTTCACATATGTGTTTGACAGGTGCTTCAAGAGGCGGCAAAGAAGCAAGCATATCAGATTTCTGCAAACGTAGTAGACTGGCAAAATTCAGATGACCAAAACGTGCATGCCAAAGTTTTGCATCTGAAATAGCCCTTGAATCTGCAACTGCATTTGCAAAATTTTGTCCACACTTGTCATACAAAGTGAGCTTATACAGCCCACGGCACAAAAGGCCAGATGCAATAATTTCATCACCAAAACTGAGATCATGAACTGTACATCTGTCATCCACAAATTTGATACAAGTCCAAGTCTAGCAAGTACGGATACAGACAAAAGATTCTTCTTGATCCCAGGTACATAAAGTGCATCAACAAGTGTAAAAGAACTGCCATTTGTAGCAGTAATCACAATCTTTCCAACCCCCTGAATTGGATAAGAGGCATTGTTGGCACGAGTGACTGAATTCCCATGAGGGACAGACTCAATAGAGGTGAACAATTCACGATGTGAGGTAATGTGCTTTGTAGCACCACTGTCGAAATACCACACATGTGAATCTGCAGCAACTGACAAGCATGCATCATGGTCAGCAAGATTGTAAGTGCACTCTGCACTAAAAGCCCATTCTGCATCAACATCAGCATCACAGTCTCCTTTTACAGAAGACTGAACAATGGCTGCATTTGTAGTGGAACCAGTATTTGCAGTGGAACCACCCTCTTTCTTCTTAGCCTCTTTGGCCTTCAACTTAGGACACTGCTTGATCAAATGATCATTAGCTCTACAATAATGGCAATGCATCTTTTTTTTGCCCTTATCACCAGAATTTCCAGACGAATTGCTGCCAGCAGAAGCATAAGAAACAAAAGTCTTGCCACTCGCAGCAGAACCATAAGAAGTGGCTGCATTGCTGTTACCACCCTTTCTTTGAGAAGCAATAAAAGCCTGTTCAACCGCACGCTGCCTAGTCCTGTTTTTTCTGGAAAGTGACTCTTGCAACAGCAATGTGCATAATGCATCAAACTTGACAACTTCAGGATTTCCTTGGGTCATTAGTCTCCAAGTACTAGCAAAAGTCTGGTATGAATATGGTAAGGCATCAAGAACAGTCTGCACAAGGAAATTGTCTGAAATGACTTCACCTGCAGAAATAAGTTGCTCATTGATATCCTTGACACCAGCAAGGAAAGTGTCCATATTATCTTCCTCATGCATAATCTTCGATTCCAGCTCTTTACGCAGCAAAGAAATTTTAGCCTCATTGCGGCTTGCATAAAGACCTGCTAGAATATCCCAAGCTTGTTTTATAGATTTTGTTGAACGAATGTGAGGAACAATGGTGCGCTTCACAGACAAGGCAATCAATGCATGAGCCTATGCATCCTTTACATCCCAACGAGCTTGTTCTGTCGTAGGCAAAACAACTCTAATAGCAGCAATCCTTGCAGCAAGACCTGCAACATTCTCAACATCGCCTACATCCTCAGAACCAGGACGTACATCAATGCCCTGCACAATGTTCCATACGCCCTTTGACACAAGAACATGTTGCATCATATAAGCCCACATAGGGTAATTGTCCCCATCCAACCTGTCCTCAGCAGCAAACATCTTGAACACAACTGTGTTGTTGTCAGCCATGGTAAATATTGCACCTGATGTGAAAATTGCCCGAAAATAGGAGAAATGAAGCGAGAACAACACGTGCTATATAGCACAAACCATAGAAGACTGTAATGCACCTGCTATACAAAAAAACGGCACTGACAAAAATTCTGCACAAAATGACAAAATAGCTTGTGCAGTACTGCTTGTATTGGAATCGGAGGCCGAGACGACCTACGAATGCTCGCCAAAGCTCACTGAAATCAGAGGAAGTGAGCAGGCGTATGTTGGAGATGCTGGCAACTAAGCCCGGGAGGATGCAAGCTGCTTTGATACCAATTGTTGGAATTAGGGTTGCAGAGAAATGCACACAGCTTGGAGAAGACGAAGGAAGCTCAAGGCACACAACTAAGAGTGTATTACTTAGTGTGCAATGGAAAGATAGATAGCCCTAGAGTGATCGGTGTGTATACAATGCTCGAGGGAAAAAACCTCCTAAAGAGGGCAAAAATGCCCCAACGGTCCTAGTGTGTTCACACACATCACTACCACATGTATATGGTAACACTCTTAAACACAATGGGTCACACAAAGGTGCCTTCTAGCCCAAAATTTGGCCATTTATACATCATATGCGTATGATGTCTAAGTTGTCAGAATGCATTTTTGTTTCTTTCCTAGGTGCCCCTTGATGTATACAGCGTGCACAACTGCTCACAACAAAGTTTGGATACCAAAATTACACCTTATCACCACTTTTTCTCGAGAAGTTTCACAGAAGAGTAAAACTTCCTCAATATTCAGTTCATATGCCCAAATAAGTTGGAACTTGGTGTATGTACTCTATATAATACGCACACTATGGGTGTCAAGTCAAATGCACATTATTGCTGCCATATCTACTCTTGAGACATCATACGCGTTGAGGAGATTTGGTCCAAAACTCAAGCACAGAATTCCCCAAGTCTCTAGCATTGCTTCCAAAGCACTCTTACAAATTTTTTATGCAAAAACATGCATTGAACCAAAAGTTTTCTATTTTTTCCATTTTCACACTCACCTTTTGTCTTTTGGGAACCAAATGCTGGTCAAAACCTTAGTCCCAAGGTGTACTTAGGGTAAAACACCCCTTTAGAACACTATGGTACAATATGTTTTGTCAAATTTGGTCTCCTACTAGGCCCTAAGACATCATACGCATATGATGTTTGCTGATGAAAAATTGCAGATTTCTCATCCAGATCTCTCGCATATATGTTTTTTTAAGCCCAGCCTCACTCAACCATGCATAAATGTCTAACGAAGATTGTTTATTGCAAGTTATCTCTAAAAATCGAACTTTTTTGAGAGTACTTATGCAAGCAAGCATACAAGCAAATAACGTCGATGATGAATAGATCTAGATCACAATCACATGTCCTATCTACAACTACTCCTACTCATCATGCGGGGTTTTGAAATGTGTGTAGAAACACACTTTACTGCCACACACATACTAGTAAGCACTTCCACACCACCACAACCAATCAAACACCAACAACCACAACTATACCAAACTAACTGAATTGTCTACCACAAAAGACCCAGGTGAGACACATGCTCCCTAGAATCTCTCTAAAACCTTGAGAGTCCTACCTAGAGTAAAATAACAAGGCTCTGGTGATCCAGAGGAACTTCCATCTCGTAGGACTAGTCTAGGGTCACCTACCCAAGGCTCTCATCCCCGACAACAGCCCCAATGTTGTCGAGCAGATTCATTGCTCGCAGTTGCTAGCAAAGTGAGAACTAGGCCAACAAAAAAATGTCAATGAAGGATGGAACTTGACCTGTAGGAGCATGGAAACAAATAGATGGGTGTCAATCACCTACTCGACCTTATAATGACAATCAGTAACATGGAAAACCAACTCAAAGCACACTATGTATGCGTGCAAGCTATTGTATCTACGACAGCTACACTCTCCGAAACAAGACCTCATGTCGTCGAATTATGACGAAACTCAAGGGATCACCTAAAGAACACTACCCTAAAGTCTCTAACCCAATTTGCTACCGGTAGATACTTAGTGCAAGAATCGCATATGAAGACATGCTAAAAATTACAAGTCACTTATTCTAAACGTGTTTAGGCCTAATGTGTAGTTCTACTCACTGAGAACGCAATGACATATAGCAATCTCTATTCAGATGCACGGTTAGAGAGACAACTCACCTCAAAGCTCATGCTAGAGCTTTTCGCGAGTGAAGAGAGATCCAAACCGTACAAGCTTGGCATCGGCTCGTAGCTCTCGCCGTTGCTAACACGATAATGAACACGCCTTTGCAGTGTAGCATTTGTATTGCATGTAGAGAGTAGAAGAAGATCACTCACTCTCTCACACAAAATTCACGGCACACTTAGTTGAGCTCTAAAGTCAACTAATTCAAAAGTTGTCACTAGGATTACAAAAATTGGCTTTTATACATCAACCTTGGAGGTTCTAACTTCTCAGAATCATCTCCTACTTTCTTCCATGGGTTCAACTAATCCGCATATTTAGTATATTACAATCTAGAAAGTCAATCGAGTTCCGAAAAATAATTACATTGAGTTTGATGGAGTAAATAATACAAAATTGGGTTTTCCTTGTGTTCAATGGTTAACAGTAACGGAATAAGGCTAAAAACATTGATTATAGAAAAATTAAAGTGACACTAGTGAGGATTTCCTTAAGAGAATTCTTAATGAACATAGGGAGAGTACTTGATTGACGATAATAGTAACGAAATAAGGCTAAAAACATTGATTGTAGCGGAGTTAAAGTGACAACAGTGAGGATTTCCTTCAGAGAATTCTTAATGAACATAGGGAGAGTACTTGATTGACGAGTAAAATAAACATTATACCTAGTTAGCTTGGCATGAACAATCCTTGAGAGAGAGAGAGAGAGAGAGAGAGAGAGAGAGAGAGAGAGAGAGAGAGAGAGAGAGAGAGAATATTGGAGAAATTGACAACAATTGAGGATCGGATTTTTTGGAGCCGGTCCCCCCTCCAAAAGGCTTTTGTATTATAGGGTCTCCCATAAAGAGAGACTTGGTACACTACATTGTTTGTGTTCCTTGAGACTTTGTTGATGCCATGAAGATGGTAAGCTTCATGCACCAATATTGTGCCCATAATTAACTTGCAATAAACATGAACTTGTCCCCGGCCTCAATCCCAAGACCTCAAACACCTTCAAAGGTGAAGAGAACTAGCAGGAGGGAGTGAGGGAAGGGAAGAGAAGAAGATGTATTCTTACGAGAAGGAAGTAGTTTCCTCACTTGTCATTACTCTTAGAGCATAACATAGCATAGTAATGGAGATGAAGAAGATGATAAGCATTCCTTTGAAGCTTGATTCTTGGTTGGATTTGCATTCCATAGCTAAGAGGTGTTGGTGTAGGCTCTCCACTTCTCAAGCTTGGAGAAGGAGATGGAGTTCTTGCTCAACACATGAGAGAATGTGCGAGTGTGTGTGGGTGTATGCCCAAAAAGGAGGCCCCATCTTGCTTTGATCGACCCCCCTCTCCCTTAGCACTAGCTTGTATCCTAATGGTCCATGCCAAGGCCTAGCCAATCACAAGCTTTGGTCATAACTAGCAATAGAGGTAGCATTTAAACAAGTGTCCTCCTTTCCCCTTTTGAGAGAGAGAGAGAGAGAGAGAGAGAGAGAGAGAGAGAGAGTTTAATTAATTAGTTAATTCAATCCAAATTCTCATTGGACCTCCCTAAAGGACATCCAATAGGATTCATGCACACTATGAGGGCAACATGGCTAGGGGCTTGACATGTGTCCTTTATGCCTCTTGTGCAAACGGTGGCTCTTGAGAGTGTGGTAGTGTGTTCTCTCTCATTCCCTACCTTTAGGGCTCGCCCCCTCCTTTGTAGGTATCATGTTTGACTTGAACACCTCAAGCACCTTGGTCATCAAGCACCTCAAGCATCTTAGTCATCAAGCACCTCAAGCACAAGCCTAGCTTGCTTCTTTTATCCTCCCATATTAAATGATTAATACAACATGAGAAAATCATTAGGTAAAGTTAGATATTAGATTTTATGACAAAGGCCCCTCAATTGAATTATTGGAATCCATGGTCATAAGTAAACTTGCATCAACAATAAGTGTTTTGTATTTGTTTTGGCAACCATTCTCCTCTTGGAAGAAGGGCTTCTTCACATGTATCTTGGGTCCTGCCAGCTCCGTATGAAGTATCATTGAGCTCTTATGAGTGTTGTATCCATTCATATCGTTATCTCCCTCGGTGTGTAGCTGAAGTTCTGAATCGATAGGTTGGTTGTCTAGCCTTCTATGTGGATCTCTACACCTTTTGGAAGCTCTTGGTGACACCAATTTCGTTTGAAGCCCCTCAGATCTCCCATCCTCCAAAGGTGGCAATTCAAAACTGAGGAAAAGCGTCAATTGAGAAGGAGTGGCTCTACCACCATTCTCCTGTCTTGGTGAGGCAATTAAAGGAGAAAAGAGATCGATTTTAGAAGGTTGAGGCAACTCCTTATCCTTTCCAGGTTGCTTGTCTTCATCAACACAAACTGAATAACCTCACCATGACCAATGGTGTCGTAGGGCCTCACAACAATGCCTTTGCAGGAAGCAAAAGAAGCAAGCAAAACCTGTAGTTGAGTGGAGCCCGCAGCGAACTCGGGTGGCGTAGCACCCGCCTACAGATCACGCTAGCCATTGGCAATGCATGGGAAAAGTGCCATGGAGCAAGGCGGAAAGCAACTTGGCGAAGTGGTGCTCCTGGCAGCGTTGCCATGGAAGCAGCAGTGCAAGCACCAAGCACACCAAAGAGGTTGAAACCCGTCATCGTGTGGAGACCCACAGTCTTGTGTGCGAGCAGACGAAAGAGAGAGAGAGAGAGAGAGAGAGAGAGAGAGAGAGAGAGAGAGAGAGAGAGAGAGAGAGAGAGAGAGAGAGAGAGAGAGGTCTGTGCCATAGCTCGCCAACAGAGAGACAGAGAGAATGGTCTAGATCATGCCAAGTGGCCACCTCCAGGCTGTAGAACATAGAAAACGACATTATGGTCACCAAGTAATTAGTCGTCCTTGACTATGAACTCATTGGGACATTTAGGGTGGGTGCTTTCACTGTTTCAAATTGGTGTGACCGTAGCCTAGTTCAGCCTTTTGAGGGACCCTACGACTTATCCGTCCGGGCGCTGAAGGCCGTCACCGAACGGGGCAATGTTTTCTTCTGTCTCGTCCAGCTTCCCGCGTCAATACCTTTGCCGGTGATGATGGAGGAGCGCCTTCGCTACAGCAAACAGGAGCTGTTGAGCTTGCAGGAGGCAGGCGAAGAGGAGGGGCAGTGGCAGTGCATAGCTGCTGCCATCCCGCCAGGGCTTCTCAATCAGACTTCAGAACCGTCTCCTCCTTACCCCCGTGGCAGAAAGGTCGACCGGCGTCAAGGATCGAAACATCATGTGCCGGCACCCCCAGAAGCTTCACCATGTGCCATTACCCCTCCACGTACTGTTCTTATCTTTTCTTTCTTTTTTCTAGCAGTTTTTTCTCTGTCACATCACTGACCTTTTTGGTGCTCTCATGCAGTATTCCTTCAGCCTAGGGAGAGTGTAGATGAAGAGATGTGTAGTCTAGATGGATATGTAAATCATACTGATGAAGAAGAGGATGCTTCAGATGATAGCGAGGATGAGGTCAGCCTTCAACCGCTTGCTTTCATGGTGGATGGTAAACCGGACTTTGAATCAGGCTCACCGCAAGATGGCTTTGAATATTTGAGAAGGGTCATGTAAGTGTTTATGCATTTTTTGATTTTATTTTTTCAGAATCTTTCAGAGTATTTTACAATATCATGCGGAGCGGATGGTAAGCGTGACACACAAACAAAATCTCTTTCACTTGGGAGTTGGTTCCTTCTGAACAGAGTGAATAGAGAAAGAGATTCAGAGGTGAAGTTTATCTCAGGTAGAAATAGAGAGAGAGGAGACGACACCACGATGTGGTTTTAACTTACCCTCTCAAGGCCCACTCCGTTACCAACGTGGAATTTGCTTCGAATTGTAGAAAGGTTTCGTACAAGAAAAAATACACAATGCACATGCAAGGATGTACCTGTGATGACAACTTGAAATTGAATGGTGCACTTGAAGATCTCACTAGCCACTCTTGCTTGCTCTAAGTCTACTCCTTATTCTCAGCTCCTAGGTGTAGGCACTTATCTCAATTACACGATCTCACTTGCTTTGCCTATATCCAGCTTCCCTTGTCTAGCACCCATAATATTATCACCCTCTTTGTGATAGGACAACCCCCTTGTATGAATTGTTGGCCTTAGGAGAGGAGGTAGTGTGTGAGTCTTGCTAGTGCAGGGTTTTCTCACGGTTAATGAGTGCATGTATGTGTCCCCTTAGTGAGAGGTTGGCTATTCATGTTGTGGGTGGTGGTTTGCATCATTGTGCCACTGTTTTGGTTACCAAGTGCATCTGCCATTTTAGGTTCAATTGATTGAGGAGTTCAAGTTTTGGAGCCAGCAATGGTTTTGTTTTATCTCTTTGAGAGGAGATTTATAGGGCATGATGCTTCTCTGCTTTGGTGTGGTCTCTTGGCCTGGTTTGGTACGAGGATTGGGTGTGGTTGTGCCGGTTGGATAGACATACGTGTCACATGCATGCTACCTCTTGTGCCACGTGGACATGCTAAACTTACTTCTAAAGCCAAACAGTCTAGAGAGCCGAGGGAATTTTTTACTAGCAATTTTGTGAGCATGTTTGCAAGACTTGCATGTCCGTACAAGTTCATCCGGTTAGATTAGGTTTTTGACAGTCGTAACTTGCTTCTTATAAATGGTTTATACAAGTGTTATCAAAGGTGCAACATAAAAGCGAACACAGGCAGCCGCGGGATCTCTATCAAAATATCACGTATAATAAAAGGACCAATTGGCCCAATCGGTCTAGCTGTTCTACTTAGGCCACCTAGAGGTGAACATAGGCTTAATGGTAGAAAATGGAGACTCTTGACGCGGGAAACCCTAGGAATAGGGGTCGTCCCTCGTGAGCTTACGGTGGTTACATACATGGCTTGTATCGTTGAAAATGGTATTTCTACCTTAAATATCGTCATACATAACAATAAAACAAGCAATAAAATTATCCTCACTCCCTAATTTGGTGATGGGAGATATTGGAGCCTCTAACGAACATAAGTTGAAACTCTAAAGACCCCATTTTAGCTCTTGGACAAGGAACCAATCCAAGGGAGCCGGCATGAAGGGATAATGTCGCTTGTGGTAGCGGTTTGGTGAAGATATTAGTAGGGTTATCTAACGTAGAACAATACTCGAGTTGAATTGTACTATCTAGGGTCTTCTCACGAACGAAATGATACTTTTATCTCTATGCTTGGTAGAGAGAGAGAGAGAGAGAGAGAGAGAGAGAGAGAGAGAGAGAGAGAGAGAGAGAGAGAGAGAGAGAGAGAGAGAGAGAGAGAGAGAGAGAGAGAGAGAAGAGAAAAAAGAAGATAATTTTAGTGTCGTAGGAAACTATCCCAAGAGACCTTAAATATCTATCCAACGAGGAGAGTTGAACTCAAGACCTCTTATTCAAGAGGGAAATGGCATAACCAATCTACAACACTTAGGTGATATAAATGTTATACCATTTTCCTCTTTTTATTAACACCCACACACACACACACACACTTGAGAAGAAGAGAATTTTAACGTCGTAGGAAACTATCCCAAGAGACCTTAAAGATCTATCCGACGAGGTGAGTTGAACTCAAGACCTGTTATTCAAGAGGAAAATGGCACACTTGGGTGATAAAAAGGTTATACCATTTTTGTGACGAACACGCTTACTTTATGTGTTTATTCATAACTGAACTTAGATAAAAACTAAACTTAGAACGAAACTAGAAGACAAGAGACTCGGAGACTGAATGTGTGTTGATTGAATTGTGTTACAAGGGTGTTCTTATATAGAAATTGAAGAGACGATGAAAAGACATGACCATAGGTCAAGAGACATGACTCTAGGCCAATAGTTGTGTCCTTCTGGTCTAGAGTCGTCACCCTTCAGTGTAAAGGTGCAGCCATTCGTTGAAGAGGCATGGCTATTCGCCGAACAGGTGCGACTCTTGGGCGAAGAGATGCATCCTTTGGAGAATCGGGGTCTCGGATCTGTTGCATCTTCGTATCTGCAAAAGAATCAAGTGAAGAAGGTAATACAAAGACAGAATACGTCACAACAATTTTCCTCTTTTTATTAGCGCACACACGCACACCCACACCCCCCCCCCGAGAAGAAGAGAATTTTAACGTGTAGGAAACTATCCCAAGAGACCTTAAAGATCTATCCGTTGAGGAGAGTTGAACTTAAGACCTGTTATTCAAGAGGGAAATGGCATAACCAATCTACCACACTTGATAAAAAGGTTATACCATTTTCCTCTTTTTATTAGCGCACACACACACCCACACACCCGAGAAGAAGATAATTTTAATGTCGTAGAGAGAGAGAGAGAGAGAGAGAGAGAGAGAGAGAGAGAGAGAGAGAGAGAGAGAGAGAGAGAGAGAGAGAGGCGGCGAAGTTCGGCTTCTGGATGCATTGGTCCCAAAGATGTTTGTGGTTGTGCTCGATCGTATCTTGGGTAGACGTACATGTTCTCGACGATGCACTCCACGGTGTTGCTCATTCGGTAGGTTGGCATCCCCGTTTGTCACAAAATGGTGCCGTGGCATGACCATTTGCTGTCGTGGACAGACTGCGGATAGATGACGTGGGAGTTAAATGGACGTCCAAAATTCGCGCTGACATGCCACGTGGACCAACAATTCGGATTTTCGCTTTTCGCGTTGACATGCAAACGTGGCATACTGGATGGAATTCCAAAAATCATTTTGGCGAAATTGTTTGTCTCACAGATTTTTTGAATATATGGCATGCGCGAGTCCGTTGCTTTGGAGAGAGATCCCTTGTTTACTAGTTTGTTTTGGAGGGCAATCTGAGAGAATGTCACAAACTTGTGACGTGGCTAGTCCTTGGACACACACACTCCTGTTGACTCAGGCTGATAGACACATGGCAGGCTGTACGGATCACATTGGTGACGTGGCAGCAAGTATGGACGCCCAAAATTTCCGCCGCAAATTACGTTGATAACGTGGCAGTCCGTACGCTGTATGGAATTCCAGAATTTATGCTGGCTGATTTTTACGACAGCTTTTGGGACAACTGCTTTTGAGTTTAATGCTTTTGGGGCTCTGCTTTTGGGCATCCCTTGTACTTATAAATAATTGGGCAAGGCCTCACTTCTCAGAGCATTTGGACGTATAGTCGAAGAGTGAGCACTCGCTAACTCTCTTGTACTTTGAGCACAAATTAATATAAAAAGAGGGGCGCCAGTCTTTGGGGCCAATACTCTGGGCACGGAACTACACCGGGCCGTGTCATCTTTGTGAACTGTTTCGAAGTGAATCTCTGTTGTGTCGCGGTAGAATCTTGACTTGGGGTGTTTAAGTTTGTTACAGTGGTATTAGAGCGTGGCCATTTCTCTTCTACCGAGAAATTAGATTCTTTTCTTGCAGAACTTATGGATTCCAACAAGAAACAGTCGACTTCTTCTGCATGTGTGAATGCAGGAGGAGATCACGAAGAAGATTCTCATGAGCAAACAGAGGAAGAGTACGGCCCACCTCCGCCTACTCAGTTCGAGATTGAAGAGATGGAACGTCGACAATTGGTTGACAAGGCAACAAAGCAGATGATTAAAATTGCGAAGGATCCGAAATTTGTAAAATTTTTGTCTCAGCAATCCATCGCAGAAGTGCACACCCAGTGGCAGAAATCCATAGGACCACCCATCAAACCGGCAATCAAGAAACCTCCTTCTCCGAGGATGTTTACAAAGCAAGAATTACAAGAGGTGGTTCAGACACAGATTAGCCGGCTATTGGACGCAAACAACAAATCCAAAAAGCACGAGAAAAAGCACAAGGAAGGAACTGACTTCCCGGGTTATTTGGGTCGCCAATCTTCTTTTGCATCGGCAAGAGAGCAAAAGAAGCGTGTACGATTTGAAGGACTACTCAATTCTTCTTCTTCTTCTTCTGACAGTTCTTCTAGCTCTTCTGACTCGAGCGAAGAAGACAGAAAAGGCAAAAAGCGAAGCAAAAAGCAAAGCTTTTGAAAGGGCAAGAAAAAGGCAAAGAAGCCTAGATTTCGCCCAGTTTCTGACAGTTCTACAGAGGAGTCATCCTTAGACAGTTCGGACTGCGATGATCACATTATACAAAGAAAAAGCATTTTTATAGAGCCAACCAATATGACTTCCTCGAAGAAAAAGCAAGAAAGTAAAAGAATTCAAAGAAGGTGGACATTCAATTAAGTTTGACTCTTTTTTTATATTCTGAGATGCTCCAAGGGCTTTGGCCTTCATTTAGCAATTTGACATAGCTTTCTCTGTAGGACATTACTCAGAACACTCCAAGATTCAGAGGGTTGTATCTTTCTTCAAGGGAAATGCTCGAACATGGTGGTCCAATCTTCTTCTGAGGCAGGAAATTCAAAAGGCTCTTTATTTCTTCTTGGCTGAGTACGAACGAGATATACGAATTGCTTGGAATCATCTTCAGATGACCAAGTGAGATTCTCTGAACGCTTATTGCGACTCTTTTCTACCAACCTCTTCATTTAAGAAGGTCTCATTTAAAGAAGAGATCGAGCAATTTTGCTGCGGACTTCCTACAGAGATCCGAGACTACTGCTTGGAACAAAAGTCAAATTTCATCTTTCCATGAGTAATCCGCATATATCCGTTGCTCATTCAATGAGTGAATCGTGCTCAACGTACAATATGACATGCCTATGAAAAGGGATCACATAAAGACGCTGACTAAAATACAGGAAACGACACAAATAAAACACTCGATCGATGCGTGCTATCTAATCATGCGAACACATGATACTTTCGGGGGGGGGGGGGGGGGGGGGGGGTTGTGTGGGCCTAGGCTCGAGAGCCAAGATCGGTTCTTCCTGATTGGTCGAATCGTCTTGTGCGGGTTCTTTGGACCTCGACTCGAGAGCCAAGATTGGTTCTTCGTGATTGATCGTCTTTGCAATGAGGTTAGGTTCACTAGAGAAAGTATCAACTAAACCATCAACCTTGTGAACAATCACATCATCATGCTCGTGAATAATCACATCATCTTCCTACAAATCATCATGCGTGTGAGAAATCACATCTTGATCATGCAAGTCATCATGCTTGTCATTGTCATGCAATTCTTCATGCTTATCCTGATCATGCTTTGGAAAAGAAGAGACTGAGAGAGTCTCCTTCTCCTGATCCTTTGCAATCTGTGCCTGCACATTAGAAAAGAGTCGCAACAACTCTATGCGGTCACGTGCTATGGCTGCCATTCTTTCTGTGTGTTCTGCCTTTCTTTCTGCTTCTCTTGCTTCGCGTTCTACTTCCTGTCCTTCATCATCTTGTCGAAAGCTTTCAGGAGTTAGTGCAATCCTTTGCGTAGATGGGGAAGGGAGAAGGTCGGAAAAACCTCTTGGTGGGAAAATTCTTCTTCGCCTCTCTCATGCTCATCACCTCCAAGCGAAGTATCCATTCCGCTTTGAGTGATGACCATCCACTGAAGTCGTGGGTTCTTAAGTTCATGAGGAACTTGGGTTCTTGGGGTTCTTGAGGGTCTTGAAGGTCTTGAGGTTCTTGAGGGTCTTGAGGTTCTAGCGGTTCTTCTTTCGCTTGCAATCTGTGTTAGAGAAGGATCTTCTCTTCACCCGAGTTCTACTCTTTTCCGCATCTACGAATATGTTGAGTCTTCAGACATTCGAACAGACAATGAGTTAAAATCGACTTTTAACTTACCTTCGTTAGGACACCTACGCCTTCTCCACCAATCCACCTTGCGCTCACACTAAGGTTGCTTTTTCCCACCTCACGTCGATTGGCCGGGCGCTAAGTGCACGGTCCGCTCTCAATGAGTGAAAAGAGAACAAGAGGAGGTTGGACAAGCTCTTCTTTCTTGGGTTTTGAAACCGGCCTGTGGTGGGGCGGTAGGCGTTGGCTTTCACCCGAAATTCTTTACTTTAGGCACACACAGAGCACTTTGCAAAGGAAACCTGCGACGGGAATTAACACTTAATCACACACACGGCTCGGAAGCTAGATTGCCCCGAGCAGACGTCGACAACCTGTAGGCCCCAAAATTGGCGCCCCTTTCGGTATTTCTTTATACTTTGAGAGGGTAAATTTACAAAGTAGAGTTCTGGGAATCCTTTGTCTATATCCAACTAGATACCACTTGATTTGGCCAAATTTCGGTAGCATAACAGCCCCAAAACTTGCGCGAAACCAATTCCCCTACTGGAACTCACTTCCACTGGCATGAACCCTCTGATTCCTGCCCAAAAACAGTAAATTCAGCACGCTGTATTTACAGGTTTTTGCCCTGTTTTCAGCCCCAAACAGTTCCCTAACTGTCCTCTGCCAGTGGGGCACTATTCCCAATGGTTCTAGTGTCCGTATGGCTGAAAAACAGTCAATTTACAACGCATACACAGCGCTGAATTTGCACCTGTACGGTGAGGTTATGACCCTCACCGGTGCCTGCTTTGGAGTAGCAGCTAGCTACCCCTATTCCTGCTCAAGGAGGCTCTTGCCTCAACACAAAAGCATGAACCCACACAGCTGTACATTAGTCAAATGAAGAGCCCTCTTGTGGGGCATCACATAACTACACGTAGGGGATAGAGAGAGCAGTGTGTAGTGTGCAGGTCATCACTCCTAGCACCACACTATACATAGAGAGGAAAGCAAGCACTCCATAGCTCTTAACCTGTGACAGGTTCTCAATGAAGCATCCCCCCAACATAAATTGAGCGCCCCCTCTGTTGCCCTTGACCTGTAATACATCTGTGAACAAATAGATGCAAAAAGGGGAAGATTTCCATGGCTGCCAAAACCTACGTATCCCTAAAAACGCAGCAAAACAGCCCTGTAAACACGCATATGATGCCTTCTAATGGTGAAAATGAGCTCCTTGGACCTAGGCAAAGTCATGGGAAGCTCAAAAATGGAGAGAAATGGCTGAAAATCAGCGTTAACAGCCTCCAAAACTGCTCCAAAAACTTAGTTACGAGTTCTGTTCTCTCAAACTTGGTAAATTGACCAAAAAGTGGTACTTGGCGCTCATACATGCAATTTTCCCCTATTGGGCTTCCTGTTTAAAAATCTCTCAACTGGTGCATCAATTGACTTTGCAGCAGAGTAATAAAATGTTCCCCTTGTCATACCAAAGGTAATGACGCGAACACATTTCACGACCCAAAATAGCAGTTCCCTAATTTTTAGGAGATGCTTCCGTTGGGCTCCCACTGGTCATCTGACTATCTATCCTCATTGGGACTGCATCCAAAAGTGCAACGTGGCCCAACTATCGGATACTTTCTGTTGGTGATCCCACCTTGACTTTATGCCTTTATTGAGTTCACTTCCTAGTATCCACCAACTTGCTAAGTGCAACGGGGGGGACCTACATAATCTTGAACTGAGCCTAGACATCCTTTTACTTCACGAGTTCCAGTGCCGACCAACTTCCTGTCTGTGGGTGAAACTACCTTTCACATTGGCCATACAATGTCCGACCATTTGCAACTTCAAAAAGAGGGTCTCAAAAATTAAACAAAAATCATTGGAAAGAAACCAACAACTAAGGTTAGTAGTTGCCACGTCCTCGTGACATACCCTCCTCTTGAAATCGCAAACGTCCTCGATTGCATACCATAAATACATGCCATTGATGATCTTGTGTTGTTAGCACTCTTTTATCACCGCATGTATCCGCAAGAAAGACTGTCAAAACATATGTACAAATGACTTTGTAACAAACTTGGACACTCCAAGTCAAGAATCAACCGCGACAGCACCAAATAACCACTTCAAAACAATTCACAGATCACAATAGATTTGCACTGGCCCGGCGGAGTTCCGTGCCTAGAGATATTGGCCCCAAAGACTGGCGCCCCTTTCGGTATTTCTTTTTGTATTAATCAATCATCAAAGTACAAGAGAGCGGTTAGGGTTTCACTCTCAGACTCTGCGTCCAGATGCTCTGAGAAGTGAGGCCCTCACCACTAATTTAAAGGTTACAAGGGATGCCCAAAAGCAGAGCCCCAAAAGCTTTTAAAATCAAAAGCATCAGTTCTCTCTCTCTCTTAGAGAGTCTTTTCTCTTTTTTTTTATAAAAAAAAAGCAAAAGCAAAATTCGCGTCGCTCATCATTTTCCAATTTTTTTTTAAAAAAAAATCCGCCTCCGCGATTTTCGGAATTTAGGGTTTTTGGCAAAAATTAGGGTTTGCAGGAATTTTAGGGTTTCTGGCAGAAATTAGGGTTTTTGTTGTCCGCCACGTCATCACTTTGTGACATAACCCCCTCTTGAAAGCATTGTAATCGACCGCGATTACGCCTGCAAAACCGACAAAAGCCATAAACCGTTTTAGCAGACACTGACTGTTAGTACCTACGTACTAGGAACACACATCTAGCACATGTACAAAATCGACAGTCACATCACACGACATCACAGGACATCACCAGACATCACAGGACATCACATGACATTCAACATTCATTCGGATCTTAGACCATGATTTATCGGCAATGTAGCTAGCAATCACATCTAGGTCCAATCGGGACCTCATCGATGTCCGATTGACTAACCCCTATTGCAACCATGTCTATTCGAGATCAATCAGACCAAAATGCTGCAGTCATTTCGGCTATCAGTTCCTGCACTCACAAGAAGTCAAGAACAAATCAGTATCATAATCAGGAATTCCATTTCATAAAGTCATCCAGCAGAATACTGTCAGCTCTCAGTATCCCTGAAGCTCAAAGAGACATCAGTGACTTTAGTATCAAAATCGAGGCATCTGTTGACAAAGGAGTGGAGCGACTCCCCTCTTGTGCATCCCACTGCACCAGATCTTCGGCCAAGCTGAGTTTCTGGGTTCCGTTTGGAGTAGACTATGCTAAACCAAAACATCGAGGTAAAGTTTCACAATCCGAGGAGTATCTGCTAGGTCCTCCTCCTCCATCCACTTCGCATCAAATGCAGGAAAGTTCTTGAACTTAACCAAGAACCGCCTTCGGACTTTACCTTTCTTCGTATCATTATGTGCCAAAATCTGTTCAGGAACAAGGATCTCCTCGTTTTCTTCCACTTCGGGTTGCTCATCAGGCTCCCCATCATCGGGCACATCACCCTTAACAGGGTTCAAGAGACTCACATGCAATGCATTATGAATCCTCCAAGTATCTGGCAGGTCCAATCGGAAGGAGACATCATTTATCTTGTCAGTAATCTGGAAAGGTCCGTAGTATCACATACTAAGCTTTGGAAAAAGCCTCTCCTTTCCCTTTTTTTTTTCTTAGGCGTGCCTTCTCAAAAGTAAGAGCACCCAATCATCCTCCTTCAGTTTCCAGTCGCGACGATGGCGATCCGCTGCCTTTTTCTGTCGTTCTTGAGACTTCTGTAAAGTCTCGTGAACCTTGGCAAAAGCCGTATCCAAATCTCGCGAATATTCATCCGCTTCAAATTTCTAATCTTTCGTGCTCAGGAAGGATGGAACCTTCGCAGCAGTTTCAACAATCTCTCATGGCGTCTTCCCCGTCGAAGAGTGTATCGTGTTATTGTAGGCAAATTCCACCAAAGGTAAGTTCTTTTCCCATTGAGTCTTCTGATGCGAGATACAAGACTTCAATAAATCTAAAATCACTGAATTGGCAATCTCAAATTGCTCGTCAGTCTGCAAGTGGAACGATGACGAGAACTGCAACCGCGTCCCAATGTTTTCCCAAATTGCCTTCCAAAACAAACTCATAAATCTGGGGTCTCTGTCGGAGACAATCGTCTCAGGCGTGCCATGTAATCGGAAAATCATCGTGATCATTCTGTATTCTCGGGAGATAAAAAAAAATGAAATCCATTTCAATATTTTCCCGGGGGCGGGTGGGTATGGGTAAAGGCTGTAACAATCCCTGTGCTTTATGCCTGTCAAACTTGACCTTCTGGCATACCAAGCAACTGCGCACAAACTCTTCCACATCCTTCTTCAGTCTCCGCCAAAAGAAATCTCTCTCTACCCCTTTCATGGTGGTAGCAATGCCGCGGTGACCCGTAAAAGGTGGACAGTGGCAATCAGTCATAACCTTTTCCCTCAACGGCTATGTAACGCACAACATAGTCTTTTTCATCAAGTAGCCTTCCCGAAGGGTGTATCCAGCTACTGTCTCCCCATCCCATATCCGTGTGAAAATATTTGCAAAACCTGTATCTGTGGCATACTGATCGACCATATCCTCGAAGCTCCTATGATGTATCGCGGAAATAGCCAGAACCAACGATTTCCGAGACAAAGCATCTGCCACCACATTCTTCTGTCCCTGCACATGGACAATCTGGAAGTGAAACTGTGACAAGATGTTCGCCCACCGCATCTGCTTTTCCGAAAGCTGCTTCTGTGACAAGAAGTAGCGCAAACTCTGATGGTCTGTAAAGACAATAAAATCCGCTCCGAGTAGGTAATGCCACCACTGAGTAAGAGCATGGATAACCGCCAAAAGCTCTTTCTCATAAATCTGTGCTGTCATCTCCGGCCTAGAGAACAAACGGCTCTCGTAAGCTATGACATGGCCTTCTTGCATCAAGACCGTACCCAGACTACGACCACAAGTATCACAAAATACTTCAAATGACTTCTGCAAGTCCGGCAAAGTCAAAATAGGTCCCGTAGTCAATTTCTCTTTCAATGTCCGAAAGGTAGTCACCTCTGTGGGTCCCCACGAAAAAGGTACTCCTTTCTGTGTCAAGGTATGCAAAGGGGAAGCAACCTCTGCAAAGTTTCGTATGAACCGCATGTAGTACGAACACAGTCCAAAGAAGCTTCTAACTTCATGGACATTCCTCAAATCGGGCCAATCACGGATAGTCTCTATCTTGGCCGGGTCCATTTGCACTTCTGTTGTGTTGCTGACACAATGTGTCCCAAAAAGTGTATCCATGGTAGGAAAAAATTCACTTTTCTTTGCATTAATCACTAGCGTGTGATCTCGTAATGCCTAAAAGACTTGAAGCAGATGATCTCTGTGTTCTGCCTCATTCTTCGAGAAAACAATGATGTCGTCAAAGAAAGTGCCAACAAATAGCCTGTACTCTCGAAAAATCCTGTCCATCATCCGGTTAAATGTCGCAGGAGCATTGGTTAAGCCAAAAGGCATCACCAAAAACTCAAATAACCCAAAAGTCGTCCGAAAAGCTGTCTTGTAGACATCTCCTGGCGCTATCCTGATCTGATGATATCCACTCTTCAAGTCAATCCTGCTAAAGCACGAGGATCGCTGTAACCTGTCGAGTATATCATTGATCCTAGGAATCGGAAATCTGTTCTTGATGGTGATTTCGTTGAGAGTGCTATAATCGATGCACATTCTCCAAGATCTGTCTTTCTTCAAAATCAACAACACTGGAGAGCAATACGGTGAAGTACTAAGCTGGACAAGACCCTTTTCCAAGAGGTCTTTCACTGAGTTCATAATCTTTTCATTCTGTACTCGGCTCACACAATAAGGTGGCCGATTCGGTGGTGTGCTTCCAGATATCAGATCAATGGTATGATCTTCAGGCCCTCTCAAAAGCAATCGGCATGAGCGTGGAGAAAAAAATCTTGGCGTTCTTTTCTTCAGGTCAAAACATATTCAACTTTTATCCATGGTTCAGTTCTCCCAAAAGAATGAGTAAGAAAACTGAAGTTCATCAAGTACAATCTCTAAGCCCTTCATTTATCAAAGTCGCTTTCTCGGCCCGGTAGTCAACCACGGCGTAGTTCTTGTGGTACCAAGGGATCCCGAGTAGAACGTCACTCACGTGCCCTGAACACCCCTGTCATTGCAAACGAAGTTTGCCAATGCTCGGTGTAATGGCAACATCCCATCCGGGTGCCAGTCGAACTACCTCCGCCAGTGGCGTCAGTCTGTCGGGCGCAGTTCCAAATCGAGCCGCCAATTCCAAGTGAAAAGAAGTTGGCCTTGGCTCCTTCAAAAGAGCTTCTTGATCCTTCACTTTGCCCCCAAAAAAAACGGCAAAGTTTGTACTTTCATTCATTTGATTCGGTGCAAGTCCCACGCCATGTGGTACCAGTTCTGCTTTTCTATCTGCCTTTTCTGCCACATTCCTCAGCTGCTCTCGAACTCTCAGACCTGTCGTCGTCTTTATCATTCTGTTCTTTCTGTGCCTTATCAGGGCACTTTGCGGAAATATGTCCATGTTTCCCGCATCCAAAGCACTTCCCCTCTCTGATGAAGCGAGCTCTCTCCTCAGGAGTAAGCTTGGGTCGTGCATCCTTTTTTTTTCTCTGGGTTGCTCTTTTTCATTCTACTTTCATTCCCAGAAGTCTGTTTGGCTCGTTGTGTCATGGCCTCATCTGTGGGGTAGGTCAGACTGCCAGAGTGAATGGCAAAGCCCCGCTTCGCATGACTCATCAACTCCTGAATAGAAGCTGACTTCTGTTCCAAGCAGTGATCTCGGATCTCTGTAGGTAGACCCAAGGTAAACCGCTCAATCTGTTCTCTGAATGAAGAGGCGGGTAGAAAAGAGCTCCAGAATCTTTCACAATAAGAATTCACTGTATCGCTCTTGGTCATCCGGAGATGGTTCCAAGCAGCTCGTATATCTCGCTCAAACTCTTGAGTCAACCAAGAAGAAATAAAAAGCCTCTTGAATTTCAGCCATGTAACTGGCACAGTCTTGCTTAATAGAAGTATGGACCACCAAGTACGAGCATTCCCCTTAAAGTAAGAGGCAGCTCTCCGAATCTTGGAGTGCTCTGAATAGCGTCCTCCCGCGAAAGCGATGTCAAACTGCTGTATAAAAGACATAGCCTTCGAAGCATCTGAGTATCCTGAAAAGTATCAAACTTGATCGAGTGGCCACCTTCCTTAAACTCTCGGACTTTCTTGCTGTTATCTTCGAGAAAGTCATACTGGTTGGCTTTGTAAAAATTCTTCTTGTTCGCATAAAACTTTCCGTCATCGGAATCTGAGCTGTCTGTAGACGAGTCCTCAGTAGAACTGTCAGTCTCTGGGCGAGATGTAGCCTTCTTTGCCTTTTTCTTGCCCGTTCCGAAGCTTTGTGTCTTGCTTCGCTTTTTGCTTTTTTTCTGTCTTCTTCGCTCTAATCCGAGGAGCTAGAAGAACTGTCAGAAGAAGAAGAAGAAGAAGAACTGGGTACTCCTTCAAATCGAACACGCTTCTTCCGTTTCTTTGCTTTGTCGAATGTCGACTGACGACCCAAATATCCCGGGAAGTCAGTACCTTTGTTCTGCTTTTTGCCGTGCTTTTTGCCGTGCTTTTTGCCTTTCTTTTGCACGTCGAAAAGCTGAGCAATCCGTGCATCAACCACGTTCTCCAGTTCCTTCTCCGTATATTTCTTGGAGGTAGAAGGTTTCTTGAGAGCGGGTTTCGGGAGTGGTGTTGTGGTTCTCTGCCACTCCATCTGTAGCTCTTTCAAAGAAGTCTGGTTCATATATTTTGCCATCTTCGGGTCCTTGGCAAAATTGAGCATCATCATTGTTGCATCGCTGATCAACTGGCGACGCTCTATCTCTCGCCGCTCCGCCTAAGTATAGGCCAAGGCGGGCCATACTCTCTGTCTGAATCTTCGTTGTGATCCCAGCCCGCATCTCCATATGCAGAGGGAGTCGACTGATCATTGCCTGAAGCCATAGGTGCCGCGGAAAAAAAATTCGGGGATCGGATTTCCCGTAGAAGAGAAATCGGCCGTGCTCTGATACCACTGTAACAAACTTGGACACTCCAAGTCAAGAATCAACCGCGACAGCACCAAATAACCACTTCAAAACAATTCACAGATCACAATAGATTTGCACTGGCCCGGCGGAGTTCCGTGCCTAGAGATATTGGCCCCAAAGACTGGCACCCCTTTCGGTATTTCTTTTTGTATTAATCAATCATCAAAGTACAAGAGAGCGGTTAGGGTTTCACTCTCAGACTCTGCGTCCAGATGCTCTGAGAAGTGAGGCCCTCACCACTAATTTAAAGGTTACAAGGGATGCCCAAAAGCAGAGCCCCAAAAGCTTTTAAAATCAAAAGCATCAGTTCTCTCTCTCTCTTAGAGAGTCTTTTCTCTTTTTTTTTATAAAAAAAAAGCAAAAGCAAAATTCGCGTCGCTCATCATTTTCCAATTTTTTTTTTTTTTTAAATTATAAATAATCCGCCTCCGTGATTTCCGGAATTTAGGGTTTTTGGCAAAAATTAGGGTTTGCAGGAATTTTAGGGTTTTTGGCAGAAATTAGGGTTTCTGTTGTCCGCCACGTCATCACTTTGTGACAGACTTAATGAGACCTTCATACTTTTGTCAAATTGTACACTGCTGTTGCACTAAATCCATGAGTACATTTGGTGTGCTAGCTCTATCATTACCCCTCCTTTGCAAACATTGGGTTGGGGCATAGGTAGGCTGTAACCCAAAGACCTCAAGGTAAAGCTGCAATACATTTGGTGACTTTGACAGTTCATGCTCTTCCATCCACTCTGCATCCATAGGTGGATAGTTCTTGAACTTCACCACATAGCATCTTGCAACCTGTCCCTTAACTTTTATGTGTGCAAAAGGTTCTTGCCTCTGCAAACAAACATAATTCCACAACCTGATGTACCACCCATGACCAAGTAAGCTCAAATTTCAAGATGATCTATCGATGCGTCAAAGAATCCAAGCAATCTCCTCAGAGAATAGGCAAGCAGCGTGTCACCTGGCAAACCCACATCACTCCCGCAGGAGATCTAGTGGCCAATCTACCACCGTGAGACCTCTCCCTATCTCATCTTGGTTCATACTTGCAAATCCTAAAACGCAGCAGAAAATCAGTCCTAATTTGACCAGTTTTTGGCAGGGCGAACATGTGGGATTTCCTGTTCGTCCTGTGAAGAGGAACCCTCTTCCATAATGCCCTTCCCTTTGTCGGCCATAGTATAATCCCGCGTTCCTGTACTCTATGTCTTTACCCAAAACAATCGAGGCTCACTTCTTGAGGAAAAAGTGATTCTGTCCCGACAATGGAACCATGAAACCGGCCCGTGGTGGGGCGGTAGGCGTTGGCTTTCACCCGAAATTCTTTACTTTAGACACACACAGAGCACTTTGCAAAGGAAACCTGCGACGGGACTTAACACTTAATCACACACACGGCTCGGAAGCTAGAATGCCCCGAGCAGACGCCGACAACCTGTAGGCTCCAAAATTGGTGCCCCTTTCGGTATTTCTTTATACTTTGAGACGGTAAATTTACAAAGTAAAGTCCTGGGAATCCTTTGTCTATATCCAACTAGATACCACTTGATTTGGCCAAATTTCGGTAGCATAACAGCCCCAAAACTTGCGCGAAACCAATTCCCTTACTGAAACTCACTTCCACTGGCAGAAACCCTCTGATTCTTACCCGAAAACAGTAAATTCAGCACGCTGTATTTACTGGTTTTTGCCCTGTTTTCAGCCCCAAACAATCCCCTAACTGTCCTCTGCCAGTGGGGCACTATTCCCAATGGTTCTAGCATTCGTATGGCTGAAAAACAGTCAATTTACAGGGCATACACAGTGCTGAATTTGCACCTGTACGGTGAGGTTATGACCCTCACCGGTGCCTGCTTTGGAGTAGCAGCTAGCTACCCCTATTCCTGCTCAAGAAGGCTCTTCCCTCAGCACAAAAGCATGAACCCACACAGCTGTACATCAGTCAAATGAAGAGCCCTCTTGTGGGGCATCACATAACTGCACGTAGGGGAGAGAGAGAGCAGTGTGTAGTGTGTAGGTCATCACTCCTAGCACCACACTGTACATAGAGAGGAAAGCAAGCACTCCATATGTTGCTAAATTGGCTTTATCTTACAGAAAAATAATTCTAAATGGATTATTGGATTTATAAGTGAGAGGGTTTTCTCGCTTGGAACACCAAGGAAAAATAATTCTAAATGAATTACTGGAATTTTAAGTGAGAGGGCTTTTCTCACTGGAGACATTCGAGTACAGAGTATTCCTAGTGCGTCATTCAAAGTAATGACGGGAGCACTGAGAACGGGAATATCTGTAAGGCCACCAGGAACGGGTACTTCTGATGCGTCACATCGGATGGGTGACAGGGAGCATCGGAAAGAAGTATCCGACCATCCGGGAACGGACATCTCTGATGCGTCATAGGATGGGTGACAGAGAGCATCGCGAAGGAGATTGTACCGTAAGTTCGGTAGGAAAGGACTAGGTGATGGGTACTCCTGATGCGTCACAAGGTGGGTGACGGGTGCATCGGAAAGGGAATATCCATAGTCGGGAGGAAATTCCGAACTGTGTTGGAATTGTGCACAAGGAAAAGCAAGCACTTGAATGAAGATGGGTTCAGAGGAAACTTTGAGGAAAAACAGATGCTTTCTGAGAAAGCGGGATTGCTTTTCGGGAAAGCAGATGCTTTCCCGCGAGGAAGTCTATGTTTGCATTGCAACTGTGCATGTGATTGCATCCAGGGACGCTTGGGAAGTGCTGTGAAAGCATTGTTTTTAACTTATAAGGTTTTATTGAGTTTTTGGGCAGGTTCAGACTATTTTTAAAATACGCTGGCCGCCCACTTAATAAGTGGGCAGCCATCTGATAAATAAGGCAATAGATCAGCCAGCGTTTTCTCTCTCTCTTTTTTTGGCAGAACAACGAAAAAAAAAATAAAAAAAAAAAACGGCCGCGATCTCTACGCGATCAGCTATTCGTGCCCGTGGCTAGGAGCTATGAAAGCATTACATGCCCTCACTCTAAGAAGAGGACCAATCTTTGCAAGGAGGAGATGCTGCTGCAGATTTCAACCATAAAGAAGACGTTGCCGGTGATGCCCATGGCTGCCCCAAGTGTACCAGATGTTGCCACGACCCAGTGCGCGAGTTCCCTTGCGAAGAAGTGCATACGGAGCGCGTTTCCATTGCGAGAAGTTACTGTTTTTCTCTGTTTTCAGCCCATAAATGTCGTAGACGGGGCTGATTTACGAGAAGGAACCCGAGAAGACACCTCTTCTGTGTGTAAAATTGGAAGAGAGGATTTTCTATGTAGAGATCTCTTCCGTGGAATTGTTTTTCGAGAACCGAGTTGCGTTTCGAGCATCGAGACTTTGAGGGTAACGATTTTCATGTTATGATCTCTGAGTATTTGATTGCAGGTGTACTTCCTCTTCGTGAGGGAGTAGGAGCAGAGGAAGGCATGAGCCTCTGCAGGAGAAAGCGCTCTTAGGAACTAGAGCTAGATCAGCCCAAGGGTTTCGTACCCAAGTTTGGGAAGTAGATCCACGGATCGGAGAGAGGTAGTCTCTTGAGTTGTGTCCGGAAGTTGAGATTCCCAAGTAAGGACTTTGCGGCCGGGAAAGCAGAGTTGTTCTGCGGGAAGAGGACTCTGGAAACAGAGTTGGGAAAGAGAGTTGCAGGGATGTCATGCCCTGAGTCTGGAAGGTGAGATCTAGAGGCGAGAACCTTGGTTCTCAAGGATTTGGAATAAGGAACGGGAAGTTCCTTGGAATAGGGTTTTGCCCTAGGAATGGGAAGCTGACGCTTCCGGGAACCATCAAGTCTTATTCTAGAACGAACGTGGTAATACGTTCTGTTCAAGTGCTTGTATAGACTTCTCTCCTCAGTAATAAAGATACTATTACGGGGGGGTACCAGCCCATCTTCTGGTCCCCAGTACTGTGTCGATCTTCTCACTTTATCTCTCTCTCTCTCTATCTATTTCTCTTTATATTCTCTGGCTTCAATATTAAGTGATAAATTTTATTTATCCGAGTATATTTTATATTGCTATGCGCTCCTGTTTGTGACAGTGGTATCAAAGCATGGTCTCCTCTCTTTCTCTGTAAAGGAGGACGACTCTGGGAAGATACGGGAAGAAGCCATGACAAGCCAAGAGAGAAGTAAGCAGGCGGAAACCTAAGTGCTGCAGGAAAAGCTCGCAGAGTGGGGAAATTTTTCTCTCTCTGCAAGAAGTCGACACAAGATTTGGGATTCTCTGAGAAGGCGACAAGAGCATGATGCTCAAGAACCTAGAGAATCCAAGGAGCGGAATGCTCGAGATCCTTCAGAATCCAGAAGATATCCATGAACATCAATCCAGAACCATAGCCAAGAAATCCCGTCATCTCGGGAAGGATATGAAGACGGTCTCTAGACCTAGAAACACTCCAGTCAAGTTTGATACTTTTGACGGAAGGGAAGATTTCCTGAAAGCTACTGCTTTCATTCGACAGTTTGAAGTTGCCTTTGCAAACAACAATTTTTGAGAAGTATCGAAGGTGAGGCATGTGACCAAATACCTCAAGGGGATTGCAAGTACTTGGTGGTATACCAAAGCTCTGCAAGGAACTTACAACAACAATTCAAGGCTGAATTTTCTGACAAATTTTTTTCCTCTACGCTTTGAGGAAGGCATTCAAGAAGATTGGGATTGGTTTGCCCAATAGGAAGATGAGCGAGTTAAAGCAAGTAGTGGTTCACTCTTGCCAAGGTAGCTCCATTCTTGACCCTCTCTGAGGAAGGAAAGATGAAGAAATTCAACGAAGGACTTTTGCCCGAATTTTGTAGACGCATCTGCAAGATACTTTGCAGCAGATGATGGAGTCAGCAATAAAAGCTGAAAGTGTACACCTTAGTGTACATAGAATACAATCCCCGTAGTGGGTCGAGAACCATTGAACACAGAAACAATGAATTTTTGTTATTTCTCCTCGAAGGATACGTTGCTATCCGGAGAAAGTTTGGAGTAAGGGAATTCAATCTAACTCCTGAGTTCTTGAATAGAAGACCCTCAAACTTTAAGTGAGAGGGCAGCTCTTTGATCAAAGTTAAATCTTTGAGGAACTCATAAACTGCGTATTGCTTTTATGCACAAGATATGCATGTGTCTAACCAGGACAATCACTCTCAAGTGTTTATGAGAGTAGAATTGAGTTGAAACATTGCTTTATGCGATGAATTGGTTTGCTCAACCATCTGGAAGGTCAACTATTGATCTCGTATCCGGTAGTTCACCAACAAATTACGTGCTATTGTGGGTAGGACGGCAGAAAGGAAGGAACCATTCCGAGATTTCAACCAAAGAAAAGCTTTCACTAAGCTTGAGGACCTTATGAACCAACACCCCCTACCCGGTAAGGGAAGATATGGTAGTGCTTTTCGCACAAGTGAATGAACACTCTCTTTACGAGGGAAGAAACAAATGACGACTACGGGCGTGTGCTCGAGGAATCCAAGAATTATTTGATGAGCGGGTTTTGCTCTAAGATTGTGCCAAGGGATCGTTAGGTTGAGCGTCTTCGCTCTAAGGATCTTACGAAGGGACGGAAATTTCCCAAGCTCACTGAAACTTATGTACACCTTTGGGTACATGGATAACACACGAAGATGCAGACCTATGCTAAGGTGGGTCATCTACGAATCGAATTTTTTTCTGCACAACGGAATGAGATGAACCAACTTCCTTTTTAGGATCTCGACGGGAGTTTGTTATACTCTCTTGAGCGCCTTTTTGCGCGCAAGGATATTCCGACACGAGAATCTCTATTTGAGATGTGTTCGGTACAAGGAATTTGAGTTTCTCTACGGAGAGGAGGTTTTCTAATGATCGTTGATCATTGAGTATACTATGTGCTTTTACCATTACAGAAGCAACTTTTGGTTGCGGTATATGTTTCTCCATGAGCAGGTCAAGTAGCATTTACACGCTGCTGGAATAAATTCGCACTATTATGTTCGTAAGAATATAGTTCGCCAACCGTTTCAAAATGGTAAGAATTACATATGGGAGAACATCCCTGAGAATCAAAGAAGGTTCGCTCTATTGTGAACCGGGTTTGAACGTACGTTCAAAAAATGCTATGGCTAGAATCCTATTAGCTTGAGATTTTGCAAGGCGTCATTGATGCTCGCAAGGTGAATCATTTTTTTAATGATTTTGTAAGGAAGAGACGCTAATGGGCGTTGGGAAATCACTGGTGGTGGTAATAACTCGCAGGAGGAAAAGATTGGAAGGAAGTGCCGCCATGCACAAAGAATCTTCGGATTGGAACCGTCCGTCTACGTTGAGCGACGGCCTGAAACAAGAACCTTCTTTAAGGTGATCGCAAACTTTGTTTGTGGAAGAAAGACATCGAGCTTAATGCTCTATGACTTGAGCATTCCCTATGTGGGAGGACACGAGAGGTTTAATACCCTCTAGTCTAACAGCGTAGGATTATGCGCAAGGACAAATACCTAGATTGATTTCTAGGAGGATTATTCTTCTCGGATTGAGAAGGTGGAATTGAGTTAACAAACTCTCGAATGAGGAAACGTTCGATCTGTTGGAAAGACACGAATGACGAGTTCTTCCACTGCTCGTAAGTTTGACGATTGGTGAAGGATATCCTCGAGGTACTAGAGGAAAAGACATGAACCGGTAAGGTAAGTATTGAATTATTGAATTTTTGTTTAATTTAATTTTTAAGTTCTCTTTTGAGAAGGACTAGCTCAACTCACCATTGAGCAAGTTTTGGAATCTTTCCGGTTTCTCCCCGGCAGTTCAGTTGGACCTCTACAGTTGAGGACAACTGTTTATAAGTGAGAGGGATGTTGCTAAATTGGCTTTATCTTACAGAAAAATAATTCTAAATGGATCATTGGATTTATAAGTGAGAGGGTTTTCTCGCTTGGAACACCAAGGAAAAATAATTCTAAATGAATTATTGGAATTTTAAGTGAGAGGGCTTTTCTCACTGGAGACATCCGAGTACAGAGTATTCCTAGTGCGTCATTCAAGTAATGACGGGAGCACTGAGAACGGGAATATCTGTAAGGCCACCAGGAACGGGTACTTTTGATGCGTCACATCGGATGGGTGACAGGGAGCATCGGAAAGAAGTATCCGACCATCCAGGAACGGACATCTCTGATGCGTCATAGGATGGGTGACAGAGAGCATTGCGAAGGAGATTGTACTGTAAGTTCGGTAGGAAAGGACTAGGTGATGGGTATTCCTGATGCATCACAAGGTGGGTGACGGGTGCATCGGAAAGGGAATATCCATAGTCGGGAGGAAATTCCGAACTGTGTTGGAATTGTGCACAAGGAAAAGCAAGCACTTGAATGAAGATGGGTTCAGAGGAAACTTTGAGGAAAAACAGATGCTTTCTGAGAAAGCGGGATTGCTTTTCGGGAAAGCAGATGCTTTCCCGCGAGGAAGTCTATGTTTGCATTGCAACTGTGCATGTGATTGCATCTAGGGACGCTTGGGAAGTGCTGTGAAAGCATTGTTTTTAACTTATAAGGTTTTATTGAGTTTTTGGGCAGGTTCAGACTATTTTTAAAATACGCTGGCCGCCCACTTAATAAGTGGGCAGCCATCTGATAAATAAGGCAATAGATCAGCCAGCGTTTTCTCTCTCTCTTTTTTTGGCAGAACAACGAAAAAAAAAATAAAAATAAAAAAACGGCCGCGATCTCTACGCGATCAGCTATTCGTGCCCGTGGCTAGGAGCTATGAAAGCATTACATGCCCTCACTCTAAGAAGAGGACCAATCTTTGCAAGGAGGAGATGCTGCTGCAGATTTCAACCATAAAGAAGACGTTGCCGGTGATGCCCATGGCTGCCCCAAGTGTACCAGATGTTGCCACGACCCAGTGCGCGAGTTCCCTTGCGAAGAAGTGCATACGGAGCGCGTTTCCATTGCGAGAAGTTGCTGTTTTTCTCTGTTTTCAGCCCATAAATGTCGTAGACTGGGCTGATTTACGAGAAGGAACCCGAGAAGACACCTCTTCTGTGTGTAAAATTGGAAGAGAGGATTTTCTATGTAGAGATCTCTTCCGGGGAATTGTTTTTCGAGAACCGAGTTGCGTTTCGAGCATCGAGACTTTGAAGGTAACGATTTTCATGTTATGATCTCTAAGTATTTGATTGCCGGTGTACTTCCTCTTCTTGAGGGAGTAGGAGCAGAGGAAGGCATGAGCCTCTGCAGGAGAAAGCGCTCTTAGGAACTAGAGCCAGATCAGCCCAAGGGTTTCGTACCCAAGTTTGGGAAGTAGATCCACGGATCGGAGAGAGGTAGTCTCTTGAGTTGTGATCCGGAAGTTGAGATTCCCAAGTAAGGACTTCGCGGCCGGGAAAGCAGAGTTGTTCTGCGGGAAGAGGACTCTGGAAACAGAGTTGGAAAAGAGAGTTGCAGGGATGTCATGCCCTGAGTCTGGAAGGTGAGATCCAGAGGCGAGAACCTTGGTTCTCAAGGATTTGGAATAAGGAACGGGAAGTTCCTTGGAATAGGGTTTTGCCCTAGGAATGGGAAGCTTATGCTTCCGGGAACCATCAAGTCTTATTCTAGAACGAACGTGGTAATACGTTCGGTTCAAGTGCTTGTATAGACTTCTCTCCTCAGTAATAAAGATACTATTACGGGGGGGGACCAACCCATCTTGTGGTCCCCAGTACTGTGTCGATCTTCTCACTTTATCTCTCTCTCTCTCTCTCTCTCTCTCTCTCTCTCTCTCTCTCTCTCTATCTATTTCTCTCTATATCCTCTGGCTTCAATATTAAGTGATAAATTTTATTTATCCGAGTATATTTTATATTGCTATGTGCTCCCGTTTGTGACACCATAGCTCTTAACCTGTGAGACAGGTTCTCAACGAAGCATCCCCCCAGCATAAATCGAGCGTCCCCTTTGTTGCCCTTGACCTGTAATGCATGTGTGAACAAATAGATGCAAAAAGGGAAAGATTTCCATGGCTGCCAAAACCTGCGTATCGCTGAAAACGCAGCAAAACAGCCCTGTAAACATGCATCTGATGCCTTCCAATGCTGAAAATGAGCTCCTCGGACCTAGGCAAAGTCATGGGAAGCTCAAAAATGGAGAGAAATGGCTGAAAATCAGCGTTAACAACCTCCAAAACTGCTCCCAAAAGTCAGTTACGAGTTCTGTTCTCTCAAACTTGGTAAATTGATCAAAAAGTGCCACTTGGCGCTTATACATTCCATTTTTCCCGCATTGGGCTTCCTGCTTAAAAATCTCTCAACTGGTGCATCAATTGACTTTGCAGCAGAGTAATAAAATGTTCCCCTGGTCATATCGAAGGTAATGACGCGAATACATTTCACGACCCAAAATAGCAGTTCCCTAATTTTTAGGAGATGCTTCCGTTGGGCTCCCACTGGTCATCTAACCATCTATCCTCATTGGGACTGCATGCAAAAGTGCAACGTGGCCCAACTATCGGATACTTTCTGTTGGTGATCCCACCTTGACTTTATGCCTTTTTTGAGTTCACTTTCTAGTATCCACCAACTTGCTAAGTGCAATGGGGGGACCTACATGATCTTGAACTGAGCCTAGACATCCTTTTACCTTACGAGTTCCAGTGCCGACCAACTTCTTGTCTGCGGGTGAAACTACCGTTCACATTGGCCATACAATGTCCGACCATTTGCAACTTCAAAAAGAGGGTCTCAAAAATTAAACAAAAATCATTGGAAAGAACCAACAACTAAGGTTAGCAGTTGCCACGTCCTCGTGATAGGTTTCCTATCACTCTTCAAAAACACGATTAGGAATCGACATGCCCAAGAGGACTTGGGTTACGTGCGACCGCAACAAGCAAAAAAAAAGTTCTTGTGGTTCTTTCCTTGAGTGATGTAGAACACTGCCAAAGCTCTGATACCAATGTAAGGCGCAACAGAAGTGAATGTTGAACTTTGCTCAAGATGAGTGCTCCGAATTGTGCTCAAGGTTCCTTTTACTTAGGGAAGGGAGAGCCTTCCGTTCTTTAATGAGAGAGTGCAATGGACACAAACAAAGTGAATAGACACTGTGCGTGAAGGTGCTGAGATTGAGAGATGGAGAGAGAAGAGAATACGACACTGGGAAGTTGTCAAACCTTGCCCCACTCTCGATGGCTAGAGTGGTCTACTATTGATTGCACAATCTGGTACAAGATGCTGATGCAAATCTAAATGGTGCTATGTCGAGGCCGACGGTGGTGCTGACGATGACGAGACTATGGCTCAAATCTGAATGCTGTGGATTGGTTCTTGTCGCAACCAGTCGGGGCTGATCTATGTGCTTAGTGCCTTGCCGAAGACGCTTGCAATGCTATCTTTGCTGTCCTACGACACTGAAGTGCTGTCCTTCCAAAAACGCTGGCCTAGTGCTTGTAAAAATGTTGGTCTACGCTGATCTTGATGCTGTTTGTCGCTGAATTCCTGTTGCAAAATGCTGGTTCATAGGCTGGGTTGGAATTCTGCTGTGGAATTCTGCTAACGCTAGGGAGACTGTGGTGTTTTGTTGTGGATCTGTTGTGCCTTGCTGCGGATCTGCTGATCTGCAAAGCAAAAACGCCAGGAGTTGATCTTGTCCAAAAACGCTAGGCCTTGCCAGAGCTAGGTTTGCTGATGGAGTGAGTCTTGCTGAGAAGTTGCCCGTTGAGCAAAGATGCTCCTGCTGCCTCTTCTGCCAGAAAGTGCTAGCGCTAGGTTTCTATATATACAAACTTAGTAAATTTGCCCTACCTAGTTCCCAACAAAAGTCACTTAATAAATAAGTTAAAAATGTCAAAAATAGGTAAAATAGGTTTAATGCACTGGAAAATGTCCTAATGGATTCTGATGGGAATGCTGATGATCATGCTGTGTGCAACCAGAGGGTATGCATCTACTAAGTGTCTGGACATGCACGGTCTGCGAACAGACTCACAAAGTGCCAGATCACTTCCTATTCTAGACTGACTTGTTTGAACTGAAGCTGTAGCTTGTTCACGGACACATAGGGTTGGATGTGTCACTTGACATCAAATTTCAGGGATACTGATGGGTTGAGCAGGAGGGTGAAAAGGACAAGAGGAAGGGGAGAAGAGGGATAATCTCTCTCGCTCTCTCTATCTTGGGATTCAAGGCTGCCCTCTCTCTTGGCATGAAGGGAGCTCAATTTCTCTTTCTTGGCTAAAGAAGGCAACAAGGGAGGCGAAGTTCTTTAATGGCATGAGGAGCGGTAACTCTCGCTCATATTTGGGAGATACAAAGACATCAGGGTGTAAAGAATTTAAGCTAGATTGCATGTTCGAAGAAGCAATAGGGAATTGAAGGCAATTGAGAGGAGAGCTACACACAGGAAGCGAAAGGAAGAGAGAGAGCTGGAGGCGACCGAGGATTTTCGTCGCTCTCTTCATCATCATCAGCTTAAGCTCTGTTAATCTTGTCCAATCTTTTGTAAGGAGCTTAAACTTCTTAATCCTTATATAATCCAAGTTATGGTGATGTTAACGGCCCGCTTAGTCTTCGTAAGGAGCTTAAACTCTTTAATGCTTATGTAAGTAATTAGAGTTACTCGGAACGCGGAACGGGAACGGCGACGGGCCTCCCTACGGAACGGGGGAACGGGATCGGTGTGGAACGGGAGGCTAAAAAAACACCCAAATAATGTTATTTTTAGTGTTATGTGTTTGAATACAAGTAGTACTAGAGTCCTTTGACTCTAATACCCACAAAAAACATGATTCGAAGACCATTCAACCTTATTATGACTTGATTGGGATGTGCGGCACCCAGAGTACATAGTACATACACAACATTGAACAAACACAATGCCCATAACACAATTGTCAATAACATATGTAATTACAGATAGAGCTCTCAAATAATTGCAAGAGTAGAAGTCAGAGATAACACTTTTCGCTTAATTCTGGCTAACAAGGCCCGCCAAGGCGCTACAAAAAAAACAAAGGTGACATATACCATAATGAGGGTCAAGACTACAAGGGGACCAAACCAGTGACCACAATACCAAAAGACTGAAGGTGACAAATACCATAAAGATGCTAGTAGCTATAAATATCAAAGAGGGCAAGGCTCAAGCAGCCATACAAAAAGGTAAGGATAATGGAACTTGGAAGTCCTAAAGTCGCAACTCTCGAGTTTTAAGCCTCAAGACTCAAGAGCCACTAGCCTGAGAGGCCTTTCAATTTGTAGTAGCCGGCTGTACATCCTCCCATTCCTCATCATTGAGCTCTAGGTCCGGCTCAATCTCAGCCACGGGTGAAGTACCTGGTGTTGGTGGATGTGCATCTCCACCTGCCTGAGGAGCCTCTTGCTCCATCTCCCACTGTGTAAAAGGATATGTCTGTTTGTCTGTACTCTTGCAAAGCATTTTCAAATTTACGCTGACAAAGACAAGATCATTAGCCTTCTCCACTCCAAGCCGTTTCCTCTTCTTGGAAGCAATGTGGCTAAAGGTACTCCACAATTGCTCCAAGCACGAGGTACTAACTGACTGGTTTAGAATACGAATCGCCAATCTCTGAAGCTCAAGGCCATCATAGTCATAGTCCTCCCACCATAGCACTGAACCTATCTACTCAAGATCCTCTGCCTTATCCTTGCACAAAATCCTTGCAATTGTCTTTGCATAGGGAGGTGGTGAACTCATCACTGATGAAGCCCTGTTGGACCGCATTTTAACATTCAAACAACCTGCACATATGCACAGGAAGAAAGTTGAATGCGAAGCGGGTGTCTGAATACTTTAGAAGCACTTTGCCGCCCGACGTCTTGAGGTACTCACTCCGAACCAAGTTGTGATTGTTGATGAAAGTAACAATCTTCACTGCATCAGCAATGACTGGAGCGATCTAGTCTAGCTTGCCGATGTCTTTTAGAAGGTTATTCAAGCAGTGTGCCATGCAAAAGCACATTGCCATGCGGATAGTGGCCCTCTATAATAGCTGTTGCTGCCCTGTTTGATGCCTCCCCATTTGTGACAAAGGCTACCACGTGTTGCTCACCGATCGTTTCTATGGCCGTTGTCCACTCTGCAGAGAGGACATTGGTGGACTTGCCACTCTCGGTGGCATCATGAGAGTGCACAAAGTATATCTCTCCACTCGAGTATGCGACGAGACCATGGATAGATCTCTTCCTTGTGTCGCTCCACCCGTCGGCAATGAGGGAAACGCCATGTTTGGCCCAAAGACGCTGAATATTGAGTGTTGCTTGCTCCACGATAGCCTTCTCTCGATCGAGCAAAGTGGTTCGGAGAGCCTCTTAAGATGGGGCACATAGCCGGTGCCATACTCTCCTATCCGTTGCACCATGACTTTCCAATACTCCGACCTATTTCGATCAAACATAGAAGAGGTTAGTATCAAAAAGGTGGAAACGACGATAACGGAAGAAATGAGAGAGAAGATTGATAAATCATAAAACATACCTCGCCGCGACAAATGGGATATGGTCGTGATAGAAGAATCGGGCCACGACTGCATCCACCTCTTCCTTCTTCTTTGGGTCCCAAGAGGTGGCAAGGGTTCTTTGGCGACGAATCGGACCCGATGAAGATCCACCGGCACCTAAACCGGGTAGAGAGGAAGAAGGGAAAATGAGGGTCTTTGGATCGATACCTTTGCGTGCGGGCTTGGCTTTATGGTTGAATTGCCGATCCTTTTCCTCGAGCTTCTTCCTCTTCTCGATGGTTACGTTGGTGCAAAATTTCACCTCATGTCTCGGCACTGGAAGAAAGTGTGCCCTCACTTTGTCATGCCCCCCTTTCCGCGTGTAAGAGCATAGCTTGCATGCCCATGCACGAGAACCTCCCGCCGCCGACAAGGTGCCCTCCGAGGTCACTTCATCCCACCACGACCATTCCTTCGTCTTTTGAGTGTTGCCCGCATGAACGGAGGGGGTTGTAGCAGAAGAAGAGGCCATGGATTATCCGTGAAAGAGAGAGCTTGATCTTTGAGGGTTTGAGTGTAAGGTGCAGCGGAATGAATGTAGTTCTTTCTCAAGATGAGTGCTCCATAATATGCGCAAGGTTCCTTTTTTGTTCTTATGGAAGGGAGAGCCTTCCGTTCTTAATGAGAGAGTGCAATGATCATAACAAAGTGAATGGACACTGTGCGTGCAAGTGTATGAGACTGAGAGATAGAGAGAGAAGAGAAATACGACACCAAGACGTTGTAAAACCCTCCTTCGAAGGCCCCACTCTCGTTGGCGAGAGTGGCCTACGATTGATTGCACAAACTGGTACAAAGTGGATGCATGTGACTGATGCAAGTCTAGGCTAGATCGATGACGACGACGGGGATGACGAGACTGATCTAAGGGCTGAATTCTGCCGTGTTTGTACTACTGTCCAAAAACGTTGCTGGCTGAATTCTGCTACTGTTGAAAACGCAAGATAAAACGCTGATTTTGCTGGCCTTCGTCGCTGAAAATCTGCTACTGTTGAGGGGCTGAAAGGCTGAAAATGACCTGCTGAAATCGCCCAAGGGCTGAGAACTGTGGCGCCCAATCCTTGGATGAAAAACGCTAGGCCTGTTGATACTTGGCGATGGAGGTTCTGCTGAAAACGCTAGGTCTTGTGACTTCAAGGCGATGGTGGCTTGCTGAAAACGCCAAGCAGTGGGAAGCTAGGGCGATGTTGATGAAAAACGCTTGGGAGCTTGTTGGAGGGAAATCGCCCAAGGTGGGGAGTCTTGTAGAGAGAGAGGGGAACCTGTTGCCGAGGCCTGTGTTCTCCTTGCTCATCTGCCAAATAGTGCTAACCTTGGTTTGCTTATATATTATCTTACCCAATTTGCCCTACTCAGTTCCTAACAAAAATCACTTAAAATAATAAGTGAAAATTGTCAAAAATAGGGAAAATAGGTAAAATACACTGGAAAATTCCCCTGAAGGATTCTGATGGGAATGATTATGATCATGCTGTGTGCAACCAGAGGATATGCATCTACACTAAGTGCCTGGGCATTCACGGTCTGTGAACTGACCATAGTTATCGGGGAACGCCCCCTAGCCCCCGTTCCGGGGGGCAATTCTCTTCTCGAACGTTCCGGAACGTCCCGGAATGTCTGACATTCCGGGTGGCCAATGCAAACCGGAACGGCCGTTCCGGAACGTTCCGAAACGCCCCCCGACCGTTCCGGAATGCCCCTGGAACGGCCAACGGTTACAAACAAATTTGGCAAAAATTGAAAAAATTGAAGTAAATGTTTGGGCTTATTTTGAAAGTGTCCAAGGCCTCAAGGACTCATAAAATGCACCCCCCTTCCCCTTTCTCTTCACAAGCTAATCCTCAAGGCTCAAGCTCTCCCTCTCACTCTCAAGATCTCTCCCTCTCAAGACTCACTCTCTCAAGGCTCAAGGCTTCAAGCCTTTAAGCTCTCTTCCTCTCCCTCCCACTCTCTCAAATCTCTCCCTCTCCCTCTCTCTCTCTCTCTCTCTCTCTCTTACATCATCTAGTCATAGCAAGGTTGAATGGTCTTCAAAACGAGTTTTTTGTGAGTATTAGAGTCAAAGCACTCTAATACTCCTTGTATTTAAACACAAGGAGCTAAAAATTGCACTATTTGGGTGTTTTTTATACCTCCCGTTCCGCGACGTTCCCGTTCCGGACCCCTAGCCGTTCCCCCGTTCCGCGGGGATCCCGTTGCCGTTCCCGTTCCGCGTTCCGGGTAACTATTGAACTGACTCATAAAAGTGCCAGAACACTTCTAATCTAGACTGACTGGACTGACGGAACCCTTGTTATGAAGTAGCTTGTCCACGGACACATAGGGTTGGATGTGTCACGTGACATCCCCTCCTTTTTAAAGTGAGGTCTTGGTACCGAGTTGCATGGCTTCCTTGTAGTCTGCCAACAACTCTGGATAGTCTTTGAAAAACTCTTCGTCGACCCACACCGCTTCGTGGGTCCCTCGATCCTTGAACTTCAAAAAGTATATTCTCACTTGCTTCTTCGAACCATGTCGAAACTGATGCAACAACACTTGCTCCGGCTCCATGACTTCATCTTCATCGATGATCTCCGGTTCTTCTTCTTCCAAAATGTCCTTTGGAGGTGTTCCCTGAAACACTTTCAACCAAGAAACATGGAAAACATTGTGTATTGACCATGAGTTAGGCAACTGCAATTTCATTGAAACCTCATTTATCTTTTTAATGACTGGAAATGGAGCATACATACGAAAAGACAACTTGGGACACTTCTTTTCAACTTGCTTAAGACGTTGCTTCATGATTCTTAAATATACCCAATCTCCTTCCTTGATCGAAACGTCCTGACGATGCTTGTTAGCCTGCCGTGAATAAGATTCTTGAGCCTTGCTTAGCCGAAGCTTCACACTCTCAGAAATCTCATCCAATGACTGACTTTCAGCATTGGCATCAGGCATTTGATTGACCTAGCGAGTCAAAAGTGACTGGAATGGATGGCCAAAAGCTGCCTCATACGGAGTTCGACCAATGGCAGAAGAAAAAGAGTCATTCAAAATAGCTTGAACCAATGGGAGATAGAGCTCCCACTGAGACTGTTGATCATGCACATATGACTTTAAATCATCAAAAGCCAATTGATTGTAAATTTTTGTTTGACCATCTGACTGTGGATGAAAAGCCGATGAAAAATTCAACTTAGTGCCAAAATTTTCAAAGAGTGCGCGCCAAAAATTGGACGTGAACTTAACATCCCTATCTGAAACAATCGATTTTGGCAAACCACAGAGGGGGTACCAATGTTTAATGAACAACCGTGCTACATCTTGTGCCGTGACTGTGGCTTTACAAGGAATCTGTAACTAAGTCAGACTTTGTAAATAATTAATTTATTTACGAGAACAGAATCATCTAATTAGTTGTGTGTACACCAGAATAGACCTAGCAGTTCTAAGGCCTCAGGTGAGCCTAAATGCGGACCACAACACCTCAGAGGGACCTTAGCAGAAATTACCCTAAAGCCCTAGTGATTGGGAAATCGGGTCTTCAGAAAGGGGTAAGCAGTAGCCTCAGATCAGGAAAAATACGCGCGTTAGTACAAGCACATGAATGAGATGGGGTCCTTAGAACAGTGACCCTAAGGCTAATAAAGCTAATAAAGCCTTAGGGTAAGTTTCGTTAAATTAAATTTAACGGTCCGTGCTCGGGCAGGCGGCCGGACAAGTGTGAACAGGTAAAGGCGGTGCAGTGCTAGTGCGGCATTGCGCCGACAGACCTTTGGTGTTCTCATAAAAGAATCATTGGTAGCATTTGTTAGTTAGTTGCACATTTTTAATTAATGAGCTAGAAGTTTTTAAAGTCAAAAGCTGAATGGGTTTTAAGTTTTTTAAGTAAGTGTGCCAAGTGGCACACTTACCAATGCAAACTAACTCTCTCTCACTCTCACTCTCACCCTCTCTCTCTTCCTAGCGCCCCCTCTCCCTGATGGCTATTTAGGAGCCCCCCCTCCTCCATTTTCAGGGCTGGCAGTGCACGTACCCCCCCTAATGTGAGCGTGCTCTACCCGGTGGAGCCCTCCATTGAAGCTTGAGAGCAACCCCTTGCGACATATGCGGTAGCCTTGTGCTCCCATTGTCAAGAACAAGGGATCTCACAGTCATAGACACCTTCTGGTGAAGTTTCATCGCGAGAAGCTGCCGTAGACGCTCTCTTAGCAGAGTGCGGCTGCTGTAATTCTCTGTTTTCAGCCCCTAATCACCTCAATTAGGGCTGTTTTCAGCAGATCAGCCATAGAAATTCTCTTCTCTCTCCTTATCCTAAGTCTACATCAAGTTTGGCGCGATTCCATCGCGAATAAGACCTCTGTTTCGGCATAGGGGAGTGTGCACAGGTAAGAATTTCAGGTTATGTGCAGAAAATTACAGCAAGCATGTGCCTGTGCATTTTGCTTGTTTCTCTTTTGCGTTCGATGCATGAATGAATGAGCATGAAGGCAACACATAACGGAAGATGGACTCTCCTCTGTGAGAGCTTCCGATGAGCTGTTTTGGAAGATAGACTCTCTTTTCGAGAGCTTCCAACCAATCTCGCAGAAGAGGGGAAATCCCCTAAGCAGAAAGAAAGTGGAAACACTTTCTCAGTCAGTAGTCAGAACAGAACAGAAGAAAGAATAGAGGACGGGCGTATGCCCCGTTCCTGTGCTTGTAAAGATTCTCCCTTAGTAATATAGATATTCTCTTTATGGGGGGGAACCAGCCCATCTTCTGGTCCCCAATGGAGTGTCAAGTTTTCTCTCTCCCTCTAATTCTCTTGAGTATTTGAAGTGCAATTAAACGTCAGTTTATGCTTTCGTATTTTTGTGACAGAATCAACGTGCAAAACTTGCTGAAACGATCAACAATTGTCAAACATTGAGTGTTCCTTGAATGCAAACTTGGTGGTAGGTTAGTCACAAAATATCTTGAAAAGGTTCATCGGGAATAGGCAGCGGAAGCAAGAGGCCTTGCTGCTTACCACGAGGAGCTTTTACCTTTTGACATATAGTGCACCGTGTGACATAATGAAACACATCTTTTCGCATTTTAGGCCAATAAAAGAATCTTTCTATTTTTTCCAAAGTGGTGTTCATTCCCCTGTGTCCACCCGTGAGAGAATCATGTGCGTCATGCAATATGGTTGGCCTAAGAGAGGGCAACACACATAAACGTTGACGAAAATACAACAAATCATCACGAATGAGATAGTTGCTTGGCCCTTGGGAAGCAAGAGCCTGCAACCAATGCTTACTTGGAATCCGCATACTGATTCTTCATGCTGTCGAAAGACTCACCCACCCTGAATAGAAAATGCGGATCTTGACTCAAGAGCCAAAATCTGTCCTTTGCAACTCAACGCATCTGCAACAGGGTTAGCTTTTCCAGGCACATACTCAATCAAACCTCCAAATTGCTCCAAAAATTGTGACCACCGTGCTTGGCGATCACTCCAATGTGCACTAGACATAGACTGGAGCCACTTGAGAGCTTGATGATCTGTGCGAACTGTAAACTCTCTACCATAAAGAAAATGCTTCCAATGCTTAAGAGAGTGAATGACAAACAAAAGTTCTTTATCATAAAATGAATAATTCTTTTCCTCACTATTGAGCTTCCGGCTAAGGAAAGCTACAGGACGACCATGCTGCTGAAGCACAGCGCCTATGGCGACATTGCTCGCATCCGTCCATACCTCAAAGGGATCATCCCAAGAGGCAAGAATAAGATACGGTGCTTCTGTCACAGTAACCTTGAGAGCTGCGAAAGCCTCAATGGTTGCCTCGGGCAAGTCTACGCACTGACGGCGAGTCTTTACCCCTTTCAAAACATCAGTCATAGGTGCATCAATGCGTGCAAAATTCTCTATGTGCGAACTATATACTTGACATAACCCAAGAAAAGAACGCACATTATATGCAGTTTTGGGCAAATCCCAATAACGAACTTGTTCCACCTTCACGGGATCTAGCTTGACGCCTTCTGCAGAAATGATATAACCCAGATAAGTGACTTTAGTAAGAAAACATTCAGACTTCTTAGCTGCAATGTACAACTGGCACTCATCCAAACGGGTTAGTACCCTTTTGACATCTCTTTTATGTAGTTCCCACGATGCAGATTAAATGAGAATATCGTCCAAAAAGATGAACACACATACACCGACCATATCGCCGAAACGTCCTACCATGAGACGATTAAATGTACCCACGGCACCTGTCAATCCAAAAGGCATAACAATATACTCCCATTGCCGTCGCTCGGTGCGAAAAGCGGTTTTGAAGATGTCGCCTTTGAATACCCTTACCTGATGGTATCCACTCTTGAGATCGACCTTGCTGAAAAACTTAGCCCCATTGAGCCTATCTAGGATCTACTCAATGCGAGGCATCGGAAACTTGTTCTTGACGGTCATCTTGTTTAATGCCCTGTAATCAACACACAAACGAGACGAACCATCCTTCTTGCGAACAAACAAAATAGGAGCAGCAAAAGGACTTACACTAGGACGTATGAATCCTCTATCCACCAACTCCGTGAGTTGTTGCTCTAACTCTTCCTCCTGTGTTTTGTTCAAACTATAGGGAGCCTTACTGACAGGTTGTGCCCCCTCCATAAGCTCGATGCGATGGTCCTCTGGCCGCTCAGGTGGGAGACAAGGTGGAAGATCATCCTGCAAAAAGAGATGTTTAAACTTGGTAAACAAATCTGAATACTTAGCTGGAGCCTGAATGCTCTGGGAAATTGGAGCAGCATAGATGAATGCCGCTTGTGCTCCTTGTCGTAATTCACGCTTTACCTGCACATGAGAGATGAGAGGCAAAGAATGCAAGCCCTCCTCAGCACGAATGATGAGGGGGGAGTTAGTTTTGGCATTTAAAGTGAGAGTGTTAGCCTCTCAATCAATGAGAGGGTTAAGCTCACAAAACCATCTTATGCCCAAAATCATATCACATCCTGAGAGAGGAGACACAAGAAATTTCTGACGGAAAGCAACTTGTTGAACGGTAAACATCATATCAAGGCACTCTTTCGTGACAAGAGAGTCCATACTAGGAGCGAAGCCAAAAACCTCGAGAGGAGATTTCTGACTAACCTCTAGGCGGGCTCTCTCAACAAGAGAGGCACTAATCACATCATGCATACTGCCTGGATCAAACAATATGATAAAACGCCAACCCTTTACATGACCATAACACTTCATGAGAGACTCATCAATGTGTGTGTCAGAGTCATGAGAAGATTCAGCTTGGTTCACTATAGTGCTTGTGGTTGCTGTGGGTGCCTTTGGTTCTTTAGGTGGGGCTGTCTTAGAACAAGCCTTCTTAATGTGACCCTTGACGTGACATTGATAACATCTACCTTCCTTAGCATAAATCACTTGTCCTTCAGCTGTGATGTATCCTCCAATAATTCCTTGTGCAGCTTTTTCATATGGGGTTAGCTTAGGTTTTGTAGGTGCTTTAGCTTTACCCTTAGATTCATTGTTAGAGTTCTTTTCCGAGGAATTAGAGGAAGAAGGGCTAGAAGAGTTACCATTCTTACCATTCTACGTGTTCTGAGAATTCTGAGACGTTCCTTGAGAAGTCTTGTTTTCCTTAGGCTTTCCCTTGTTGTGCTTCATCTCCTGTGCGAGAGCAATCGCTAACGCTTTGTTGAGATCGATTGGATCAAGTACCTCCACATCATACTTGATATAATCGTCCAATCCATAAAGGAATGCCTCCTTGCGCTCCGCATCCGATTTGCGTAATTGAGTGCTGAGCTGTAAAACATGATTAGAGAAAGACATAACCGGCAGACCATTTTTCTTGAGAGCGCGCCAATCGTCCTTCAATCGTGCGAGGTACTGAGGTGGCATAAACCGCGCCTTGAGCTTGTCTTGGAAATCAGCCCAATTGAAGGAAAGGGGCGTGAATTCGTCGGCTTCCTCTAGGTGCGCGGCTAACTTTGCCTCTTGCCATGCGTGGTACCAATTGATGGCATCACCGGCAAGGTACATAGCTGTCGTCAAAACTTTGCTATTTCCCGTCTTCTTAGTGGTCGCAAAATAAGCATTAAATTGATGCAACCAAGAATGAATAACCGTAGCATCCATCTTACCATCATACTTACTAACTTGTCGAACCAATTCTTGAGTGCGGAGTTCTCTTTGAGCCTCCCGATCGGCCTGCAAGGCCGCTCGTCTTGCTTCAGCTTCCTCCCGTCTTTGTGCTTTTCTTTCTTTTCGTTCATCGCGCTCGCGTTCCAAGGCAATGCGAATCGCTTCTTGTTGTATGGCAATTCTTTCGTTTCTTTCTTCGCGCTCGCGGTCCTTGGCTTCCTATCGTTCTGTTTTTCTTTCTAGGTGTGCCATCGCTGCTCGATTCGTTTCTTGTTGTTGTGCCATCATCTCCATCATCGACTTGATTGCTTTTTAAGTTTGAATTTTGTCTGAGAATCTGTTTGAGAACTTGTTTGGTGATCGTGTTTGAAATTTGTTTGAAATGGATGGTATCTGTTTTGAACCTGTCTTGGTACCGATTTGAATTGTTTGACTCTGGTTTTAATATTGGTTTCAATGATTGGTGATTTTACGCCCGGGTATCGTCTCTCTCTTTTAGTTCAGTTGTTATTGAAGTGTTAAAAGTCTGTTCAGTCTGTTCTTTTCTATAGGCACGTGGTGCCCGTCTTGTGACAGAGCCTTGAGGCCCTATGGCTTGAGAGTTGAGAGCAAGGGGGAGAGGGCCTTCAACCTTGACCTTGATGCATTTGTGAAGGAATGGGGGAAGAGGGGGCAATATATAAGCTCATGCTGGCTGTTTTTGGCCGTTGGCTGCCCCAAAGAGCCATTTTTTAAAACTTAAAAAACTGCCCGTTTTTGGCCGTTGGGAACGTTCCGGCCCGTTCCTACTTGCCCGTTCGGCTCACAACCTGCCCGTCGGAACGTCTGTCCGTTTTGGGGCGTTCCAAAAAAATCCGATCGGTCGGAACTCCGTTCCGGCGTTCCAAGGCCCCAAAACCCTGTCCCGCAGCAATTCTGTGTAATCCAAGTTATGGTGCCGTTAACGGCCCGCTTTGGTTCTTGATTAAGCCTTACTTAAAGGTTTATTTACCTTCTTGGTGATTGTCGGAGCTCTCTATGTCTGCTACTCTCTCTCTCTCTCTCTCTCTCTCTCTCTCTCTCTCAGCCAGAGGCTCCGTCCCTTCCTGGCTCACCTTTCGAACACATATCCCCCGACATCTTTGCCCCCTCTAAACTTGCACAGCCTCCGGTTTGTGCGCGCCGGTCTTCAATCTGCATCTGCTATGAGCACTTTAAGATCTTTGTGTAGCGCGGATAATGTGTCGCTCTCTCTACAGTGGGTGGTCCTCAGTGCAATGTGCGTGACAATCTCACTCAAACAGACTGAACAGAAAGGAAACAATAGACATCAACAGAGCCCTCAAAGACACAACAACAGTAGACCATATACTCGTCTATCTCAAAGACTGATACAGACTCTCGCGTGGCAGCACACTCAGCTCCAGCCCAAGACTAACAGGTACAATGGGGGTGTCGAGGCTTAGATGTGCCGGGATGGTGAAGACGTGCTCTGTGTATAGACTCAGTCACTCTAGATGACTACGTACCAGGACCAGAGGTGATGAAGATGATGATCCTGACCCCACCGCTACTACTCATATGTACCATCATAAAGAGCCACCAACGGCTCATAAATGTCCAGTCAGCTAAGTCTATCTCCAAACTGAGTGGTGGTGGTGACCTGGCCACGATGTCCACTAGACCACCGTCGGTACCCTGCCACGTGTCACTCCCCAGCCAGAGGGTTTGTCCAGTGTGAACCGGACCAACCGTAATCACTGTCCAACTGTCTGTCCTGTGAAGGACACTGTACCGTGACGGACACTGTAGCCCTGCTACTACAGGTTGCCCGCCACAAGACCGCTCACCGTCTCGGTGAGAGGAATACTGAAAAAAGTGTGAAAGAAAACCACTACTCACCGCCTCCGTACATCTTTCGTGAAGCAGTGTGAGGCCCAACCATGACCTTATAGCAGGAGAAGTACACCATATTCACAGGGTAAAAACACTGCACTGCTTGCAAATGCCCTAAGCCTTTGAATAGGCGGGATCCCAGTATGATTTTTTAGTCCAAGAATCCCAACTAGCACAACAAAATGAGGCTCCACCACAGCAAAGTGATATGCTCACTAGGTAGGGGTGAGGGAGGGGGAGGAGAGACTAGGTAGGGGCGAGGGGGAAAGGGGTGGTTGGGGGGCTAGATAGGGGCGAGGGCAAAGAGGGGGTGGGTAGGGGCGAGTAGGGGGAGGGTAGGGGCGAGAGTGTGTGAGGGGGTGGGTAGGGGCGAGTAGGGGGAGGGTAGGGGCGAGAGTGGTGAGGGGTGGGTAGGGGCGAGTAAGGGGAGGGTAGGGGCTAGAGTGTGTAAGGGGGTGGGTAGGGGCGAGTAGGGGGAGGGCAAGAGAGGGGGTGGGTAGGGGCGAGTGTGTGAGGGGGTGGGTAGGGGCGAGGAGGTGAGGGGGAGGGTAGGGCGAGGGTGAGGGGGACTAGGGCGAGGGGAAGGGACTAGGCGAGATGGTGAGGGGGAGGGTAGGGCGAGAGACTAGGGGGAGAGGGAGAGGGAGAGGGCGAGGGCGAGGGACTAGGGGGAGAGGGAGAGGGAGAGGGCGAGGGCGAGGGCGAGGGCGAGGGGGAGGGACTAGGCGAGATGGTGAGGGGGAGGGTAGGGCGAGGGACTAGGGGGAGAGGGGGAGGGTAGGCCGAGCGGGTGAGGGGGAGGGACTAGGGCGAGGGCGAGGGGGAGGGACTAGGGCGAGGCTAGGGGGAAAGGGGGGTAGGGAGCGAGGGACTAGGACTAGGGCGAGGGGTAGTGAGGGGGCGAGGGCGAGGGCGAGTGGGAGAGGGGAAGGGTAGGGCGAGGGGTAGGGGGCGAGGGGATGAGGTGGACTAGGGACAAATAAGAAGCACCCAATTATCATGACCAAGACAGATACCATGATCATAGAATTCATCTTGCAGGACGGGCTCTGTGAAGGGAGTTTGCTAGATGCAGAGGAGAGCTTTGTTCCTGTCGGAGAAGCAGACATCACAGGGGTTGATGTTTGAGGGGTGGTGAACTCCTGTAGGGGAGATTTCTTCCCGCTTATATACTTTTTCATAGGCTTTCCAAATTCAACGGCTTTCACCAAGGGGGCTTTCACCGAGAGCGCATCATGAGTATCTTCTGTGACCTTCAACTCTTGAGCTGGCACATTAAGTTTAGTGACTGTGGAAACATTTGAAGAGGGTGTATCTTCAGGCCAAGAGTGAATAGAGACTCCAAAACAAGGCATAGATTTGGTAGCCTCCAACCACTCGAGCAGAATCTCCATCTGACCCTTTAGGTGTAGTAGGCTGTTCTTGTTCAGGTTTGGTTTCCATTGACAAAGAAACTTGCTGCACCACGAGATCCATACCACCTTCTAAGAGAATGGGTTGCATCGAGGAGCCAGAAGTATGTATCCACATTGCGTCGTTTCCCCAATCATGAAGTGCTTTAGTGTGTCGCAGCCATGGTCTTCCAATGAGCAAAGGAAATCCGCCCTCAACCTGGGGAAGACAAACCACAACAAAATCCAAGTTAAAAGTAAAGTCTTGTACCTGCAGAGGCACATTGTCCACTATGCCCACTGGGTAGATTGTTCGCTGGTCGACCAATGTAACTGTGAAGGGAGCAGGGCGAGTAGGTTGGAGACCTAGAGCTAACATAGTGAACTCGGGCATCAGGTTGATGCCAGATCCACCATCCACTCACTCCTGAGAATTGCCGACCTAAAACGGACACTGTCAGGCGAGGGCTTCTATAATCAGTGAGTGGAGCAGCGGGATTGGATATCATATAGGACTCTGATGGTCGCACTGGGAGGTGCTCGCCACTAGGACCTGCTCCAGGATAAAGTGACTGAACAAGAGCAAGGGTGTCACTTATGAAACTCGCATCTAGCCGCAACATGTCGTAGAGGGACACTTGTTAGAAAGTGTTCTTCAAGATTGTCTTTGCTGTAAGCTTCTCTTTTTCTACCTGTTGTTCCTCTAGTACCTTGATCTTCTGTAGATCGGAAATTGCTTCCAAGAAAGCTTCATCAGCAAGGATTTGGATTCTTTGATGGTTGGTACTGGGGGATGGCTTGTTTACCGCTGCAGGCAGGGTATCCACTGGTGTGAATGTGTGGGGGAGTTGAACTTGATGGAATGCTAAGACCGAGAGCGGCTCTCTAGGCCCGGGTGAAGACGCTCGATGGCTCCTCTGCCAAGTGCGGCGGCTTATGTTGAGGGGTAACCACGTGGGTAGAAGGGGGCGGTTGAGAAACAGTGCTCACTGCTATCAAGTTGAGCTTGGGAAAGGCAAACTCATTCTGGCTTTGACTTGAGTTCGAAGCCGTGGATGCACGAAGTTTAGGGCAATCCTTACTGTAGTGATCCTTCGTTTCAGGGCAATGATGGCAAGGAGGGGACCCTTCTGGCAGGGGGCATTTGCTTTGGTAATGCCCATATTCCCCGCATCTGTAGCACAAAATGGGCCGATTCAAAGGGCGAGTCGAAGGGCGAGGTGGTCCTTGCTCCTGGTGCATTGAGTTGGAGGTGGAGGCATAGAAGCTTTGAGGTGATGAGGGAGCAAGGGTATGATAAAAGCTCTGAGAGGGAAAAGTGCTCTGCATACCTTGCATAGAAGGGGTTGTCAGCAAAGGTGGCATATGGTGTGGATGGCCACAGGGAGAAACCATGTTGGATGCAGGTGCTGGCCCATGTTGAAGAGTAGGACCAAGACTTTGCTGTATTTGTCGGAATCCCTTGAGGTAGTAACAGTCCTTGTCCTCATGTCCAGATTTTTCACAGAAGTGGCAGTAAACCCGAAGGGGGCATTCCTGTGGAGGGTACCCTGGAGAGCGGCATGAGCTACACCAAACCGTAGCCTTAGTCTCTTGATGACACTTGAGCTCTTCTAGCTCGCGCTTAATCTGTTCCAATGCCTCGTGATGTGGAGGCTTCTCTTCTCTAAGAGAGAAGGACCTCTCCTCTTGAAGAGCTCGCTGTAACTTTAGGGCTTCCAGTTCCCTGCGTAAAGAAGTTAAAGGATCAGAGGGACTTTCCAAAAACACAGAGGGGGTGTCTGTGTGAGGGGGGTTGGTGAACAGCTTCTTAGCCCCCTCTATCCTCGTAGCAGCTGCGATGAACTCCTCCAGAGTGGCGTCGGGTCGGAGACTCTCTCGTAGTTTTTGTTGAGAACTTTTGGGAAGCGTCTTCTCTACCCATTTCTTAACCATAAATTCACCTGGTTGCTGGGGAAGCTTGGCAACCAGAGACTTGGTTTTCGTCATAAGTTCTGCAAAAGTCTCCTCTGGCTGGAGCACCATGTTGGCCAACTCATCCAACACCTTCTCCTGGTAGTCACCTGGCTTGAAAGCTGCACAAAACTGTTGTCTTAAGGTCGCCCAAGTTGCAAAATGGTTCTCTGCAAACTGGCTGTACCATTTGTCTGCTAAGCCATCCAAGGTGGATGGAAAGAGTACCCAATAAGCATCTTCCCTGTTAAGACCATGACCCCTACAGAGAGATACAAACCTCCTTGCATGGTCATCAACATCTTCTGAGGAGAGTCCTTTGAATGTAGGGAACTTGATGTTTACCTTAGCCAAAACGCTAGCCAATGGCTCCATGGCCCCTTGTTGAGCCTGTTGCTCTGTAGCTTGCTGTAGTAGAATAGGAGAGAGCTTTATTGGAGAAGGTGATCTGGAAGATGTGGAACCGGAGGGAGGAATGGGTGATGTCGTATGTGGAGGTATGGGTGATGAGGTTGATGGACTTCTAACAGGTTCCGAGGGTCGTCTTCTGTTGTAGTACTTCAGAGGACTCAGGAGTGCTCTTTGACGCTCGACTGACCGCCTTGTATTGGTCATGCAAGGACCATCAAACCAACCAAGCTTTGGGCAAGAAAACCTTGAACTGGCTGAAGACTGGTCTAGACTCTACTAGACCAGGCAAGTGACTAGACCAAGCTGGACCAGGGACGAGGAGGACTAGACCAGGGACGAGGAGGGCTAGACCAGGGACGAGGACAGGTTGGACCAGGGCGAGAGATGACTAGGGCGAGAGGGGACTAGACCAGTTGGACCAGGCGAGAGAACATTGCAAGGCAAGGTCGGCGAAGCTAGGCAAGGTAGGTGAAGCTAGATCGACCCAACCAGCTTCAAGATTTGCACCTCACAGAGTGAGATTCAGTTGAGGTCCCACCGTGATCGCCAAAATGAGAGCACCTGTAGCGCGGATAATGTGTCGTGCTCTCTACAGTGGGTGGTCCTCAGTGCAATGTGCGTGACAATCTCACTCAAACAGACTGAACAGAAAGGAAACAATAGACATCAACAGAGCCCTCAAAGACACAACAACAGCAGACCATATACACGACTATCTCAAAGACTGATACAGACTCTGGCGTGGTAGCACACTCAGCTCCAGCCCAAGACTCACAGGTACAATGGGGGTGTTGAGGCTCAGATGTGCCGGGATGGTGAAGACGTGCTCTGTGTATAGACTCACTCACTCTAGATGACTACGTACCAGGACCAGAGATGAAGAAGATGATGATCCTGACCCTACCGCTACTACTCACATGTACCATCATAAAGAGCCACCAACGGCTCATAAATGTCGAGTCAGCTAAGTCTATCTCCAAACTGAGTGGTGGTGGTGACCTGGCCACGATGTCCACTAGACCACCGTCGGTACCCTGCCACGTGTCACTCCCCAGCCAGAGGGTCCGTCCAGTGTGAACCAAACCAAGTGTAACAACTGTCCAACTGTCTGTCCTGTGAAGGACACTGTACCGTGAAGGACACTGTAGCCCTGCTACACTTTGCCATCAAGCTCAAATAATTGGTAAGTACATGTAAAACAATATAAGGTCTAAACCCTATCACCAATGGTCTAGCTTTATCATTTGGTAACTGCCCATCACAAATCTTCGAACCATATCCGTTGCATCTCCAACACACCCAATTAAGGAAATCCCTGTATAGTGAACCCCGCCAAACTCAAGTATGCTCCAGTTAATTGTACACATGTCTTGACCATCGAGCTCGATTCATGGAGCTCTGTCAAGCTCTAGTATGCCTTAGCTTGCCTGCACACGGAATAGCTATCAAGTCCTTCACTTCAGTAACAACCCAAAATATGTGAAGATATTGCAATTTTCCAAAGAAGTCAAATGAAAGCTAGCCATGTAAACTTATTGACCATAAAACCAAAACTCTTCCCCACATAGCACGAATCCATAAAGGCAAAACCTATTACCAAGTAACCTGCTAAAAGAAATAACCGACATCCTTTGAATCTACAACTTGCACTTCAGTAGCCTCCGAGATAAAATGGGATAAAAGGAAGTGCCCAAACAACAACATAATATTCACATGAGCATATTTTGCGTGTATCAATCAACATCAAACATTTTTGGTGTAGATATGCTATTCTTGGATCCAACAGCAAGCAACCACAATGTATACCCAAAAGTACCCATCCGTATTGAACCTGCTTTTGATAATCCCTAGATCTTCTGGATCAAATATCATTGAAAGGACATAGCATTGTTGGGCCCCACAATATACTAGAGCTTCACCTGAAGCGTAGTGCAATACCCACATCCCATAAAATTTTGGCAACTTTAGATCGTTACTAGCAAGCATTAAAGAGCACTGTAGCAGGCTACAGTGTCACTTTCACAGGACACACACAGTTAGTATAGTTGGTTTGGTTTGGTCTGGTCCACACTGGACGGACTCTCTGGGCTGGGCAGTGACACGTGGCATGGATACGACGGTGGTTCTAGTGGACATTGTGGCCAGGTCACCACCACCACTCAGTTTGGAGATTGGCTTAGGTGGCTGACATTTATGAGCGGTTGGGGCGATCATCTTCTAGATATATGGTCGAACGTCGTCGTCTAGAGTAGCGAGTCTATACACACAGCACTGCTTCACCATCCCTGCACACCTGAGCCTCGACACCCCATTGTACCTGTGAGTCCTGGGCTGGAGCTGAGTGTGCTGCTACGCCAGAGTCTGTATCAGTTCTTTGAGATAGTCGAGTCATATGTTGTGGTCTGTTGTTGTGTCTCTGTAAGCTCAGTTGTTGTCTATTTGTTCCTTTGTTTTCAGTCTGTTTTGAGTGAGATTGTCACGCACATTGCACTGGGGAGCACCCACTGTAGAGAGCAAGACACACTATCCGCGCTACAGGTGCTCTCATTTTGGCGATCACGGTGGGACCTTAACTGAAGTCTCACTCTTTGTGAGGTACAAATTTTTAAGCTAGTTGGGTCTATCTAGCTTCGCCTACCTTGCGTTGCACTGTTCGCCTCTCGCCCTGGTCCAACTGGTCTAGTCCTCTCTCGCCCTAGTTATCTCTCGCCCTGGTCCAACCAGCCCTCGTCCCTGGTCTAGTCCTCCTCAACCCTGGTCTAGTCCTCCTCGTTCCTGGTCCAGCCTGCGTCTAGTCACTTGCTTTGTCTAGTAGAGTCTAGAAAAATCTTCAGCCAGTTCAAGGTTTTCTTACCCAAAGCTTGGTTGGATTGGTGGTCGTTGCATGACACATACAAGGCGGTCAGTCGAGCGTCAAAGCGCACTACTGAGTCCTCTGAAGTACTACAACAGAAGATGACCCTTGGTACCTAGTAGAAGTCCATCAACCTCATCACCCATACATCCACATACGACATCACCCATTCCTCCATCCGGTTCCACATCTTCCAGATCACCTTCCCTAGTAAAGCTCTCTCCTATTCTGCTACAACAGGCTATAGAGCAACGACCTCTTGAGCAAGGGGCCATGGAGGCTTTGGCAAGTGTTTTGGCCAAGGTGAACATCAAGTTCCCTACCTTCAAAGGACTCTCTTCAGAAGATGCCGACGACCATGCAAGGAGGTTTGTATCTCTCTGTAGGGGTCGTGGTCTTAATAGAGAGGATGCTTATTTGGTACTCTTTCCATCTACCTTGGATGGCTTAGCAGACAAATGGTACAGCCAGTTTGCAGAGAACCATTTTGCAACTTGGGCAGCCTTAAGACAACAGTTCTGTGCAACATTCAGGCCAGGTGACTACCAGGAGAAGGTTTTGGATGAGTTGGCCAACATGGTGCTCCAGCCAGAGGAGACTTTTGTTGTCACGTAACACATCCAACCCTATGTGTCCGTGGACAAGCTACAGCATGATCAAGGTTCAGTCAGTCCAGTCAGTCTAGAATAGGAAGTGATCCGGCACTTTTGTGAGTCTGTTCGCGGACCGTGCATGCCCAGACACTTAGTGTAGATGCATATCCTCTGGTTGCACACAGCATGATCATAAGCATTCCCATCAGAATCCTTCAGGGGAATTTTCCAGTGCATTTAGCCTATTTTACCTATTTTTGACATTTTTCACTTATTATTTTTAAGTGACTTTTGTTGGAAAGTAGGTATAGCAAATTGAGTAAGTGTGTATATAAGCAAACCAAAGCTAGCACTAATTGGCAGAAGAGGTAGCAGGAGCACCTTGCTCAACAGGCAACTTCTCAGCAAGACCCTCCCCGGCAGGAGACTTAGCGTTTTCAGCCAAGGACAGCCAGCATTTCTCTCCATTGCAGATCAGCCCCAACGTTTTGCATTGCAGACCAACTCGGCGACAGCAAGACATAGCAGAAGCCTAGCGTTTTTGCAGAAGCACAGAATTCAGCCCTAGTGTTTTTGATTTGCAGACCAACCTTAACGTTTTGCAGATTACCGCGACGGAACCTCAAGCAACACCAGCGTTTTCAGTTTTCAGCCTTTAGACATCGCAGAAGAACCCCCGAACCTCGCAGATCTCACCTTCCCGTAGCAGTTCCTCGTCGCACAGTCAATTTTCGCAAGGTTTACAGTTTCAGCCCGGAAAAGGCAGATTTCAGCATCTGCGTTTTCAGCGCGTCGTCGTCACATCGTCGCCATCGCCATCGTCATCGACATAGAGTCAGAATTCAGCAGATAAAGATTTGCAGATTTCAGCCCTTAGCGTTTTCAGATTTCAGCCCGTCTTGTCGTCGTCCTCATCGTCGGCAAGTCCAAGCATTGTAGAGGTTTGTGCAATCAAAAGTAGACCGCTCTCGCCGTAGAGAGTGGGGCCTTCGGAGGAGGGTTTGACAACATCTCTGGTGTCGTATTCTCTTCTCTCTCTATCTCTCAGTCTCATACACTTGCACGCACAGTGTCCATTCACTTTGTTTGTGATCATAGCATTCTCTCATTAAGAACGGAAGGCTCTACCTTCCATAAGAACAAAAGGAACCTTGAGCACAGTTCGGAGCACTCATCTTGAGCAAAGTTCAAACATTCATTCCGCTACACCTAACATTGGTATCAGAGCTTTGGCAGTGTTCTGTATCACTCAAGGAAAGAACCACAAGAACCACATAATTTTTTTTGCTTATTGCGGTCGCACGTAACCCAAGTCTTCTTGGGCGTGTCGATTCCTAGTCGTGTTTTTGAAGAGTGACGGGAATCTCAAGAAAGAAGGGCTTGTCCAACCTCCCCTTGTGTCTCTTTTCACTCATTGAGAGCGGAGCGTGCACTTAGCGGCCGGCCAATTGACGTGAGGTGGGAAAAAGCAACCTTGGTGTTAGCGCAAGGCCGCCAAGGGGTGCGCCCGCGGAAAGGAGTAGAGTTCGGGTGAAGAGAAGATCCTTCTCAAACACGGTTTGCAAGCGAAAGAAAACCCTCAAGAACCTCAAGAACCCAAGTTCCTCGTGAACTTAAGAACCCAAGACCACAAGAACCCACAAGAACCCACGACTTCAGAATGGTTATCACTCGAAGCGGAATGGATACTTCGCTTAGAGGTGATGAGCATGAGAGAGGCGAAGAAGAATTTTCCCCACCAGGAGGTTTTTCCGACCCCCCTTTCCCATCTACATCAAGGATTGCACTAACTCCTATGGAGGCTTTGGACCAGATGTTTATGGAAAGGAAGTTAGAATGCGAAGCAAGAAGAGCAGAAAGAAAAGCAGAAATGGAGCGCGAACACCAAAAAAGAATGGCAGCCATAGCGCATGAGCGCGAACAAGCACGCTTTGAAGCCAAAGAACGACAAGCCAAATTGGATCGTGAGCGCGCAGAAAGACAAGCAGAGAACAAAGTAATACAAGAACAGAGCGACCGACAAAACAAAGAGTTCTGGCGACTCTATTCTCAAGTTCAGGCACAGATGCAAGAGATTTGGGGAAAGGAGACTCTCTCAGTCTCTTCTTCTCCAAAGCAAGACACACAGGATTTGCATGATTATGAGAAGCATGATGAATTGAATGATAATGATGAGCATGATGATTTGAATGACAAGCATGATGATTTGGATGACAAAGATAAGCATGATGATTTGAATGATATTGCTAAGCATGATGATTTGGATGCCAATGACAAGCATGATGATTTGCATGATCAAGATGTGATTTCTCACAAGCATGATGAGTTGCATGAAGAAGATGTGATTGTTCACAAGGATGACGAGTTAGTTGATGCTTTTTCTAGTGAAGCTAACGTCGTTGTAGATTCGATCAATCACGAAGATCCGATCTGGGCTTTCGAGTCGAGGCCCAAAGAACCCCCACAGGACAATTCGATCATTCAGGAAGAACCGATCTTGGCTCTCGAGCCTAGGCCCAAAGAACCCTCACATGAAGTATTATGTGTTCGCATGATTGATACGCACGCATCGTTCGAGTGTTTCATTCGTGATCGTTTCCTGTATTTTAGTCAACATCTTTATGTGATCCCTTTTCCTAGGCATGACATATTGTACGTTGAGCACGTTTCACTCGTGAATGAGCACGAATGTATGCGGATTTTTCATGAAAAGCTGAAAAGTATGCATTCAAGGAAGTCACATTTCATGTCTCTTCCTTTGCATGACACATTTGTAGAACGAGCACATGAAAGTATGAGCACTAAGCATGCCCATTTTCGTTGTGAAGTGCCACAGTTGATTGCTTTAGATCAAAAGAGAAAGATTTGATCTCATTGTTTGCGTGCGTGTGTGGGGAACGGTTTGGCACTCCGTCTCTTTGTTCATCTACATTGCATGCACAGTCTTTGAGGAAGATTAGATTTTTTCCACTCACTTTACATGGAATGGGTATGTTCATGTTTTTGTGTTGGAAGTGGTTTTAGGAATTTTCAGCCATGGAGATTCTTGAAGAAGAAAGAAGCATGACTCTCGACGAAGTTGAAGCATTGAAGGAGCCACAGAAGACTTTGTGTCGCTTTCGGCACGGCCCAAAGAAGCAAGCATTGCAGACCTTTATGAAGTTCAAGTACCGCACGACCCACACGTCAGAGTGGGTCGGCGCAGAGTCCCTTCCAGGATTCCGAATGCTATTGGCGATCTCCCTCGACGCCATACAGTTCGGTACCGGTACCTCACTTTGAAAAGGAGGGGATGTCACGTGACACATCCAACCCTATGTGTCTGTGGACAAGCTACAACATGATCAGGGTTCAGTCAGTACAGTCAGTCTAGAATATGAAGTGATCTTGCACTTTTGTGAGTCTGTTCGCAGACCGTGCATGCCCAGACACTTAGTGTAGATGCATATCCTTTGGTTGCACACAGCATGATCATAAGCATTCCCATCAGAATCCATCAGAATCCTTCAGGGGAATTTTCCAGTGCATTTAGCCTATTTTACCTATTTTTGACATTTTTCACTTATAATTTTTAAGTGACTTTTGTTGGAAAGTAGGTAGGGCAAATTGAGTAAGTTTGTATATAAGCAAACCAAAGCTAGCACTAATTGGCAGAAGAGGCAGCAGGAGCACCTTGCTCAACGAGCAACTTCTCAGCAAGACCCTCCCCGGCAGGAGACTTAGCGTTTTCAACCAAGGACAGCCAGCGTTTCTCTCCATTGCAAATCAGCCTCAGCGTTTTGCATTGCAGACCAACCCGGCGACAACAAGACACAGCAGAAGCCTAGCGTTTTTGCAGAAGCACAGAATTCAGCCCTAGCGTTTTTGATTTGCAGACCAACCTCAGCGTTTTGCAGATTACCGCGATGGAACCTCAAGCAACACCAGCGTTTTCAGTTTTCAGCCTTTAGACATCACAGAAGAACCCCCGAACCTTGCAGATCTCACCTTCCCGCAGCAGTTCCTCGCCGCACGGTCAGTTTCCGCAAGGTTTACAGTTTCAGCCCGGAAAACGCAGATTTCAGCATCTGCGTTTTCAGCGTGTCGTCGTCACATCGTCACCATCGACATCGTCAAATCGACATAGAGTCAGAATTCAGCAGATAAAGATTTGCAGATTTCAGCCCTTAGCATTTTCAGATTCAGCCCGTCTCGTCGTCGTTCTCATCGTCGTCGACATCGTCGGCAAGTCCAAGCATTGTAGAGATTTGTGCAATCAAAAGTAGACCAGTCTTGCCTTAGAGAGTGGGGCCTTTGGAGGAGGGTTTGACAACATCTTTGGTGTCATATTCTCTTCTCTCTTTATCTCTCAGTCTCATACACTTGCACGCACAGTGTCCATTCACTTTGTTTGTGATCATAGCATTCTCTCATTAAGAACAAAAGGCTCTACCTTCCATAAGAACAAAAGGAACCTTGAGCACAGTTCGGAGCACTCATCTTGAGCAAAGTTCAAACATTCATTCCGTTGCACCTAACAATTGCAGAGCTTATGACTAAAACCAAGTCTCTGGTTGCCAAGCTTCCCCAGCAACCCGGTGAATTTATGGTTAAGAAGTGGGTGGAGAAGGCGCTTCCCAAAACTTCTCAGCAAAAACTCCGAGAGTCTCCGATCCGACGCCACTCTGGAGGAGTTCATCGCAGCTGCTACTAGGATAGAGGGGGCTAGGAAGCTGTTCAACAACTCCCCTCACATAGAGACCCCCTCTGTGTTTTCGGAAAGTCTTGCTGATTTATTGACTACTCTACGTAGAGAACTTGAAGCCCTAAAACTACAACGCGCTCTTCAAGAGGAGAAATCATTCTCTCTTCGCCAGGAGAAACCACCACATTTTAAGGCTTTGGATCAAATCAAGAGAGAGCTAGAAGAGCTTCGGTCTCAGCAGGAGACTAAGGCTATGGTATGGTGCAGCTTGTGTCGCTCTCCAGGACATCCTCCACAGGACTGTCGCCTTCGGGCTTATTGCCACTTCTGGGAAAAGTCAGGGCATGAAGACAAGGATTGCTACTATATCAAGGGATTGCGGCAAATACAACAAAGTCTAGCTCCTTCTCTCCGACAGGGGATAGCACCTGCATCCAACATGGTTTCACCCTATGGCCATCAAAACCCGATGCCACCTCTGCTGACAACACCTCCTATGCAAGGTATGCAAAGTACTTTTCCGTCTCAGAGCTTTTATAATACCCATGCTCCCTCATCACCTCCCCTATCTAGTCCCCCCTCCCCCATCTAGCCCTCCCCACCCCTCCCAGCCGCAGCCTCAGCCTCAGCCTCATCTCCCCCCACCCCGCTGATCCGCATTGCTGCCTTCAGTAGCCTCAAGCTCCCTTTGCAACCCAAGAATTCTCGACAAGGAGCTACCTTCATTGCTTGCTGTTCAATCTCTTGAACTTTCAAAGTTTGCATTTCAATCTGCTTCTTGAACCCTTCATTCTCTTCCTCAACAACTACGACTTGCCTCTGCAACTCCTTCAGGAGCCTCTCATATGCCTCCTTCAGAGCAGCTACACTTCATTGGTTTTCAGCTCGAGAAGTGCCAAGAGTTTGCTGCAGCTCTTCACACTCTACTTGGAATTTCCTAGAATTCTTTTGAACTGTCATCATCTCTGCATAAGAATCCTCCATCCCGTGTTCGAGCAGAGAAACCTCCTCCTCCAAGTGTTGAATTCTCTTGCCAGCTACAATCATTTCTTGCATGGTTGGGCCAAGCACCTGCTTCAAGAAAGATGTACTATGCGGTACCTAGTGGTTTTATTTCACAGTTTTTCAGTATTTCCTAGTTTTTCAATATTTCCTCTCATCGAGACGGTGAGCGGTCTTGTGGCGGGCAACCTGTAGTAGCAGGCTACAATGTCACTTTCACAGGACACACATAATTAGTACAGTTGGTCTGGTGTGGTCTAGTCCACACTAGACGGACTCTCTGGGCTGGGCAGTGACACGTGGCAGGGATACGACGGTGGTTCTAGTGGACATCGTGGCCAGGTCACCACCACCACTAAGTTTGGAGATTGGCTTAGGTGGCTGACATTTATGAGCCGTTGGGGGATCGTTTTCTAGATATATGGTCCAGTGTCGTCGTCTAGAGTAGCGAGTCTATATACACAACATTGCTTCACCATCCCTGCACACCTGAGCCTCGACACCCCATTGTACCTATGAGTCATGGGCTGGAGCTGAGTGTGCTGCCACGCCAGAGTCTCTATCAGTTCTTTGAGATAGTCGAGTCATATGTTGTGGTCTGCTGTTGTGTCTCTGTGAGCTCAGTTGTTGTCTATTTGTTCCTTTGTTTTCAGTCTGTTTTGAGTGAGATTGTCACGCACATTGCACTGAGGAGCACCCACTGTAGAGAGCAAGACACACTATCCGCGCTACAAGCACTGACTCCCTTTTACTGGCATCCAGAACATCGCTGACATAAGCATCATTAGAAAGAGCATCCAAACCCAACCATAGCTGGCATATTGTCCAAGAAAATGAAGAAAACTGTGCACTTTTTGCAGTATTGTAAGGTGCAGCGGAATGAATGTTGAACTTTGCTCAAGATGAGTGTTTCGAACTGTGCTCAAGGTTCCTTTTTCTTATGGAAGGGAGAGCCTTCCGTTCCTTTAGTGAGAGAGTGCAATGGACACAAACAAAGTGAATGGACACTGTGAATGGAAATGCATGAGATTGAGAGATAGAGAAGAGAATACGACACGGGGAAGTTGTCAAACCCTCCTCTGAAGGCCCCACTCTCTAGGGCGAGAGCGGTCTACTTATGATTGCACCAATCTCTACAATGCTTTGGACTTGCCGACGATGTCGACGACGATGAGGACAACGACGAGACGGGCTGAAATCTGAAAATGCTAATGGCTGAAATCTGCAAATCTTTATCTGCTGAATTCTGACTCTATGTCAGTGATGATGTTGATGGTGACGATGTGCTGAAAACGTAGATGCTGAAATCTGCGTTTTCCGAGCTGAATCTGTAAACCTTGCGGAATCTGACCGTGCGGCGAGGATCTGTTGCGGGAAGGCTTGTTCTGCGAGGTTCGGGGCTTGTTCTGCGATGCCTAAGTGCTGAAAACTGAAAACGTTGGTGCTTGTGTTGGTTCCGTCATAGTAGATCTGCAAAACGCTGAAATGCCTGGCAGATGCAAAAACACTAGGGCTGAAAATGGTCTGGCTGTGGGTAATCTGCTAATGCTGGGAATCTGCTACTTCTTGCTGTCGCCAAGCTGTTGCCAATGCAAAAACGCTAGCTGATCTGGTCCAAAAACGCCAGCCTTCTGTTGTGATGCAAATACGCTAGGCCTCTTGGGGGTTCTGCTGAGAAGTTGCCTGTTGAGAGTGTGCTCCTGTTGCCTCTTTTGCCAGAAACTGCTAGCTTTGGTTTGCTTATATATTATCTTAGCAAATTGCCCTACCTAGTTCCCAACAAAAGTCACTTAATAAATAAATGAAAAATGTCAAAAATAGAGAAAATAGGTTTAATGCACTGGAAAATTCCCCTGATGGATTCTGATGGATTTTGATGGGAATGCTGATGATCATGCTGTGTGCAACCGGAGGATATGCATCTAATCTAAGTGCTTGGTTATGCACGGTCTGCGGACAGAGTCACAAAAGTGCCAGATCACTTCGTATTCTAGACTGACTTGACTGACTGAACCCTGGTCATGCTGTAGCTTGTCCACGGACACATAGGGTTGGATGTGTCACGTGACATCCCCTCCTTTTCAAAGTGAGGTACTCGTACCGAACTGTATGGCGTCGAGGGAGATTGCCAACAACATCCGGAATCCTCGAAAGGACTCTTCGTCGGTCCACTCTGAGGTGTGGGTCGTGCGATACTTGAACTTCATAAAGGTCTGCAACGCTTGCTTCTTTGGGCCGCGCCGAAAGTGACACAAAGTCATTGGTAGCTCCTTCAATGCTTCAACTTTGTCTATGGATGTAAGTCCACCTTCTTCAAGAATCTCCATGGCTTAAAAATTCTTGAAACCACTTCCAACACAAAAACATGAACATATCCATTCCATGTAAAGTGACTAGAAAAAATCTCGTCTTCTCTAAAGAGTGTGCATGCAATGTAGATGAACAAATAGACGGAGTGTCAAACCGTTCACCACACAAACGCAAACAATGAGATCGAATCTCGTCTTTTTGATCTAAATCAATCAATTGTGGCAATTCACAATAGAAATGTGTATGCTTGATGCTCAAACTTTCTTGTGCTCTTTCTGAAACCGTGTCATGCCAGAGAGGAGACATGGAATGTGACTTCCTTGAATGCATACTTTTCATCTTTTCATGAGAAATCCGCATACATCCGTTCTCATCCATGAGAGAAACGTGCTCAACGTACAATATGTCATGCCTAGGAAAAGGGATCACATAAAGACGCCGACTAAAATACAGGAAACGATCACGAATGAAACACTCGAACAATGCGTGCTGACGAATCATTCGAACACAGAGTACTTCCTGTAAAGGTTCTTTGGACCTAGGCTCGAGAGCCAAGATCGGTTCTTCGTGTTTGATCGAATCTTCCTGTGGGGGTTCTGTGGACCTCGACTCGAAAGCCAAGATCGGTTCTTCGTGATTGATCGAATCTGCAATGAGGTTAGCTTTACTAGAGAAAGTATCAACTACCATCATCCTTGTGAACAATCATGTCTTGATGATACAAATCATCATGCTTGTGAGAAATCACATCTGGATCATGCAAATCATCATGCGTATCATCATGCTTGTCATTGTCATTGTTAGGTGCAGCAGAATGAATGTTGTATTTTCTCAAGATCATTGTTGGTCAAGTTCCTTTTAGTTCTTAGGGAAAGAGAGAGCTTTCCGTCTTGTAGAGTGCTGTGGTCACGAACAAAGTGAGTGGATTGTGCGTGCAAGTGAATGAGACTGAGAGAAGGAGAGAGAAGAGATACGACACCCGAGGGGTTGTAAAACCCTCCTCCGAAGGCCCCACTCTCGTCGGCGAGAGTGGTCTACTTTGATTGCACAAAGGTGTACAATGCGTATGCGATGGGCTATGCAGCTTGGTCTATGCCGATGACGACGACGGTGATGACGACGGCGGCTTGGGCTGAAATCTGGGATCTTCTTGATGCTGAGTTTCTGGGGCTGTTTCAAGGCTGAAAATGACTGTTTTCTACTGCTGTCTTAAGGCTGAAAATGACTGTTTTGTCGGGCTGAAATGATAAGGGCAAAACGCTGATGTATCTGCTGAAAAAAACCTAGCAAAGGCTGCGTTTTTCTTGCTGAAAAAACCTGCTGTACAAACGTTGATGTGCTGCAGTCCAGGGTGCGTTTTTAATGGCTGATTCCACTGCTAAATCTCAAGCAAAGCTAGCGATAATGGGATCTGGGTGCTGCTGCCCTTGAAGGTGAAAAACGCTGCTCTTAGGGACTGCTGGCTGGCGTTAGTAGTGGCTGAAAACACTGGTGGAGATCAGGCAAGTCTAGCGTTAGTGGTTCTTGGGGTCTGCTGCCAGTGGATAATGGAAACGCAGGCGTGAGGGTTGAGGGATGGCGATGGCAGGTCCTGGAAACGCCAAGGGAAGGGAGCACTGTGGCGATGGTGCTGCGGGGGGGGGGGGGTATTGCTGAGAAGTTGCCTGTTGAGCGGGAAGCTCCTGTTGCCTCTTCTGCCAGAAAGTGCTAACTTGAGTTTGCTTATATACAAACTTAGCAAAATTGCCCTACCTACTTTTGTTGGAAAGTCACTTAAAAATAATAAGTGAAAATCCTAATAAATAGGAAAATAGGCTAAATGCACTGGAAAATTTCCCTAACTGATGCTAATGGATTCTAATGGAAATTCTGATGATCATACTGTGTGCAACCGGAGGATATGCATCTATGCTAAGTGACTGGGCATGCACGGTCTACGAATAGACTCACAAAAGTGCCAGATCACTGCTAATCTAGACTTGATCGGACTGACTGAACCCTGCTGTGGTGTAGCTTGTCCACGGACACATAGGGTTGGGATGTGTCACGTGACATCCCCTCCTTTTCAAAGTGAGGTACTAGTACCGAACTGTATGGCGTCGAGGGAGATCGCCAACAGTATCCAGAATCCTGGAAGGGACTCTTCGCCGGCCCACTCTGTTGTGTCGGTCGAGCGGTACTTGAACTTCATAAAGGTCTGCAACACTTGCTTCTTTGGGCCGCGCCGAAAGCGACACAAAGTCTTCTGAATCTCCTTTCTTGCTTCAACTTCGTCTAGAGTCCTGCTTCTTTCGTCGTCAAGAATCTCCATGGCTGAAAATTCTTGAAACCATCTCCAACACAAAACCATGAACATACCCATTCCATGTAAAGTGAAGGAAAAAAATCTCGTCTTCTCTAAAGACTGTGTATGCAATGTAGACGAACATAGAGCGTTCGAATCTTTTCTGTTTGATCGAAATTAATCAACTGTGGCAAATCACAATGGAAATGCCCATGCTTGGTGCTCATACAATCATGTGCTCTGTCAACAACTGTGTCATGCGAAGAAAGAGACATGGAATGTGACTTCTTGACATACAAACTTTTCAGCTTTTTACGAAAAATCCGCATACATTCGTGCTCATCCATGAGAGAAACGTGCTCAGCATACAATATGTCATGCCTAGTAAAAGGGATCACATAACGATGCTGACTAAAATACAGGAAACCTTCACGAATGAAACACTTGAACAATGCGTGCGTATCAATCATGCGAACACATAATACTTCTTGTGACGGTTCTTTGGACCTAGGCTCGAGAGCCAAGATCTGTTTGTCTTGAATGATCGAATCGTCTTGTGGGGGTTCTTTGGACCTCGACTCGAAAACGAAGGTCGGATCTTCGTGATTGATCGAATCTACAACGAGGTTAGCTTTGCTAGAAAAAGCATCCACTAACACATCATCCTTGTGAACAACGACATCTTCTTCATGCAACTCATCATGCTTGTGAGAAATCACAACTTGATCATGCAAATCATCATGCTTGTCATTGTCATCCAAATCATTATGCAAATCATTATCCATCAAATCATCATGCTTCTCATAATCATGCAAATTCTGTGTGTCATGCTGTGGAGACAAAGAGACTGGGAGAGTCTCCATATCCCGAATCCTTTCAACCTTGTCCTGTATATTAGCAATGGGAGATGGAGAGTGATCAATGTCCACTCCATGAAAGACAGTAGGAGAATCACTTTTGGCATTGAGAGTTAAAGAGCTAGCCTCCCAATCAACGAGAGTGCCTGCACTTGAGAAAAGAGTTGCAACATCTCTTACATGTGTCGGTCGTTCATGGCTTTTCTTGCTTTGTTCTCGCGATCCATTTTTGCTTTTCTTTCTGCGCATTCACGATCAAATTCTGCCCGTCTTTCTGCTCTTCTTGCTTCGCGTTCTAACTTCCTGTCCATCATCATCATGTCGAAAGCCTCCATAGGAGTTAGTGCAATCCTTTGCGTATATGGGGAAGGGAGAGGATCGGAAAAATTTCTTGGTGGGAAAAATTCTTCTTTGTCTCTCTCATGCTCATCATTTCCAAGCGAAGTATCCATTCCGCTTCGAGTGATGACCATCCATTGAAGTCTTGGGTTCTTGTGGTCTTGGGTTCTTAAGTTCACAAGGAACTTGGGTTCTTGGGGGTCTTGGTTCTTGGGGTTCTTGAGGTTCTTCTTTCGCTTGCAATCTGTGTTAGAGAAGGATCTTCTCTTCACCCAAGTTCTGCTCTTTTCCGCGGGCGCACCCCTTGGTGGCCTTACACGCAAGGTTGATTTTTCCCACCTCACGTCGATTGGCCGGCCGCTAAGTGCACGGTCCGCTCTCAATGAGTGAAAAGAGGCACAAGGGGAGGTTCGACAAGCCCTTCTTTCTTGGGTTTCTTGTCACTCTTCAAAAACACGATTAGGAATCGACACGCCCAAGAGGACTTGGTTTACGTGCGACCACAACAAGCAAAAAAAAATCTGTGGTTCTTTCCTTGAGTGATACAGAACACTGCCAAAGCTCTGATACCAATGTAAGGTGTAGCGGAATGAATGGTGAACTTTGCTCAAGATGAGTGCTCTGAACTGTGCTCAAGGTTCCTTTTCTTATGGAAGGGAGAGCCTTCCGTTCCTTTAGTGAGAGAGTGCAATGGACACAAACAAAGTGAATGGACACTGTGAATGGAAATGCATGAGAGTGAGAGATAGAGAAGAGAATACGACACGGGGAAGTTGTCGAACCCTCCTCCGAAGGCCCCACTCTCTAGGGCGAGAGCGGTCTACTTATGATTGCACAAATCTCTAAATGCTTTGGACTTGCCGACGATGTCGATGACGATGAGGATGACAACGAGACGGCGGGCTGAAATCTGAAAATGCTAATGGCTGAAATCTGCAAATCTTTATTTGCTGAATTCTGACTCTATGTCGGTGACGATGTCGATGGCGACGATGCAACGACGATGTGTTGAAAACGCAGATGCTGAAATTTGCATTTTCCGAGCTGAATCTGTAAACCTTGCGGAATTTGACTGTGCGGCGAGGATCTGCTGCGGGAAGGTGAGATCTGCGAGGTTCGGGACTTGTTCTGCGATGTCTAAGTGCTGAAAACTGAAAACGCTAGTGCTTGTGTTGGTTCCGTCGTGGTAGATCTGCAAAACGCTGAAATGCCTGGCAGATGCAAAAATGCTAGGGCTGAAAATGGTATGGCTGTGGGTAATCTGCTAACGTTGGGAGTCTGTTGCTTCTTGCTGTCGCCAAGCTATTGCCAATGCAAAAACGCGGGCTGATCTGGTCCAAAAACGCAAGCCTTCTACTGTGATGCAAAAACGCTAGGCCTCTTGGGGGTTCTGCTGAGAAGTTGCCTGTTGAGCGTGTGCTCTTGTTGCCTCTTCTGCCAGAAAGTGCTAGCTCTGGTTTGCTTATATATTATCTTAGCAAAATTGCCCTACCTAGTTCCCAACAAAAGTCACTTAATAAATAAGTGAAAAATGCAAGCAATCTTTGAAAAATTTCCGTCAATTTTTGTTTTAGCATCAACTCTGTTATATTGCCCAAGACATGGTCCTCTGGATTGAATCTGCTACTTTCAAAGCTACATCTATTTTGGCTTTATTTCTTGCAAAAATGTGTTCCCAAAATTCATCATAGCTAAGGAATAGCATGTGATCCCTATCACCTTTATTGAAGATAATCTGGCTTTGTTCAGTAATCTGCTTCATTTCCAATTCCATAACCCTTGAGCTTTCATGAATAAATCCATTTGCAAAACAGTCCCACTGTGTGAGATATGTTTTCGCCAGCTCTTGAACCTGATCTTTGAACTCGGAGCTTACAACTTCTTCAAAAGCTGCAATCATCCGATCTTCTGGAACCCTTAGACTCTTTATCTCGGCTTCATAACATGCAATAAAACCCTTTGATCATGCCTTGGAAAAACACAATATTGGTCATATATGGCATTGATTGCCATCTCCACCCCATCGTCAATTTTCTTTTTAATCTTCATAGCTTTCACTTCGAACAGACATCCTTGTACCAATTCAAGCATCTTCCAACTACTAGATTTTTATCAAATCCTTTGGAAGTTAATGTTTCCATAAGCGTCATCATTTGGTTTGAATTCTCCATCTGCACCTCCCACCCAGGCGCGTTTCACGTCGGGTTCACCAAAGATGTCGGGGGGTATGTCGAAAGGTGAGCCTGGAAGGCGCGGGGCCTGTGGCTGTGAGCGATGTGTGAGAGAGAGAGAGTAGCAGACTTAGAGAGCTTCGACAATCACCAAGAAGGTAAATAAACCTTTAGTAAAGCTTAATCAAGAACCAAAGCGGGCCGTTAACGGCACCATAACTTGGATTACATAAGGATTAAGGAGTTTAAGCTCCTTACGAAGACTAAGCGGGCCGTTAATAGCACCATAACTTGGATTACATAAGGATTAAGAAGTTTAAGCTCCTTACAAAAAGACTGGACAAGATTAACAGAGCTTAAGCTGAAGATGATGAAGAGAGCGATGGAAATCCTCGGTCGCCTCCAGTTCTTCCTCTTCCTTTTACTTCCTGTGTGTAGCTCTCCTCTCAATTGCCTTCAATTCCCTTTTGCTTCTTCGAACATGCAATCTAGCTTAAATTCTCTACACCCTCATGTCTTTGTATCTCCCAAATATGAGCGAGAGTTACCGCTCCTCATGCCATAAAAGAACTTTGCCTCTCTTGTTGCCTTCTTTAGCCAAGAAAGAGAAATTGAGCTCCCTTCATGCCGAGAGAGAGGGTAGCCTTGAATCCCAAAATAGAGAGAGCGAGAGAGATTATCCCTCTTCTCCCCTTCCTCTTGTTCTTTTCACCCTCCCGCTCAACCCTCCTCTCTTACTCTTCGTTCATGCAAAAGTCCCCTTCTCCTCGTTCATTTCCCCCTATTTTCACTTTGGTTGTCACGCCGCCGTGACAAGGCACGTGAAACCTTGGTGATGACGTGGAAAATCTGTCACTGTATTGAACTGGGGTGCCATGGCACGCTCGTCGTTTCTCGCTTCATGCGCGACATCATCTGAGCACGACATAGCTCGTCGTGAGCGTTTTCCTCTCCCTCTGCGCCTCTGCTCGTTGGATCATGCCATGCTTCCCTTGCTTTTCCCCCCTTCACACATGCATTGGGTGGACACACCCCCTTTGGTGGTCATTTGGCATAGTGGGCACCCTCTTGGCCAATGCTTAAGCCCTTATGGGCACACCATATTTGGCATATATATTGGCCACGTTTTCAGCATCCCCTAATTGACAATATCACCGTGAATTTTGTTGCCCATATCAATGTCTTGGATGGTGCCACATGCCTTAAAAATGCAAGTATAGATGATTGCATTTGGCGGAAGGTTTCCCTTTGCCTTCGGTTTAAACTGGCCGCAACTTCCTTGTCACAGCCTGAAACCGGCCCATGGGGCTGTATGCGTTGGCTTTCACCCCAAAATTCTTTACTTTAAACACACACATAGTACTTTGCAAAGGTAACATGTAACGGGGATTAACACCTAAGTACACACACGGCTTGGAAGCTAGAATGCTCCGAGCAGACGCCGACAACTTGTAGGCCCCAAAATTAGCGCCCCTTTCGGTATTTCTTTATTCTTTAGGAGGGTAAATTACAAAGAAGAGTCCTGGGAATCCTTTATCTGTATCGAGCTAGATACCGCCTGTTTTGGCCAAATTTTGGCAGCATAACAGTCCCAAAACTTGCGCAAAACCAATTCCCCTGCTGGAACTCTCTTCCATTGGCATAAACCCTCTGATTCCTGCCCAAAAACAGTAAATTCAGCACGCTGTATTTGCTGGTTTTGGCCCTGTTTTCAACCTCAAACAGTCCCCTAACTGTCCTCTGCCAGTGGGGTACGATTCCCAAGGGTTCTGGCGTCCGTATGGCTGAAAAACAGTCAATTTTCTGCGCATACACAGCGCTGAATTTGCATCTGTACGGTGAGGTTATGACCCTCACCGGTGCTTGCTTTGGAGTAGTAGTTAGCTACCCCTGTTCCTGCTCAAGGAGGCTCTTGCCTCAACACAAAAGCATGAACCCACACAGCTATACATCAGTCAAATGAAGAGCCCTCTTGTGGGGCATCACATAACTGCACGTAGGGGAGAGAGAGAGAGAGCAGTGTGTAGTGTGCATTTCATCACTCCTAGCACCACACTGTACATAGAATGGAAAGGAAGCACTCCATAGCTCTTAACGTGTGACAGGTTCTCAATGAAGCATCCCCCCAACATAAATTGAGCGCCCCCTCTTCTGCCCTTGACCTCTAATGCATCTGTGAACAAATAGATGCAAAAAGGGAAAGATTTCCATGGCTGCCAAAACCTGCGTATCGTTGAAAACGCAGCAAAACAACCCTGTAAACACGCATCTGATGCCTTCCAATGTTGAAAATGAGCTCCTTGGACCTAGGCAAAGTCATGGGAAGCTCAAAAATGGAGAGAAATGGCTGAAAATCAGCGTTAACAGCCTCCAAAACTGCTCCAAAAAGTCAGTTACGAGTTCTATTGTCCCAAACTTGGTAAATTGGCCAAAAAGTGCCACTTGGCACTCATGCATGCAATTTCCCAAATTGGGCTTCTTGCTTAAAAATCTCTCAACTGGTGCATCAGTTGACTTTGCAGTGGAGTAATAAAATGTTCCTCTGGTCATACTGAAGGTAATGACGTGAACATATTTCACGGCTCAAAATAGCAATTCCCTAATTTTTAGGAGATGCTTCGGTTGGGCTCCCATTGGTCATCTGACCATCTATCCTCATTGGGACCGCATCCAAAAGTGCAATGTGGCCCAACTGTGAGATACTTTCTGTTGGTGATCCCTCCTTGACTTTATGCCTTTATTGAGTTCACTTCCTAGTATCCACCAACTTGCTAGGTGCGACGGGGGGACCTACATGATCTTGAACTGAGCATAGACATCCTCTTACTATACGAATTCCAGTGCCGACCAACTTCCCTTCTGCGGGTGAAACTACCGTTCACATTGGCCATACAATGTCTGACCATTTGCAACTTCAAAAAGAGGGTCTCAAAAATTAAACAAAAATCATTGGAAAGAAACCAACAACTAAGGTTAGCAGTTGCCACGTCCTTGTGACATACCTCCCTCTTGAAATTGCAAACGTCCTCGATTGCATACCATAAATACATGCCATAGATGATCTTGTGTGGTAAGCACCCTTTTATCATCGCATGTATCCGCAAGAAAGACTGTCAAAACATGTGTACAAATGACTTAATGAGACCTTCATACTTTTGTCAAAGTTACACTGCTATTGCATTAAATCCATATGTACATTTGATGTGCTAGCTCTATAATTACCCCTTCTTGGCACACGTTGGGTTGGGGTATAGGTAGGTTGTAACCCAAAGGCTTCAAGGTAAAGCTGCAATACATTTGGTGACTCTAGCAGTTCATGCTCTTCCATCCACTTTCCATCCATAGGTGGATAGTTCTTGAACTTCACCATATAGCATCTTGCAACCTCTCCCTTAACTTTTTTACCTGCGCAAGAGACTCTTGCCTCTGCAAACGAACGAGCATAATTCCACAACATTGTACCCACAACCAAGTAAGCTCAAATCTCAAGATGATTTACCAATGCGTCATAGAATCCAAGCAATCGCCTCAGAGAATCGGCGAGCAGCGTGCCACTTGGCAGACCCACATCATTCTCGCGGGAGATCTAGTGGCCAATCTACCACCGTTAGACCTCTCCCTATCTCATCTTGGTTCATACTTGCAAAACCCTAAAAACGCAGCAGAAAATCAGCCCTAATTTGACCACTTTTTAGCAAGGCGAACATGCGGAATTTCCTGTCTGTCCTGTGAAGAGGAACCCTCTTCCATAATGCCCTTCACTTTGTCGGCCATAGTGTAATCCCACATTCCTGTACTCTGTGTCTTTACCCAAAACAACCGAGGTTCACTCTTTGACGAAAAAGTGATTGATATCTCGGCAATGGAACCTTGAAACCGGCCCGTGGGGCGGTATACGTTGGTTTTCACCCGAAATTCTTTACTTTAAACACACACATAGTACTTTGCAAAGGTAACTTGTAACAGGGATTAACACCTAAGTACACATACGGCTCGGAAGCTAGAATGCTCCGGGCAGACGCCGACAACCTGTAGGCCCCAAAATTGACGCCCCTTTCGGTATTTCTTTATTCTTTAGGAGGGTAAATTACAAAGAAGAGTCCTGGGAATCCTTTATCTGTATCGAGCTAGATATCGCCTGTTTTGGCCAAATTTCGGCAGCATAACAGCCCCAAAACATGCGCAAAACCAATTCCCCTGTTGGAACTCTCTTCCACTGGCATAAACCCTCTGATTCCTGCCCAAAAACAATAAATTCAGCACGCTGTATTTACTGGTTTTTGCCCTGTTTTCAACCCCAAACAGTCCCCTAACTGTCCTCTGCCAGTGGGGCACGATTCCCAAGGTTTCTGGCGTCCGTATGGCTGAAAAAGAGCATCTGTACGGTGAGGGTATGACCCTCACCGGTGCCTGCTTTGGAGTAGTAGTTAGCTATCCCTGTTCCTTCTCAAGGAGGCTCTTGCTTTAGCACAAAAGCATGAACCCACACAGCTATACATCAGTCAAATGAAGAGCCCTCTTGTGGGGCATCACATAACTGCACGTAGGGGAGAGTGAGAGAGAGCAGTGTGTAGTGTGCAGGTCATCACTCCTAGCACCACACTGTACATAGAATGGAAAGGAAGCACTCCATAGCTCTTAACGTGTGACAGGTTCTCAATGAAGCATCCCCCCAACATAAATTGAGTGCCCCCTCTGTTGCCCTTGACCTGTAATGCTTCTGTGAACAAATAGATGCAAAAAGGGAAAGATTTCCATGGCTGCCAAAATCTGCGTATTGCTGAAAATGCAGCAAAACAGCCCTGTAAACACGCATACGATGCCTTCCAATGTTGAAAATGAGCTCCTTGGACCTAGGCAAAGTCACGGGAAGCTAAAAAATGGAGAGAAATGGCTGAAAATCAGCGTTAACAGCCTCCAAAACTGCTCCAAAAAGTCAGTTACGAGTTCTATTGTCCCAAACTTGGTAAATTGGCCAAAAAGTGCCACTTGGCACTCATGCATGCAATTTCCCAAATTGGGCTTCTTGCTTAAAAATCTCTCAACTGGTGCATCAGTTGACTTTGCAGTGGAGTAATAAAATGTTCCTCTGGTCATACCGAAGGTAATGACGTGAACACATTTGACGGCCCAAAATAGCGATTCCCTAATTTTTAGGAGATGCTTCCGTTGGGCTCCCACTGGTCATCTGACCATCTATCCTCATTGGGACCGCATCCAAAAGTGCAATGTGGCCCAACTGTTAGATACTTTCTGTTGGTGATCCCACCTTGACTTTATGCTTTAATTGAGTTCACTTCCTAGTATCCACCAACTTGCTAAGTGCGACGGGGGGACCTACATGATCTTGAACTGAGCCTAGACATCCTCTTACTATACGAATTCCAGTGCTGACCAACTTTCCGTCTGCGGGTGAAACTACCGTTCACATTGGCCATACAATGTCCGACCATTTGCAACTTAAAAAAGAGGGTCTCAAAAATTAAATAAAAATCATTGGAAAGAAACCAACAACTAAGGTTAGGAGTTGCCACGTCCTCATGACACAGTCATAGTGGACATTTCTTGTAATCAACGGTTTCCAATAAACGTCATTTTGTAGAGAGCTCATCAATAACCTTGTGTGCTTTTGTAAGGGCACCACATTTGATTACATATTGACCAAAGCATTGCCAACCACAACACATTTGGCCAAAGCATCGATGATCATCACATTAGGCTTACAGATCAACCACGGTAGTGCTGAGCACAACTCTAGCAGCATACCCAGCTATCAATGCACTGCAAGCGATAACATTTTGGACAAGATGCTCCTTGAGCACTTATTGCTCTATTAAGTGCACCATATTTGGCATACATATCAACTAGGGCATTCCCGAAACTCCTCAACCACTTATTCCCTCCAAAGTTCATCACATTTGGCTTATTTACCAACCAAGGAATTACCAAACACTCCTTTACTGTACAACACAATGTGTATCCCAGTTAACTTGGTTCAAATCCTTCTTCTGAGCACATGCTTTTAGTCTAGTCAGGAAAGAGAATCTTGCGGCCTTTGACTCCTCATGATGCTTTTTGTATCTACCCTTCACTTGAAGAAAATCTCATAACTTGGTTCTTTTTCCTCATGTGGAAGCAGAGCGACACGACACCGTTCCGGCCCTCGTTCTCGTTCGGCTGTTCCGGGCCTCCCCCTTCCGGAAATGTTCCGGAGGCCCCTGTTCCTATTCCCCGTTCCCGTTCCATGTAACTATGAGGTAAAGGGCTAAAAAAACCCTCATCCAACACAAGTGAGCACACAGAAATAATCCGGCCATGATTTTTTGTTTTTAAAAAAACCGTGTACGGATCTTATCCGTATGGCATGGATCCGTATTGTACGGATAGAATTCACACGTGCGTACGATACAAGCTTGGTTTGCTTGTCAAGATAGCAAACGATTGAAGCTTTGATACCATTGCCACAACCAAGATTGCATTCAAACTCGTATTTATCATTCTTCCCATATGGTACAATACATACGCGTATTGGTATTACTACTTAACGTACTGGGTGTTACTTATACTCACTCACCAACACACACACATGCATGTATATTATGTTGTAGACATATGTATGTATATATCCTACGTGTGTATGCATGCCTATTTACATGTATAACCATGCATAAGTAGACATGTATTATGTTGTAGACATATGTATGTATATATCCTACGTGTGTATGCATGCCTATTTACATGTATAACCATGCATAAGTAGACATGTACGTCTATTTGTAATCAGTACTCAACATACTTTTTGTACTGGTAGTGATAACCCATACTATACAATGTTTTTTATCGTTTTTTTTTGGTACCATATTTATCGTACCTATCTTGCTTGGTCACAGATGGGCGCAAGGTGCCATCTGAAAAAAAACAGAAGTGGAACAGACTTTAGTCTTTAGTACTTCATACACAATTGGAGAGAGAGAGAGAGAGAGAGAGAGAGAGAGAGAGAGAGAGAGAGAGAGAGAGAGAGAGAGAGAGAGAGTCCACATGGTAGACACGGAGTGGAGTTCCACTCCCAGATGCATTGGCCCCAAACCTTGACACACCCCTTTCGGTATTTCTTTTATATTGCTCTGACAAAAGGTACATCTGTCGGGGAGCTCCGTCTCGGCATTTACACATGCTAGATTACTAGAGAGGCCCCCCAAGGCTTCTGATTTGAAAAGCTGGTGCACTCTGGGCTGTTTCTGCATTTTACGAAAATTTTGTACAACTGTGTTTTGCGGTGCTTCCGGGCTGTTCGTACAGATGCCACACCAGCATATTTTGTTTGGTTTCGCGCTTGTCCACTTTGTGCAGCCACTTTTGGGCGCTTTAAACAGGTCCTCTTCAGTGGAATAAGCCACGTCATCACTTTGTGACAGCAAGTTAGAACCACCATGTCTATGTCGATGTACAACAACATAGACTGTCCATTGTCCATCTCCGACGTATGACGTCAATGCCAAGAAACACGAGAATGCCCATTGTAGATACGTGCAAACCGGGTTCCAAGGAAGGGCAGGTAGTCCAGCTGAAATCTATCCAAAATAGCCCCCTTCGCCGCAGAACCGGCTGGTAGAAAATCTGTAAAGGTACCAGGCACAAACCGTCGCACACGAATCACCTTAAATGCAGCCCAGATCTTGTCCAACTCCATGGTGAATAACCAGCAACACTCGGTCAAAAACCCGGCTGAAAAACGTAGGTACACAAGGGTCCTTTGCGACAAGAACACAGCCACAAGTCGCCCTCCTGCTGATGAAAAACACAGCCACAATCAGCCCCTCCTCATGTTCCGGATCCACTAGGCCATGTCAAGACTAGGTTTTGATACAATGCCAAAGTGCAGCAAAAGGTGTCGTGACAAGGGAACAGGTGGGAGAGAGAGAGAACCAAAATTTTGTTTTAGGCTAGTCTTGCTATTGCATAGTTGGCATTTGCTAGAGCATCTTGTTACTTTATAAAAAATGTTTTGTCAACGTCATGCTGTCCTACGGGCATTCATAGTACTCATCCCATTTGGCTGGAAATAGTATTTATATAGGTTCGTTTCTTTGCCAATTAGCTGGATATGTTTTGTTCATCTGAAAATCATTTTTTGAAGAGAATTTAAAAGCACTTTGAAGTTCGAACCACCTTTATAATTATTATATTGTCTATGTATAAAAGGTGGGAGGCAGCTCAATGTCCAAAGGTGAAAGTAGCCAAGATTGGTGAAACAAAGGTTATTCCAGAGCAGACCAAATACATGCCAGAGATTGCTCCAATACTCACATGTTCTCCAAACCTTCTTCCTTCAAAGGACTGGGTTCATGCATTTTTGAAGGACTTTTCTGCTTTACGTGAGGTGAGTTTACATCTGATGGCACTAGTTTCGCGTGCTGTAATGAATCGAACATTGCTTGCCGTTTAAGAGTTCTTGTGGAAACAATGTGTGTGTGTGCTGCATGCATGAAGAGAGGTCCTCATTCTGTTATTGCTGTTGGAAACTGCAAAGTTGCAAACTTGACCCAAATTTTCTCTTAGTGCCTTGACTGGAGGTTTTCCCATCCTTGTTCAGAAATATTTCTTGTGTTTTGTGTTGCTTCGTTTCAAGAGGACAGAATGGTTTTCATCCGACTTATGGTGGTGTGTGCACCTGTGCATCTTGTGTATGTCTGTGAGAAATTATGCTCAAAAGATCATCTCTGGCGTAAAATAATTGTTTGTGAAAAGGAACTGCTGTGATGGTGAACTTGGACAAAGTCTTCACGTTCTTGTTCATTGATTTGCAGGTCATATCTAGTACTTCAGCCTTGGAAGACTATCCTGAAGTTCTACCACCCATTCGAAATAGATCTGTGTGGAAGTCTGTGTGTTTTGGCGAGAGCAGGAACAGGTCAAGCGATGTGTCCTCTGATGAGCATGATGATGGCTGTGCACGCCCAGATCCCTTCCCTGCACTTAATGGTCATGCCAAGACCCACTCTCCATACTTGAAACTTTTGCTGAGGTTGGATGAGAATTCAAGAGCAACGCTGTTCAGATATCATGCATCATGGCTGAATGAGCAGAGGCAGCTCGCGTATGACAGAGCCATGTGGCTCTTTGCTCTCGCCGCTGCTGTTGATTCTCCTCTTGATGACCAGACTAGTGCCGCTTTTCGAGATATGTTGCGAAAGTGCGCTGAGCTACGATCGCAGAAGACAGTGGTCGATGAAGAGTTGTACATGCTCAACATTCTCATAACAATTGCAGGGGAGTTTTTTGGCCAGGCAGAGGATGTATGGATGATTTGTGCTTGAAGCATGTCTGTACTTACTTGGTTTGAGTTTTGGGGGTGTTGTTCTTAGTTCATCGTTTTGCATTCTGGGGTTGTTGGCTTGTGCAAAACAACACTTCCAGCACAGAAGAAAATGCTGATGTGAGCTTGCCACACGTGATTTTGAGAATGCTGGATGATTCCTCTCCTGAATGATTTCCATCTTGAATGCCCCCTCTTCCCCCCAATAGTTCTTTGAGGTCTCTTGGGATTGTTTTTACGATGTTAAAACTTCTCTTTGGTGCGCACACAGGCACAAGAGATATTATATCCTCCCATTAGCTCATTAGGATTGCTTTGAGCATGTGATATTTGGCCCCCTATGTGTAAAGAGGGTCAGAGGAGAAGGGAGGGGTGGCACAAAATGAAATTTAATTATTAGAATCTTATAAAGGCCTTTATGGTTTTGTGGAATTCTTGTTGTTGATTGTCTATAATTTGTCTCTCTTGAAAAGACATGGGGATCAAGATTTTTGTTTCTAAGTTGATAGCATCTGAAAAATGTTCTTCTAAGCAGAGACATCTTACCTTTGCAGCAAAACCTTTGTACTATTAGCCGCTCATCACTTTTATAGTAATGGAATGATTGTAATGCACCACTTTGTGGGACCAAAGCTTGATCCATAACAAAGAAGGAAATTATAATGCCATTCACACTTTAGCAAATGAGTTTCAGGAAATTAATTGTCGCTGCTAACGAAGTTGAGGGTTGTTTTGGAAAATTCCACAACTGATCGTGAGGAAGTTTTTAGATATGGAACATACATCATGTATAGGAGTGCTCGTGTAAGTAGAATTTGGAAGTTTTGACAAAAGCGATTTCTTGAAATTGTGATGTTGCTTAGATAGTTTGACAAAAAAGCCCTCAAATTATTTACCTCAAAAGGTTGACCCTTCATGCATGTAGTATGTACATCAAATGAGCATAACAAACCTCAAAAAGCAGTTGTGAGAGTAGTTTAAATTTGTAAGTGGATTTATGTGATCTCATTTTGCACAATAGAACAAAGAAGGCCGTCACAAATTTTCAAATGTCAACCACCAAAATGAAGTGTATATAATAGTTGAATGCTAATGAAAAAAGCACCAAATGGTTAGAACCGGATTATATTGCAATTTTCTCTCATGCCTCTGTCTTCACATCTTATTATCACCAGATTGAGTTATACTTGCTTTATCTACTTTGACATGCTGTTTTTGGAAATTTTAGTGTACATAGTATAACTATGCATACCTATATCGAAGTAAGCATTCTTTCGACCTCTAAATTATGTTTGGTAGAATACATATGCATGTACATATGGAGAGTGTGTGTATATGCATATGCCACAGATGCATGTATTTATGCTATACATATGTATATACATATGCTTTGTGCCTGTGTACTAATTGAACAATTCATCTAATATACAAACATGATCAAATTGGTTAAAGAAGCAAATAAAATTCTCTTACTGAAAAAAAGTAGGATCATTTCATTGAAAGTTCAAATAGTCTCTTTCTAGGTAGGAATAAGGGGCTTCCTAGAGGCTTCAACAACAAAACCATATGAACGAATACTTGACATTGTCCAAACAAAAACAATGAATCTAAAGACACTGTCAGATCGTGTATATAGTAATGTAGATAAGATATCTTTGTCTCGAGGGATTCTCCCTATAAAAAAGTACCTGTCATTGCGAGAGGAGAGTCTAGGAAAAACCTCTATTTATGTTGTATGAGGTAAATATGAACCCACTTTTTAAGCTTATAAAATTACCAAAAAAATTATTGTACGCCTATCTTATTTATATTAGGTTTTGTATGGTTGTTATATATAAATCAATTTAATATCTACACTGAGATTTGAGATGATAAATCACAAATCATGATTAAAAATAATTTAGCTTATATGAGAGTATAATCAAACCCATAGATGAGCTTACTAACTCAATAAAAGAAGAATTGAGAAAGCATTCATAACAACCAACTTTGATAAGAACGTTTATGTTTATTATTTTGCATAACACATTCATCAAAGGAAATAAAATAAAGTTGGATAATCCAAAAATCACACAAAAGTGGGTTTCCCCTCGTTTGATTATTAGGGGCTGATCCCTAACTTACATGCTTATGTACCTTTAAAACTCCTACCATCTCTAATTCACATGTCTATGTAATTTTTCACCCCCCCTCGCTTGCACTTACATTGTCCGGTAACTTTCCCATGGTCAATCCTTTAGGGACTTCGTGTATTTTTTGAGTGGGCCTCTATTCTAGCTTCCAAAACAACAACATTTTGAAGCTTTATGGTCTTTAAAATAGTTTACACTTGATTATAGAGATGAAACCATAAAACAAGTCAGTAGTCTTGTCAAAACTTTGGTTTCTTGTGTTGATAATGGCAACACACATTTTGGAGTTTCTAATGCTCTTCAAAGGAGTGAAGACATTCATAAAGGATACACCAACTTGATTCTCCTGTAACTAGATGTCAATTTTTTTAAGAAAAGGAGTTTCTAAATTTAAAGTGGCATGTTAAAGGTATTTACTAAAGTGAACTAAGTGTTCACTTACAATTCAAGGTACGCCTCTATCACTACCTCCCTCCGAGAAGCAGGTAATGTCTTCTCAAAATGAAGATTCAAAGGAACCACAAAGAAATAAATGGATACAAATATGGCCTTGTGCAAAATCCCTTTATTCCAAAGAACACTATCATTGTCATTTTAGTTGATTTTTGACCATACTAAAGATTCTTATGCACGATGCTTCAAAATTAAGTGTGGCATTTTGAAGGTGAAAATCATAATCTTCTACAAGCCTACAAAGTATGCCTTGGTTTAGTAAGATTTTTGAATAGGAGCTTTCCAAGGGTAGGAGCTTTGACTATCGTTGTAGGGCATATACAAGTAAGACAGTAGCCCATGCAAAATACTCTAATTAAAAATTATGTGTTTGAGTGTTCACCAACCGTAGAGGCCCAGTGATTACTTATGGTTTAATCAAAGGTGAGGGGTAGAAAAAAAATGGATGTTGATAACATGTCAACAACACACATTCATTTTTGCTTGTTATCCAGGGTTTGATGGTGAATGTAAATGGAGCAAAGACTTGTAGTGAGCATATAATAGATAGCAAGTTTATTATAAATGACGTATCAACAATGTATGTTCTACTCGTGATCCTCGATTTCTTATGAAGGCAATTAGGCAAAATTTATTTCATGCGGTGAGCATAAAATAATGTATAGAAAAACACAAAGCATCAAAACCATTAGGTCTAGAGGCGATTAGGATCATCAAAGTGCGATAAGAAAGTACACAAAGAAAAAGCAAAGAGGTAACATAGGGTATAGTTTAAGCAAGGTTAAAAATTTGCACTTCCTAAGGAAGGGAAACTTCTACGGTTTCCATCCTTGAAGAAAGGATATGATCTAATCTGGTTGCCAAAATACAAGGCAAAATCTAGCTACCCTTCCAAATTTGGTGTAATTACTAACTTGAAAACTCAATTGCCCATATGTCCTCAAGAGGGACACCAAAAGATTGGTACCATGCTAGTTTGCAAACTTTAGTTATGAAGCTTCAAATGAATCCCTTTATACATCAAGAGGTAAGTGAAACCAATGGAACAAAGCAAAATGCATTTGACAAAACTCCATAGAAAAGATACAAATATTGAAATTTTGTGTCCTCGTGCAAGTCCATTAATCAGTAGTCAGTGCATGATTAAAAAAAAAAAAAATTCAAGTTCTCATAATGGTGTCATAGCCAATTCCACCATTTCCTTGAAGCTCAATGCATGCACCAAATCCCGCAAATGCAACGATGGATGCTTTTACCATCCTCATCCTTGAAGTATCTAATATAAAAATACTCCTATATACAAGGGAACTCAAAGAAATACAAAAAATATGGTTTGCATGTGGAGAATTGAATCTTGGATTGTAGTAAATTTTTCCCTACATGTGGATACCTAGCAAGTAAGCTGCATGAGCAAATGGAGATGATTATAAAATCAAGGTGATTGTAGTTGAGCATTGCTACAAACATGACGAATTTGCAATTGTAGAGATTTTGTTGTTGACACGTGACACAACTCACAATGTGCCTCTCAATCCTAGTGAGTTTTGGTCAATTAGTGTTCGGGAAAAACCTTCATGCCAAATATACACAAATCTTAACCGATTTTTTTCTCAAATTAAACTATATTTTTAGCTGTATTGACACTATTTTCTTGCAAAATCCAAGCGGAATTTTTCCTTTTCAGTTTCCTCTCAACTGGCTTTCTTGAAGTTCTAACCAGCTCAAGGCTAAGCTGAGACACACTTTTCTCAACACGAATGTCAATAGGATCAAGCAAAAACTTTTATCTCTGATGAGGATTCCGTGTTATGCTTCATACAATTCTTTATTGAGGTGTTCCTTTTGTCAATAGAGCTATGATTCTTTTTAATGTTTTCTATCTAATACATAGCCTTACATATTTTCAGAATTGATGTTTCAAGGGATTCTAACAAACATAGCCTTCTTTGTGCTGGTTTGTCTTTTAAATACCCTTCCTAGAGGAAAGGCTTGCAAAACTTGCATGGCATTGGGAAAAGCTACTAAAACTTTCCATGCATGTGTATGGTAAATCTTGAAAGAAGGGAGGGAAGATTCAATATGCACACCCATATAGAATGTGTATGAATGAACATGTGCAATTTCCAAAGTTGCATCAAGGACAAAAATATGAAGAAGGTAAGGTAGGGTTTTAAAGGCCTAAAAGGTTATATTTAATGAGAGATTTGATCCATCCTGGACCCTTTTCATGTCTCATGTCGGGCCCTTATGACTTTGTAAAACCCTTAATTCACCTTTGGTATAGACTTCTCCTTTTATTGTGAGATATGGTTGACATAGTTAGAGAAAATCCTACGGCAACTTGCATCATTCATCACGTGTAGTGTTCCAAAAATGACTAGTCTCTCTATATTCCAAAGAATGGTGAACGCTCTAAAAATATTGAGAACTTACCTTTTGTCATGTGGGAGGTTACAAAAAAGTTAAACTGAGAGAAATTGGGGTGGCAAGCAGCCAAGTCACAACTTAGAGAGAAAGGGGAGAGGAGACATGCTAGCCTACATGCATTGCACAATGCCAAGAATTGATAATTTGGGATAGCACTCATTGTTCACAACTCTAACTGATGGTGATGTGGTTTCTACGAGAGTTGAATATTGGAGATGACATCTTTCTCATGGTGGCCCATATAGAATGAAAGCAAGCACACTCAAGAAAATGACCAAGTGGAGGTGTGTGTGTGTGTGTGTATATATATATATATATATATATATATATACATTGCTTTAGCATTTACAACACCTCTATCCTCTCCGAAAACCATAAACCAATCATAATCAAATCTAAAACCATAAACCATCATCCAAATCCTCATCAAGCGATGAGCACTCCACCCTACTTTGGGTGATACACATCCATTCTACAAAACCACTTTAGCACATAATATGGATGCAAAATTTTTGGTAGTATTCTTATAGCACAACCATTTCCCAAAAAATGTTCCAAGATCCACACCGACTTCCATAACAAAAAAGAACAATCATAACCGTAAGGGATCTTCATCCCTTGACTATAAACCATATTCATCATTGAAACCAACTCCCACACTTGGAGTTTTGACTATACTTTGCACTAGTCAATTGAGCCAACACACACAATCCTTAAAGGTCAAATTTTTAATGCATACAAAATAATCCAACTAGTGTCTAAACATAATCTTGAATAACCAAGAAGCATCTAACCATATACAAACGATGTATCATAAGCGCACATTCACTCCCCTTGCACATAGAGCTAGTTCCGACTTGAATGGTGGAAAACAATACACACATTTTATTTCAGGTTCCATGCATCATATAACATCATCACATAACCCCAATCATGATGCCAAATAGCCGCATCACTTTGATAAAAAATATACCATAACTTCACAAACAACTTTTCTCTATTCTCGCACGCACACACACACACACACACACACACACACACACACACACACACACACACACACACACACACACGCACGCACGCACGCACGCACGCACGCACGCACACACACACATGATATTCAAGAGAAAGTGTTTGACTTCATATCACACACACACACACACACACACACACACACACACACACACACACACACACACACACACATGATATTCAAGAGAAAGTGTTTGACTTCATATCAATGCATCAAACTTAGCCTTATAAAATAAACTATCACCTTGTCACATCACTTTACCCATATGCAATTCATGCTAACCCCCATGACACAAGAAGAAAGCCATTTTATGCAAAACTGCCCATACCGTTCGGGTTGGCTAACCAGATATCTACCCATAAATTTATGGACATCAAATCAACTCATTAAAAAAAACCATAAACTATATATGAATCTCACATCAAAGCCACGACCCCATATGGTACTCCTTCTTGGTAGCCCCCCTACACCTATAGGTAATTCCGTACAAAAAGCGATTAATAAATCTATTCATGGAGTGATAACGATAATCTAAATACGTTTGTCAACATGTCCAAGCAAAGCCTTGACTTGTCTTATGTAGGTTTTCCTATCCAGTAAGTCTATACAGTGGCTCTCCCCAAGGAGCCTGAGATCTAAGATGTTGATTGTACAATGGATTATAAATTTTTTTTTGATCGTAACCCTTCACTCAAGCCAAAGTTTCACATGACGCACAACAGAGAAAATCTCTAAATGGTATCATTACTCTCTAAGTCATAGGGTTTGGCCTAGTTCTTAATGGTTTGGGAGATATGGCCAAAACAATGTCCCTACTGCCTACATAATGTGGAAACAACCCTTTGTTACCATATACATGGGGTAGTGATGTGTATGAACACACTAGGACCGCCGGGGAAATTTTTCCCTCTTTAGGAGGTTTTTTCCCCCATGCATTGTATGTACGCCCATCACTCTAGGGCTATCTATCTTTCCATTGCACACTAAGTAACACACTCTCTATTGTGTGCCTTGAGCTTCCTTCGTCTTCTCCAAGCTGTGTGCATTTCTCTGCAACCCTAATTCCAACAATTGGTATTAGAGCAGGTTGCATCCTCTTGGGCTTTGTCGCCCCAGCAGCTCCAGCACACGTCTGCTCAGATTTTTGATTCGAGCTCATTTCGGCCTCTGTTTCCACTACAGCCAGGTCTATGCAGGCAATTTTGTCATTTTGTGCAAAATTTTTGTCAGTGCCAAATACTGCATAACAGGTCCCATACAGTCTACTACGGGTTGTGCTATTAGCACGTGCTGGTCTCACTCAGTTTCTCCTCATTTCTGGCAATTTTCACATCAGGTGCAGACATTTACCATGGCTGACAACAGCACAAATGTGTTCAAGATGTTTGTTGCTGAAGACAGATTGGATGGAGACAATTACCCTATGTGGGCTTACATGATGCAACATCTTCTTGTGTCAAAGGGCGTCTCGAATATTGTGCAGGGCCTTGATGTACGTCCTGGTTCTGAGGATGTAGGCAATGTCGAGGATGTGGCACGTCTTGCTGCAAGGATTGCTGCTATTAGAGTTGTTTTGCCTACAACTGAACAAGCTCGTTGGGATGTAAAGGATGCGCAGGCTCATGTGTTGATTGCATTGTCTGTGAAGCGCACCATTACTCCTCACATTCGTTCAACAAAATCTACAAAATAGGCTTGGGATATTCTAGCAGGTCTTCATGCAAGCCGCAATAAAGCTAAAATTGCTTTGCTGCGGAAAGAGCTGGAATCGAAGATTATGCATGAGGAAGATGATATGGACACTTTCCTTGCTGGTGCCAAGGATATCAATGAGCAACTTATTTCTGCAGGTGAAGTCATTTCAGACGGTTCCCTTGTGCAGACTGTTATTGATGCCTTACCAGATTCCTACCAGACTTTTGCTAGTACTTGGAGACTTATGACCCACGGAAATCCTGAAGTTGTCAAGTTTGATGCATTATGCACATTGCTGTTGCAAGAGTCACTTTCCAAAAAAAACAGGTCTAGGCAGCGTGCAGTTGAACAGGCTTTTATTGCTTCTCAAAGAAAGGGTGGTATTAGCAATGCAGCCACTTCTTATGGTTCTGCTGCGAGTGGCAAAACTTTTGTTCCTCATACTTTTGCTGGCAGCAATTGGTATGGAAATTTTGGTGATAAGGGCAAAAAGAAGATGTGTTGCCATTATTGTAAAGCTAATGATCACTTGATCAAGCAGTGTCCTAAGTTGAAGGCCAAAGAGGCTAAGAAGAAAGAGGGTGGTTCCACTGCAAATGCTGGTTCCACTACAAATGCAGCCATTGTTGAGTCTTCTGTGATGAAAGGAGACTGTGATGCTGATGCTGATGGAGAATGGGCTTTTAGTGCAGAGTGCACTTACAATCCTACTGTCCGTGATGCATGCATGTCAATTGCTGCAGATTCACATGTGTGGTATTTCGACAGCGGTGCTACAAAGCACATTACCTCACATCGTGAATTGTTCACCTCTCTCGAGTCTGTCCTTCATGGGAATTCAGTCACTTGTGCCAACAATGCCTCTTATCCGGTTTAAGGAATTGGAAAGATTGTGCTTACTGCTGCAAATGGTAGTCCTTTCACACTTGTTGATGCACTTTATGTACCTGGGATCAAGAAGAATCTTTTGTCTTTATTTGCACTTGCTAGACTTGGACTTGTAGTTAAATTTGTGGATAACAGATGTACAGTTCACCATCTCAATTTTGGTGATGAAATTGTTGCATCTGGCCTTTTGTGCCATGGGCTGTATAAGCTCACTTTGTATGACAAGTGTGGACAAAATTTTACAAATGCAGTTGCTGTGGGATGCATGTCTAATCTCACTATCCTATCTTATTGCAGTATTAGCGAGAACCACGATTAATTTGTCAAACCATGGGACGAAGCTGACTCGACTAGTGCATAGAGGCTACAAGAGGTTATCAATCTCTCGAAAAACAACTAACAACTCGCATCTAACTCAAGCTACACTCAAGTGACTGAAATCACCAAAAGCCAATCGCTCATCGAGAAAAAATTCACATCCGTTATAGCATCAAATGACATCCAAACATAACGAAACTTCTAGGACAAGTTTACAAGACCTAAGCACACATGCCTATGGTCTCAAATCCCACTTTAGGTCAAGTTTCAAAATCGCGATTATTAATAGCAGTGGATTTTTGACCTAGTCGTTTTTGACCCAGAATGCATCTAAATGCTTAGCAATGATGCCGCAATACCCGGCCTATTCTTAGTTTTCGATTTAAAAATGTAAATTCATAGTTATGATGAAATTAGGCTGCGGGTCGGCGACGCCAAAAGCTACGAAATACTGTGAATGGCTTACGTCAATGCGTAGAGCTCTTACCTGTGGTTGCAATGCAACAGACGCATTTGCAATGTGACAATCGGAGAGAGAGTAGGAAGAGGGAGAAAGAGAGAAGTGAGCGTCGTTGGCTCACGCTGTGTATTTCTTATCCAAAACTTATAAAAAACTTACAAAAATTGGCTTTTATACCTTAGCCAAGGTTTTTGGGTGGTCAAAACTAATAATTTGGAGTTCTACCAAAGTTGGGAATTGACTGGCTGATACAATCTGGAAGCTTGTAGCTCCGGCTCATTAATTACAAAGTTTACCAAGAAAATAGGAGTACAATATTTTCGATTTATCAAAATAATAATTGTTTTACAAGGAGAACTCTGAAAAATGGTGTCCACGTTAGCTTGCTGCTAACATTCCCCCGCTCCTCGCCTGTGTCGTCCCTTGACACAGCTTTATGGACTGAAGTAGTCTTCGGGTTGACGACGGGCGAGGTGGTCTTTAAGTGCTTCCAGTGCCTTTGGGTATCTGATTCTTCGTTCTTTGTCAGGCACTTGCAAAAATTGCATGGTGACTTGATTCTTCATTTTCACCGCTAAGTAGCCTACAAACCTGGATGTGAGGTTGCTTATCACCGACGCAAATATCTTCATTCACCAGGTGAAGAATCTAGTGTAGAATGATTCTTCAAAGGCTAGCATATTATGCGAGGGTAGGAACATGCATCTGGCATAGAATCGATAAAGGATTTCTTCTAAAGGTTGCCCACTCAGATCATAACATAGGTCTTTGTTTCCTTCCAACAATGAGAGCCATGGGGCTCCTGTCTGCTCAGGCTCATTGAAAACTTGTATACATGTGAGTAGCATCCTGCATATCCTATATAACATTGTGTAGGAGAGATCTAGCAGACTCTTGAAGAATGCCATGGCGCCCGTTAGGGTTTCACCATGTACTCCTCTGTCGCTTGGCCTCTCTCTGGAGCTGGAAACCTGGGGAAGTTGAGCCAAGTTGGCCCTTCTTCTGCAGTGCTTCATGCGCTTGCCATGTCCTTACTCTAGGTACAGGACAAAATGTTGGATCTTTTTGTAAGGCTGCAGGTGCTCTTGTGAACAGAATCAGGTATCGCGAATTCTTGTTCATCCAACGTAACCGCCACTTTGGGTGGTCTTTATCTGCGCCATCTTCTTGCATATCCTTGTACAGTCTTTCTTTCACTTGTAAAAGTTCTACATTGATGAGAGGGTATGGCAGGGATAGTTGGTGCCACTGAGCATTGATTTGATTGGGAGCGAGTTGTGTGACATTGGCAGAGTGTAAAACTCTCAACTCCCAATCCATAGCGGCCTTCCACTGCTCATCCACCTCTAAGGTGATCTTCTCCTTTAGTGCGTCTTCTTTAGCTTTTGACAGCTGGACCATTGGCACTGTATCTTCGTCTGTGATGTGAACCTGAAAATCTTCATCTTCCACTCGGCTCTGCTATGGACTGCGTCTCAAACTCAACAAACGAGACCGAGGGTATGTTTATTTGGGGCAGCTCTGAAGTGCCTGCTTCCTGCATGTTTGGCTTTCCATCTCTGAGGAGTTGATTTATGCGCTTGAGTTCTGCTATCTCCTTTAGGAGCTCCTCCTCTCTTTGAACCCGCATCAGTGCCAGGTCTCTGCCTTGTGACTGTTCGAGTTTTAATTCCAGTTCTAAATCCTTGTTTTTCTTTTCTAGTGCCTTGTACACTTCATCAGCTCCCTTGATCTAGGCCACGGCTGGGTTTTCTTTGATTTGCTGTAAGAAAATGGCATGATCATTGATTCTCTGTTCAGAATATTGCAGGGAAGCATTGGCAACATCTAGTTGCATTTGAAAAATTTGAGCTGACAGAGAGGTTATAAGAAGTTCATTCATGACTTCTGTCCGCGGCTCTTCTTTTACCTTGCAAGCATCAGATAATTTGGTGAGGAGGTCACCTAACTCCTCCATTTCTTTTTGTTGTTTATCCCTGGCTATCTGATGCTGTTCCGCTTCTACCTTTTGCTGTTGCACTTGTTTTTGGAGATCAGTGATGATAATCATTCTATCTTTGAGCTCTCCTTGAAGAGCGTCGATCACCATTTTTAATTCCTTCGCCTTTGTGATGCGGCTCAGAGCTGCAGAACGGAGTCTCTCGGTCATTTCCTGCATCTGGCGTGCATAATCATTGACCTGTATTATAACTTCATCATTGGACTGCCACTCCTCCTGTCTTGCCAGTTCGGATGTGCCTGCAGTCTCATGTGTTGCTTCTTGCTGCATCGTAATTGTTGCTGGTTCTGTGGAGGTAGATGGTTATTCTTCTTCTTGGCCATCTGGAGGCTTTGATGCCTCGACAGTTTCTGGCTGAGTAGAAATAGATGGTGTGGTCTCAACTCTTACTGTCTCTTCAGGTGCTGGCCTTTTTGCCTTCTCTGGCTCGGGCTCCGTTTCATGTGTAGTGGTATGCTCTTTTTCTGTATCTACTTCCTTATCAGTTTCTTCCGCCGGCTTTTGAGTTTCTTCTGCTGCCTGCTCCGGTTCTGGCTCGGCTTCTTTTTCCTCATGTCCGTTGGTGTGGTCAAGCTGTTTGTGTAGATTTTGTTCGCTGGGTGGACTCAGAATCTTTCTCTTTTTCAGTCTTTGCTTCTTCATTGGAACCTTTGCGTGGTGGTGATGGTGGTGGGCTAGGCATGGGATGGTCCTGTTGTTCCAGCGGTGGTGAGTCGGGTCGGGGAGATCCCTGGCTTTGCTCTTGTGTAGCCGTTTCCTCAGCTTTCTTTGTCGCTTCTTCTGCTTCTTTCAGCTTTAGGGCTTCGGCCTCTTAGTACATTCTTTCTAAATAATCTGTTGGATTATCTGCCTCTTTTCTTGTATGATGCTTCGTTCGAGGTCCTTTCAGTCCTGCGGGTACCCACTTTTCTGGGTCCTTTCCTTGTGCTTGCCTACTGCGTTGGTAAGACTGTTTTTCTCTTTCAAAACGCACTTGTTTTTGAGCTGGCTCCTCTTGGTGGGCAGCCACACCTTTCCTCTTCAGCTCTTCCCTCCGAGCTCTCTTTGCTTCGTTGTCAGAGCTCTCACTGCTGTGCCTTTCCAGCAAGGTGTCATCTGATTCATCACATGATTTAAAAGATCTTTTACCTGATCTTGTAGCTCTTGGAGAGGGTTGTGTTGCCAAGATCCATGTATTCTGATCAGTGCAGGCGGTAGGTTATCGGCCATGCCATTGGCATGATAGGCTATTCTTTTCAACACTTCTAGCGTGCCCAAGTATGTGATTTTACCCTCCTTCTTGGTGCCCTTCAAGGTTGTCAAGACATACTGCGCGTGGTCCACAGGCTGCCGTGTTGTTGACTTAAGAACCTGAGTGAAGGTGGTGGCCACGTCGTGATTTGGTGTAGTGTACCTTGGTGACATTTTTGCCAGGAAATGAAAGTGTTGATGGTACAAACGGGCTGGCTCTTCCACCTGTTTGTGGATAAGATCGGCAAATGTGGCCGCGGTTGTTTCCTTGGTAAATGTGCCTGTGGTTTTCCTATCTCTTGCCCGCATGGTCCTTCCTTCAATGGACAGCCGGAGTGCCTCTGCCACTATTTCTTTTGTGATTACTACCTCGACCTTGTTCCCTTGGGTGTCTGATATCTGGGCAGTTCCGTCTTCTTTGATTGTGGACAAAAGCTCATAAGCTTTCTGAAAGTCCACTCTGCAAGGCTCTTGTTCGTAGAAATGTCTGAGCCCCAACCTGCGGTTAGCCTCTTTGGTTTCTGGCTTGACAGCTACATCACAAACCTCTTTAGGCAAGAGTTGCAACTCCACCTGATGCCCTTCTTCACTCTTGAATATGCCAATGAAGACCGTAGTGTGGTGCTCTTCCAGCTGTTCTTTAGAAAGATAGGATGCTTTTTCCGCTTTGACTGACTCGGGGTCTAGTTGATACGTAGGCAGTTCTTGTAATTCTCTTTTTGGTTTAGCTTCTTCTTGGCCTTCTCCGCTGCTTGCATTGCTCCTATTCAGTGAATAGAGTGCAAAGTTAGCAGATTTGTCGGATTTTCTCTGGAATGGCCTTTTAGACTGAAATGCTGATAATCTGGTTCAAATTGCTTCAAATCAAATTTTGAACAAGCAAAAATGCATAAAATCATGCAAGGAATAAAACTGTGTGGTCAAATCAAAAATTTGCAACCAAAGTAAATAATCACGATTATTTACAGCTGAGGAAAATTTTTAACTTTTTGCAAACTTGGCTTTATAGGCTTGAAGTATATACCCAATACATGCTCTGAGTGAAATATGGGCTCATTTGGATGCACAGGTTGAAAATGGTACCAGATTTTGGCTTTAGGTCTTTGAAACAATAGATATAAAGGAAATCTGAGATTAAATCCAAATTGATTCAAGTTGGCTAGTGGGCTTATCACAACATGTACTTTGGATGTATGATGGCCAAATATCAAAATTTTCCAATTTTGACCAAAAAGTAAATAATCGCGATAATTAACTTTTCTTTCAAAATTGATATTTTTTGGTACAAATTGGTTCTAGGCATGGCATAGACCTTGGGTATGAGATACGAGGTGATTTGGATCAAGAAAAGTTGTTCATAACCCAAATTTTGGCTTGCAAAGACTTCTTTGCGTTTTTTGACAATTTTACAAGTAATGGGTTGTCATTTTGGCTCATACTTGATTTTTGGCATGTAATAGGTGTGTACACATGATAGGTGAGGTGATTTGACAATTTCCAAGCAAAAATGATGCAAAAGTATAAATAATCGTGATTATTAACTTCAGTGACAAAAACTTTGCAAAACTACAAATTTTGACCTAGACATGTTTTATACACCTAATACAAGTTCTAAATTGAATTTGTTCAAGTTTGGTCATGCCGGAATCACTTTGTGCTCTGTCGACTCTGAAATCACCATTTTTTGTGATTACTTTGTCCGTTGGGTTGGTCGGTCAACTTTGAGGCTTTGGACTTGTCTGCAACATAGTCGTGAAGCTACCTGTCCAATTCTGGCTCGTTTGGAGTCAGTTTGGCCTCGTATGTCAAATTTGACACTTTGTAACCTTCGAGCCATTTTCTGCTTTTCAAGGGCTTTGCTTGATGGATTTCACCGAACCAATCATATAAATTGTATATGGACCTCATTAGCAAGCCATCTGTGGAGTCAGGTCGGAATTCTGGCATTTGCCAAAAACCTAACTTTTCTACTGCGGACCCCCTTGACCCCATCCGAATGGTCATCTGATGGTATAGAAAGGTTCTATTATGTTAGGGCATGCTATGGTTCAAATCCCATTGAATTTGGTCAAGCTGGCAGGCCGCTATGGTCAGTTTTAGGTTGTAGGTCTTCGTGCACTGCTCGATTTCTAGGGTTTTTTCTAAGGCTTTAGACTAGCTACCGCCTGCCGTGCAAAATGGATCATTATCGAGTAAAGAACTTACCCTCATGTCTCGTGTGAGAGGGCGCTAAAAATGGTCAACTGTGGCTCTGGAAATGTCGCGCAAAAGACGCCAAAATCTCTCTCTGCAAAGGCTCCACGTGGAAATGAGGTGGTTTTGGCCTACCATGGATATCTATACCTGAACTTCCCGAACCAAATTTCCCCAAATTCCCCCGTTTGTCCTACTAGGCCGTGAAATCTATGTTAGACTCAAAAATTTCTTTGATCGAATTCCTGTAGCTCATTCTGCAAGAATTTTGCAAAAGTAGGCCTGACTGCCTAATTCAGGCTTCCCGCTTTTGTCTCCTGATTTCATTGAAACTTTTTGTGCTTGCCCGCCTTGTACTTCTGATCACCATCGTGTCTTCCATTTTTCCATATGAGCTTTCCTGCTATTTATTATTAATTTTAACCTGTTTATTTGAAAAAATCAAAGAAAATAGCAAAATGCTCTAAAAAAGTAAAGTAAAAATCCAATAATTAAGAAAATCCCTTGAAAAACACAGCTTTATTGTTTTTTTTGTTGGATTTTTCTATTTTTAAGCCTCCTTATCAACAAAAATGATGAAAAATACCCAAAAAGGACTATTTTTGATGATTTTTTGATAGTATATACACTATTTACGCTCATCGGGAAGATATTATCAATGAATTTTCCCTTGATGATGGATTATAAGGGCATTATTAGGTAATTTTGCAAAAAATCACACGTTAACATGGAACTTTTTTCTCCCTCTTCAAACATTGCCCTTAATTACTTAGTACTTAGCGCTCTTCCACCCCTCCTAGATGGCGTACTCCGGGACGACTGCGTGCATGGGTTGAACAATTGTGTCTATGCATAGATGTGATTGGCCCTACCATGATATGAAGATCAATGCAATGCAAACCAATATGCTGTGCAAGAGCTGGGTCTTGAGTATTTAACTCAAGGGTTTCCGATGTCGAGGTTTACTGCCGATGTCTTCCAAAGAGAAAATCTTGTAGCTTTTGTGCTCTCTGTTTGATTGTACCATCTGGGTGCTTTAGCACTCTAATTGCTTGAGTTGTTGGTAGCACTTTTGACTATTGTCGAAAGTGTTCGACTATTGTCGAGCTTTTTCTCTCCATTGGTAGCTTGGTCGGCTTGGTGCTGCATGGTGTGGTGGAGTCTGTTGAGACTTAACTTGCCACTGCTTGATTGGTTTCGCGGTTTGTGGAGAAGATAAGTGCTCCTTTTCCTTCCAAACCCATTTCATGTTAGGTTCCTTGCTCGGAGATACTCGATTCTGTGTTCGACTCCATGGAACCTTCTTTTGTTTCTTCGGTGAAGTTTTAGGCACCCAAATTTGAATTCGTTTATCCTTAAGCTGTGCTTTTGGTACCCAAATCTTCCTGACTCCTTGCATGTTGCATGTAGCATTTGATTGTCGAGGGGATGGAGAAGATTGGCTTCATGGATTGGTCTGCTGATTGCTTCTTTTCCATTCCTCCTTGCTTGGTGCAATTGGAACAATGAGTTGCCCACCTTTAGGTGATAGTTTTAGTTGATTCGTATCCCAATTTGGTACTGCTTTGTATGTACGCATCCAAGGAATTCCAAGAATTATCGTCTCATTCATGTGTTCATCTGGCAAGCATACAAACTGATAAGGACATGAACATCCATGTACTACCACGTTCAAGTTGACTACTCCCAATGTTGGAGTTGGATTCTTGTTGCATCCTTTGATTGTCGCTATTCCTACTGTCAATGCTTGACTTGTTGCCTTCCTGTATGTGGAATAACTGACTGCATTCACTCTAGTTCCCGTGTCTACAAAAGCATTGGTGCTATGATTGTTGAGCTGTACTTTGATGCGCAGATCCATTCCATCTAACCAATCGTCATCTGTTGAAACTGCGTCTTTAGGTAATTCCCATTGTCGATCATCTAGTTCCAAAGTGTTGATGGGAATCGGTATCTGTTGATTCTTGAGAGCAGCTTTCTGCTTGAGTACCCAAATCCTAGCTTCCTCTTGGGCTTCATCAATAACCTGCTGTCGTTTGATCTTCCTTTGTTTGGCTGCATGCATTCTTTCTAGCAAATCATTGGGTAGTGGAAAATTGTATTTCTTTAAATGACATCCACTAATCTAATTCGCCATTGGTTCACCATCTAGGGTAGACAATTTTACTGCTCCACTTCAAGATACATCTTCAATGATAAATGGTCCGTTCCCCTTTTTCTTAAACTTGGAAATGTGTTGCTTAAGGGAATAGACTAGAAATTTTTTGAAGATTTTTGTGATTAAGTGGGAATCAAAAAACTGTTTTTGTTTTCGCTTTTGTGCATAGATATGAGCTACAACAGTTAGCTTTTGCTCGTCTAGCTTTTCCAAATTTTCAAGTCTTTCTGACAATTCATGTCCAGTCCACTCAAGATTCTGTGCTACCCTTAATGTCGGCAATATAAATTCTATTGGCAATATGGCATCAAGACCATAAACAAGGTTAAAGGGTGTAGCATTTAGAGCTATTTTGAATGAAACTTGATAAGCCCATAGAGCAGCATGGAGATTCATTTCCCAGTCTATCCTTCCTGAACTAACCACTTTGGTCAGTACCGAGCTAGGAATTTTATTCGTATGCTCAACTTGTCCGTTTGCTTGTGGGTGATAGGGAGCTAACTTGTTATGGATGACCATAAACTCATTAAGGAAATATTCTATTACCTCATTGAGGAAATGAGTTCCCCGATCACTGACAATCTCTATTGGCAGTCCATATCTCGTGAATACATACTCATATAAGAATGCAGCAGTGGTTCTGGCATCATTCTTTTGAGTCACTTTAGTCTCGACCCACTTGGTCCAATAATCCGTAGCTACAATGATATATCGAGCTTGGGTTCCATAAGCAGGTGGCTATATCGGTCCAACAAAATCTATACCCCATTTTGCAAAGGCTCTAGCCCCCATCATTGGTCTTAAGGACATGCTGTCTACTCGTGTTGGCATTTTTGCTCGTTGACAAGCATCACACCTTTGAACATATTCTTTGGCATCTGCAAAAATCGTTGGCCACCATATGCTTGCCATCAAGATTTCTCTTGCAGCGGTCTCACTAGAAAAGTGACCTCCAGCTAATCCAGCACATGCTTATTCTATAATCGGAATATACTTGTTTTCATTTTCACAAAGATGCAAATATTGATCTTTACCTCTCCGATACAATTGGTTCCCAATAAGAGTATAGTCTCTTGCTTCAGTTTCAACTGCTCTTTGACGACGTTTACTCATATCCTCAGGAAATGTTCGGCTCGATAAGTAAGTAACCAAATAATTACTCCACTTAGGAACATGTGACATTTGAAACAATGTTACATGAGGAATGGGTGGTTGTTTTTGACATTGAGGGCAATCTTTTACAAAAGATATAACATCTCTCCTCATAGTCGGCCAAAATACTCCAAGTTTCAAGATTCATTGCATATTTTGGTCTTTCGCAAAGTGAAGTCCTACTATGGTAACATGTGCTTGACTTAGGTATTGTTCTTTTTCTTCAGGGTTAATGTATAAAATCAAGATCCCGTCCCGATTTCTCTTATATAACCTTCCAGCTAGTAATTGATACATAGGCGATTGCTCGATTAAATCAATTGTGATAGGAAGTGGTATTTGTGAATCCACTTGAGCTATTGTCATCAATGACACAATATTTTCCGACCATCTAGGTATCATTTCCACGGATAACAAAGAGGTATCTGGTAAATCATCGTCTACCCCTTTAGGTAATTCCCCTGAAACAATCCTTGACAAATGATCTGCTCGTTGATGTGTAGTGCCTTTTTTTACAACCATAGTGAAATCAAATTCAAGAAGAATGATGAACCATCTCACGATTCTCCATGTGCTGCATGTCTTGTTGACCAAATACAACAAAGCTTGGTGGTCCACAAAGAACACAAACTTGTTGGCTAATAGGTAATGTCTATACTTTTTAATGGCATAGATCATTCCTAGTCCTTCTCTTTCGGTGGTGGTATAATTATTTTCTGTCATGTTCAATTCTCGGCTAGCATAAGAAATAGGAAAGTCAATTTTTCCATCTCCTCGTTGGGCTAGTATACAACCAATAGCAAAGTTTGAAGCATCTTATCCCAATTTGGTGCTTTTAATATTGGAGCTGAGGTGAGAGCTTGCTTAAGCTTCATGAAGGATTCTTCACATGCCTCGGTCCATTCAAAGTGTGTAATCAAGCTATACATGGGTTTTGCAATTATAGCGTACATGTAGATGAACCGTCGGTAATATCCACAATGTCCCATGAAGGCTTGTACCCCCTTGACTATTGTTGGTCTAGGAAAATCAACAATGACATGAATCTTCTCAATATCGGTAGCTATGCCATTTTTAGACACTATATGTCCAAGAATTTTCCCTTGTCTTCCCATGAATGTGCACTTTTCAGGGTTTAAGAAAATCCTATAAAGTCTACATTTCTCGAATACCTTTTTGAGGTGTTCAAAATGATCAGCCCGGATTGACGAATGTACGTATAGATCATCCATGTATACTTCTAAGAATTTCCGAAGATACTCTTTGAAAGCATGGCTCATCAATCTTTGAAATGTGGCTGGAGCATTAGTTAACCCAAACGGCATAACCCGATAGGCAAATATACCCCATTCTGTTGCAAAAGCAGTTTTATGCTGATATCTTTTGGGTCAACCAAAAGTTGATTGTATCTCGAAAATCCGTCTAAGAAGTTGTAAGCTTCTTTTATTGCCAATTGTTCTAAAACATGCTCAGTTATCGGAAGAGGAAAGTTGTCTCTAATGGTAGCTCCATTCACCTTTTTGAGATTAACACACACTCGTAACTTCCCATTCTTCTTAGGTACTACCATAATTGGAGACACCCAATCTGTGTGTTCAGTTTTGTAAATGAATTCACCTTCTTGTAGTTTTCCAATCTCTTCTTTGATCTTCTTGGCAAATGTTTCGTTATAAGTGTATGGTCTCTGTCTACTTGGTTTCGCATCATCTCTCATGGGTATAGTATGTTGATAGATTTCTGGATCAACACCCTTGAGATCCTTGTAAGACCAAGCGAAGATATCCCGGTATTCCTTTAACAGGCTCAAAAAAAGCTTTTCTTCTTCTTCTGTTAGGTCATTTGCGATGTAAGCAGGTCTAGGCTCTTCTCATGGTTCAGCCAAGTCTACCCTTTTAGCGTTTTCAGGCCCTTCGTAAGATTCGCCTTGTTTTCGTTGTTTCCTAACAGGTTGTTCAATTATGATTTTTCGATCTTGGAGAGTATACTTTTTGTAATGGGATGGAACATGCATTACATCCTTACTATCCTCTTTCGTGATTTCCATTTCGGTTGTGTATATCTCCTTTATAGCTTTTTTCAACTCTTGATATTTCTTTTTCGGTTCGACTCTGGTCATGAGTGGTTTCTTATTCTGTGATTTTTCTTGAGTTCCCTTTCTTGTTTTTCTCGATGTCTAAGACATTTCTGAGTTTCTGTTTGAAGGATATCTGCCAGTTATTTTGTCCTTGACACAATCATTAGCATCTATCTTCATTAAGAATTGTGTTTTACTAGAGATTGATGGCATAGGTCGTGTTTTCACAATATTGGCGTCTCTCTTTCGTCTATACCATATTTGTCTTCTTAATTTCTGGTTTGGAAAGTCAAAAAACTTTTCCTCCCCTCCCCTTAAGAGTAACTGGGCTCTTGTATGCTCTTTTTCTGACCCCGAATCTTCTGAGGTAGCTGAGTGTTCATCTAACTCATCAGTTGCATCGTAATAGAGGTCAGAAAAGACTTGTTGAGCTTTCATCAAGTCCTTGGGTTCCTCATCCTTGTTTTTAATGTTGAGGACTGACATCATTTGTATGGGAATTATGTCGTAGCCATCCTCATTGCAAAATTGAGTAGGCATAGATGTATTAACACGCATATCCATTGTCACTAAAATTTGAGTCCACTCGAATGGTTCAAATAAATTCTCTGGAAGGGGTTCAGGTATGTAGGCTTCGTCTGTACAGTCTCTTTCTAAGGCACATTCCTCTCGTCTTAAGCTTCCATTTTCTGAAGCTCTGCACATCCAAATAGGAGTGTCTTTATTTAACCAGGATGGGAGTTTAGTTTCTGCCGAAGAGACTGAATCAAACTCTTGGATGGGTGTTTTCAAGACATCTCTATAAGTGTGACCTTTTAGATTGACTCTTGTTATAGATTCCACCTTCTTCAAGTGCAGATAGTTGTTTCCCCAATCTTGGATAAGCTGTACCTGTCGCATGAAAGGTCTTCCCAATATGATTTCATAGTTGAGTTTTTTTCCAAATTGTAGCTACTATGGTAAAAGTGTGTTGATATTCAATTCCACAAGAATTGACTATCACTTTTTCAAGTAGCCCTAGTGGTCTCTCAATGTGTCCGTCAGCCAACTGCAATTTCATTCGCGTTTGTCTAATGGTTGGTTGTCCCCAGGATTCCCATACTGGTTTAGTGGCTATGGCTATGCCAGCTCCACTATCCAGTATTGCCATGGTTTCAATGTCATTATATTTCACTGGGAGGGTGGTGTTTCCTTCTTCCCCTTCATAATATTCTTTGACCTTGTTCATAGGAACTAATCGAATTTCTTTGTTTTTCATTTCATTTTTCAAAATTTCCAAATTCTTAGAGATTAACCCCGTTATCCCCACCTTCTCTAGGGTTTTCTGTAAATCGTTCCACAAGTATGGTTTGAGTTTCAACAGTTCTCCCAAAGTAAGAGTGCATTGGATGGGTGTAGACATGATTGCATGAATGTTGTCTACTTCTAGGTCTGTTTGGCTCTTTTTACTTGAGTGGTCTTGCAAACGATGGATTCATCTTCGTTATCTCCAAGTAAGAAGGTAATGTTTTTAATGTCAATGGTTTAGATATTCCTGAAGCTTCCGATCCGCAATCCCCGTACAAGGATTGTAAATCCATGTTCATATCATATGGTAGGTCATCCAACCAGACTTCCTCTATAGGAACCGACTTTAAAGTTAGGCTCCCATCATTGATCTCTCTTACCTTTTCCCATAAGTGTCCTGGCCAGTCTTCCTCTACGAATGGAATTCTGTCTAAGGCATCTTCGCTATCCGGCACTATAAGCTCTAGTTCATTTGTTTCAAGGTGGGGTTCTGCCACCACGTCAGATTTCGCTTTCGTTTCTTCTATCGCAAGCTCTTCAGGTTTTGCAATACCTTCAAGCTTGGGTTTTTGTTTATCCAACATTTCTTGTGTGATTCTTACCAAGTTTTGATAAGCGTCCAACTTTGCTGCTTCCATGTCTGGAGATGGATAGTTTTCCATTTGCTTTCTATGTTTTGGCTTGCTTTAAGTCCTGCTTGGTAGGCTTCGAAGGCAGCATTAACAGGCTCAAAATTTTATCAACCAGAATGGATCCTCCAGATTTCACGATTGTTTCCTTGAATTCACTGTCAGTTTCTTTCAACTTGTCCTGGGCTAGCATTTTTGCTTTCTCTTCGTTTTGCACCCATTGTTTTTGTTTTCTCATCTCATATCTTTTGCTTCTGCTCCTTTTGATTCTTAAAGAAGAAACTTTTGTGTTCTCCAAATCATCAGAGGAGTTGTGTTTCTTTTTCTTTGCCTGGGCTCTAGTGATTACCTTGATTAGAAAAATCAGTTCATTATCTAATGAGCTACTCGACATCACTTGGACTACGTTTACGATAGTTTTTCCCTTGTTCAAAGGATTCTTAGGACAATATTCCCGAAAGTGTCCTCCCTTTTTGCAACATTGTATGCAAAAGGCTTCAATTGGTTTGAGGTTTTTGTCAGGCTATGGAAATTTGTTCTTCCAATGGTCATCAACACCACAATTATGACATTTTCATGTTCTAGGTTTCATCATGGGTCTTCCCATGGGAGGTCTGACACCTTGATTAGCTATATAATACATTGGCGTGAGCTCTGGTGGAGCATAAGTCATGGCTTCTTCCATTGGTGGTGGATGTGGACTATACTAATCTCTTTCTACCATTACTGTAGATGAACTAGGTTCTGCATAGGGTGTAACAGGCAGTAATGCTTATTCATCTATGACTCCTTCCGAGTGCATGTACTTTACAAGCAATGCGTTATGTCCTGGATACGAAGGTTGTTGTCCCAACACAGGTTGAGGTCTTTCCATACCCATTGGTGGTCTTTGAGCTTGGGCCATATTAGGCTGATATCTGTACATGGGTTGTCCTTGTGGCCTCATGGGCACGTACTTAACATTTCCATCATACTTTAGTCTGTAGTAGCACTCATTGGTCTCATGGTTGGTCCATTTACCCTCGATTGCACACCATTTTTGTGGCCTAATTGGTTGTCTCTGTGGAGGTATCCCTTGTCCTGATCCTCTTATAGGTGCTTTTTGCATGTTGTTCATCCTTTTTAGCATATCTCCTATGGCTAAGAGTGGTGCCGCAACAACCGTTCCCACTTGTACTGGTTTTGTGGATGATGTTTTCTCGCTTTGGTTATCCTTTGGGACATCTTCTTCATTGAAGATCTCGCAATTGTCTCCTAGGTCAATCGCATCAGACACACGCGCTTCTAGGGTTATATGCTTTTTACTATAGAGTATAGCATGAAGTTCTTTGTTTAGTAGTCCCTCCAGAAACAAGGATACTAGTCGTTCTTCTGCAGGTATCTCCATCTCTGGGCATCTGGCAATGTATTGTTTCATTCGAGTTGCACAATCCCTAATAGACTCACCATGTTTCTATTTAAAGCTGTAAATTTGAGCTACCGTATTATGTTTAATCCCCGTTTTGGAACAAGAAGCTACAAATCCTTGAGCTAATGTGTTCAAGTCCATGATTGACCTTGGTGGAATGTTTTGGAACCATGTCAAAGATTTTCCTTCTAATGTCATTCCAAACCCCTTGAATTGAGTATGGAAATCAAATATACGCTCTGCTCTTAGCACTTGCTTAAAGCTTGCTAAGTGGTCATATGGATCCCCTGATCCATTGTATTTTCTGACCCATTTTTGAAAATGAGCTGGTCTGACACGTCTATTTGGTTCAACTCTTGGTCTCTGAGAGTTGGTCCTGTTCCGAGTCCTTCAAACCAGTTTGTTGGAAATAGTGACTCATGCAGCCCTGGACTGACCTTAGTGTCACCCGGTTTTCTACGTGATGAGGTGGTTTTTGGTTTCTTTACATTACTCTCATATGATCTCTCACGATGTTCGTCTCTTGGAGTGGTGTCTGGTCCTTGACCCAAGATCCAATCCCATATGGAATACCCATGGTATTTGGTTTGTTTTACCTCCTCAGGAGTCATCATAACAAAGTTGTTGTTATAACAATCCCTAAACAAGTAAGTTGGTAGATCTAAAGATCCCTTATCTTTGATCTTGAAGATATAGATGATCTTCATGGCCGTTAATCGTCCCGGTCTGGCATGAGAATTCCACAAAAGATCTTTTATGTTTCTATCTTTCCAACAATAGACTCCGACCCTAAGATTATCCGTACTAAGCCATTTCAAAGGCTTCAAGTCTACTTGATCGTATCTCTCGAATTTCAAAGTTGGTGGTCCTTCTTTTGCTGACATATCTGGGATTAGAGTGTTTACTTCTACCCCCATTTTTCTACCACATCAGGATTTTTGACTTGTACATATCGAGTTCCGTTTCGATCCATGTACATTTTTCTTGTTTGTTTGCCCTAACCTCTTTTTCGAACTCAATACCATAGTCATCAATGTGAATAGCATACTCCTCGTTAGGGTCCAAGTAAACCTTGGCTCCATGACGGTTAGTCTTGTAAAAAGAGAGTATATGCTTATAGCGCATTGTCGTTCAGGTTTTCGAGTGAGTCGAGTAAGAAGACATTTCAGATATTGAATCTGAAAAAGTGTCTGAGACTTCTTCAGGAATTGTGTGCAAGGACTTGCCTTGATTCACGCATTCTTCGATAGATACTCTACTGTAGGTTTCTCCAAGTATGCCCTCATTTTCTAGTACACGACCAGATCTAAGGTTCATATAGACTTATGAAGCCCTGAATAGAGTACTCACCTTTGGATTGACTTATCGTCAGTTTCTAATTGATTCAATTGCAACTTTCTTGTCAAGCCACCGATTCCTCTTCTGCAACTTGATTCGTGTACAAAATTAATCAAGTTAGCTATTCTTCTATAAATATAGTAGAGCTTTTGAGAACTCTCGTGATTGGTCTCTGTGTATCGCTTCAATTCGTGCTATGGAGGTCAAAATTTGTGTAGCATTTAATGGCCTAAAAACTTGTGTGTAGTGGAAATTAGCATGAACATAGTGGGCATTTCATTAGAATAGATTCCTAATGAGAATTACAAGAGTGCTTGGGTGGAGAGAGCAACAAAAAGCATAACACCTAGTTAGATAGCATGAACAATACTTTCAAAAGAGAGAGAAATTAAGCTATTGACAACAATTGAGGACCGGATTTGCATGGAGCCGGTCCCCCCTCCAAAGGCTTTGTATTATGGTTTCTCCCATCAAGAGAGACGTTGTACAATACAATTCTTTGTGTTCCTTCAAGACTAGCAAGTGCAATGAAGATGAAAGCTTCATGCACTAAGCAAAACACTTAGCAAACACAACATCAATTATCCCCGGTCTCAGACCCAAGACCTCACACACATTCAAAGATGGTGAGAGCTAGCAGGGTACGAGAGTAGATTGAGAGGAAGAAGGAGTATCTTACGAGAAAGATGTACATCTTCTCACATAATCACTCATATTAGCATAGCTTAGCTTAGTAATTAGCATGGTAGAGGAGATGAGCATGCATTGAAGCTTGGCTCTTGGTTGGATTTGCATCCACATGCCAAGAGTGTGTCGATGTAGGCTTCTATCTCACAAGCTTGGAGTAGGTGATGTGCTCTCCATTAAATCTTGGGAAGAGATAGTCTTTTTCTTGGTTCTCACATAGACTGTGTGAGAGTATGTGTGTGATAATGCCTTGCAAAAATTAGCCCCCTCTCTCTCTCTTGGGCAAGCCCTCTTGCTATTTGCTCTTGCCATCCTCCCATTGGACCTCCCTAGGGCTACCCAATGACAATTAAGCAGCATAAGTGATAGCCTTCTGACATGTGTCCCCCTTTCCCCTTTTGTGAGAGCTTTAGGTAATTTATTAATTCAACTAAACTCTCATTGGACCCCTTTGCCTCCTGGCCAACAGGAATCAGGCAAGCCATTGGGCTGCTGAATGCTCATTGGACCCCTTGGGAGACTGTCCAATAGTCTTCTAGAGGACTTAATTCTCATTGGTTCTTTTGTTAAGTGTTTTTGAATTAATTAAACTAGATTTACTCTAGCTTAATTCTCATTGGTCCACCTCCAAGGCCATCCAATAGGAATTGGGTACACCTTGTGGGCATCTGGCCTAGGGAGCTGACATGTGTCCCTCATTCCCTTTGTGTAAAGGGAGCTTGTGTGTGTGTGTGTGTGTGTGTGTGTGGCTTTCTCTCTCATCCCCTACATGCAAGGTTCGCCCCCTCATAAGTAGGGATTGCAAAGAATTTTTTGTACACACACAAAGCATCCAATTCCCCTATGGTTGACCTTTGGACACGACCTTTGGACACAACCTTTGAATTTTTGGAACGTTAGCATTTTGGAAGTCTTAATGGGCTGAACCTTAGGGTCTTTTTAGCCCATTGTTGCACATGGCTCTTTTGCAGATGGCCCCCCCTTTTGGATCCATATTTTCCCTCCTTTGGATCCCTACAGTGGCCGGTCTGCCAGCTTAACCAATATTCTAGCTTTTTCTCCCCTGGCACTTCCCCATATTAAATGATCAGTTTAACATGAGAAAATCATTTAGGAGAATTAGATATTGATTATTATGACATTACCTCTCTCTTGAAATCATAGTTGTCCTTGACTATGGTGTAGAGAAGTTAAAGCATATTCACGAGTCCTTTTCTTAGCGGGTAGAGGATCCCTATGTTACCCTACGACATCATTCCACAATGGATGACTAGTCCATTTGGCACTTGAGAGACTGAGGCTGCCGCAAGCATGTCTGCACATTAGTCCTATCAATCTTCCATAGTAGAGTGACAAGCTCTACTTGGTGTTTTGCAGACTTCGTCTCCGCAAACTTGATCTAAGCATGCATACTACTTCATTTTTGTGCACAATAAAGAAAAAGAGAGTCTTATAAGACAAAAACTTTGTTCATTTTTAACATTTTGTACATTTGCTTACTCTTGGGAAGCATTGTAAGCATTGAGAAGGTTTAGGTTATCCTTTAATTGTATGCCTTGCATCCATCTAGCATCTTCAAAAGGATAATTCTTAAACTTAATAAGATATCGTCGGATAGTCTTACCGCCTCTTAATACCTTGTCTTCATGTCAGAGAATGGACTCCAGCTGCAGCACCTCCTCTTGGTCCTCGATCTCCGGTGGGTCTTCAATAGTTGGTTCTTGAGGTGGCTCTCCTTTGTAAGGCTTTAATAGGCTCACATGGAAAGCATTGTGTATGAGCCAATCATTGGGCAACTTGAGTTGATAGGCCATATCATTGATTGGCCTAAGAATCTGGAAGGGACCATAGTACCTTTTTGCTAATTTATCATAGTACTTTTGGTGTCCCGTAGGATTCTTGCCCATCGTGTGCCTTAATCGAGCCTTGGGAAACTTTAATAAGACCCAATCATTTTCTTTAAAGGCTTGGGCTCTTCTGTGCCTGTCAGCAGTAGCCTTTTGCCTTTGCTGTGAGATAGAGATAGCATCCTTAATCTTTTGAAAAGATTCTTATAGGTCTCGGCTATACTCATCTGCAGCGAAGATCTTCCCATGTACCTTAAGTAGAAAGGGACTTTTTGATCTTCCCTCAATTACCTCGAAAGGTGCTTTTCCCGTGGAAGTATGTACAGTATTATTGTAAGCATACTCCACTAAGGGTAAGTACTTCTCCCATTGGGATCTTTGATCTACTTCCGTTACATAGGCTTTTAGTAGATCAAGAATGGTTAGGTTAGCTATTTCACTTTGGCCATCCGTTTGTGGATGATAGGCCGAAGAGAAGTTTAGCCTTGTCCCTAAATTCTCAAAGAGACCCTTCCAGAAATTACTAGTCATCCGAGGATCTCTATCCGACACTATGGACATTGGCAAGCCATGGTAATTGAAAATTTGTGAAATGAAGAGGGTTGCCATTTGATGGGCTTTGATAGTCTTTTTGACAGGTATAAAATGAGCTTGTTTACTGAACCTGTCTACTATCGTCCATATTCTCGTATTCCCATGGATAGACTTAGGCAATCCAAAGATAAAATCCATGGATATGCTCTCCCATGGTGAATTAGGGATTGGCAAGGGTTGAAGCAATCCAAGTTGCTTCCCTCTATCAAATTTTGTCTTTTGGCATACCACACATTTAGAAACATACTCTTGTATGTTCACTTTCATGGTAGGAAATAGAAATATGTTTCAATTCCCTTTAAGGTAGACTGAATCCCTCTATGCCCCGCATAAGGTGGAGCATGAGATTCATACATTACTTTCTCACATAGTGAGTTAGTAACACATAGTCTATTGCCATAGAGAAGATAACCATCTTGTAAAGTAAATGGTTCTTCTTTCTTCCCTAATGCAAGGGCTGAAATCACATCTCTAAAATCGGGATCAATAGCGTACTCATCTATCATTGAAGATAGATCATTGTGAGTTGCTATGGAAACCGCATTCACTCTCGACCGTCTTGAGAGTGCATCAGCTAGTTGATTATGCTTGCCAACAATGTGAGCAATATGAAAATGAAATTGCGAAAGGAAATTTGCCCACCTCATTTGTTTGTCGGAGAGCTTGGTCTGTGTCATGAAGTACTTAAGACTTTGGTGATCCGTTTGCAGAATGAAAGGAGTCCCCAATAAATAGTGCTTCCATGAGTCTAAGGCATGTAGAACTGCAAGGAGTTCCTTTTCATATATGCCTAGAGCTTGCTCAACAGGGTCGAGCCTTCGACTTTCATAGCCTATGGTGTGCCCTGCTTGAAGCAAAACAGCTCCAAGGCAATCACCACAAGCATCACATTGGACCTCAAATGGTTTTGAGAGATCCGATAGTATAAGCACAGGTTGAGAGATAAGCTTTTCTTTAAGCTTTTCAAAAGCATTGTTCTCCTTAGCAGACCATGTATACCTAACGCTTTTCTTTGTTAGGTCATGCAATGGTCCCGCAATTTGTGAGAACTTTTCTATGAAGCATCTATAGTATGCACACATACCTATAAAGCTTCTTAGTTCATGAAGATTCCTTGGTTTAGGCCATCCTTTTATTACCTCTAACTTTGATGGATCCATTTGGATGCCATCTTGAGAGATAATATGACCAAAATATTGAATCTCTTGCAAGAAAAATTCACTTTTCTTTCGATTAACATAAAGTTTATTCTCTCTAAAAACTTGAAATATTACCTGGAGGTGTTGCTTGTGTTCGTCTAATGAATTAGCGTAGATGATAATATCATCAAAGAACACTCCAGTGAAGGTTCGATGAGGCCTGAACAGCTTCTCCATCAAGCGGTTGAATGTGGCTGCTGCATTGGTCAAGCCAAAAGGCATGACAATGTATTCGTAAAGACCAAATGTGGTGCGAAATGCGGTCTTTACAATGTCTTGATCGACTATCCTTATTTGATGATAGCCACTTTTTAGGTCAATCCTACTGAAGTAGGTCAATCCTTGTAGCTTATCAAATAGGTCTTCTACCCGTGGGATGGGAAACCTATTCTTGATAGTGATCCTATTTAGTGCTCTATAGTCGACACACATACGATATGTGCCGTCTTTCTTTTGCATTAATAGCACAGGTGAGCAAAATGGAGATGAGCTAGGCCTAACCATGCCCTTCTCAACTAACTCATGCACTTGCCGCATAATCTCCTCTTGTTGAGCTTGAGAAACTCTATAAGGAGGTTTGCTAGGCGGTGAACTTCCTGGAAGAAGTTCAATTGCATGGTCATCATTACCTCGTTTAGGAGGTAGCTCACAAGGGATGTCGTCAATAAAAACATCTTGAAACCCCTTGAGAAAATTGGATAACTCTAATTCCTTTTGGTTGCTTTTATTTTCTTTTGCTAAAGCATTAGGTTCATTTTGAGAATCTTTAACAAAAATCATGTACACAGAAATAGAGCTCTTTATTGACTTGTTGAAAGCTGGTGTATGTACAATGGGGATAGTGTTACCCATTTCCTTAGCATCTATATACATGTCTTTTTCCCTGAACCTAAAGGAGATTCTCCTTTCAGGAAATTTAACATTGGCAGCCAGGCGGTGAAACCATGGTGCCCCTAGGATTATCCTCATGCTTGAGAGGAGAGATAAAGAAGTCCTCTTTGTCCACATAGATTTGAACATGAAGCCTCAATTTCCCGATTAAGGGACTCACTGAAGCTTCTTGCTCCTTGAAAGCATTGTCTGCGGGTAGGACATCTCCCATCTCGTAGGCTTGTATGCCTAGCTTGGTGGCCAACTCTATAGATATAAAATTGTGAGTAGAACCAGGGTCAAAGAGAATAAAAGCATCATGTTCTCTTACCTTTCCCCAAGCATGGCATAGAGGAGATCCTTTGTGGTGAGTTTGGTGAGTCTCCTCCTCTTGGATTTCAACCAAGGAAGCTTTAGGAGGATCTTGGTGGTTGTTCTTTTGGGGACAAGCGCGGTACGCATGCCCTTGTTCGCCGCACTTGAAACACCGGTTATCCTTGCGATAACGCTCAAGCTCTTTGAGAGAGAGTTTGTTTTTACCTTTGTAAACTCCCTTCTCTTTAGCTTTGTTGGAGTTGCCCTTAGGAGACTTTTGGACATTGTCCTTCCCCTTAGGCTCGTTGAAACCTTGTTTTCCGTGGGCTTATTATTTCTTTTAGCCCCCGTTTGGAAATTGATTCGAGAGGCCACCATAGTATGGTGTATTACCGACGATATGGTACGTGGCCTTTGGGAGTTGACATACTCCGCCATTTCTTCGGTTAAGCCCGCACAAAATTATTGCTTTTGCTCTCCAAAATCCAACTTTTTGAAGACAGTGGCTTTGAGTTGTAGGTCCCAAAACTTGTCTACATATTTGTGGATGGATTCATAGGGAGAGAGCTTTAAGCTTCGCCATTTGGTGAGTACTTTGTCTTTAGCATCGGTGGCTGAAAACTGCTTCATAATGGAATCTCTTAAAGCTTTCCATGTTTGTGGAGCTTCACCGTTGGCCCGTAGGCTAGAGCACCATTGCCTGGCGGACTTTTGAAAGTACATAGCTACATGGCGTAGCTTAGAGGACTCCGTGAAGCCCTCATCTCCAAACGCCGCATAAAACTGTTGGATAAAGGCCAAGACTTTTTCCGTAGCACCAAAGGTACCATCATAGGTAAGGAAAGAGATGCTCTTCCTTCCCTCTTTGAATTTCTTCAGCTTGGACGACCTCTTCCATGCGGCATAGGATTTCCTATGGCCTCTTCTTTTTGATGGTTCAAAGGTTGCACCATCACTTTCTTCAGAAGGTGAAGAATTTGAAGAAGGTGGAGAAGAGGGTGACCTCTTTCTCGCCTTTTTCTTGTCTTGATCTTCGGCGTATTCACCATCACTTTCATAAGAGGAAGAGGATGAAGAAGATGGAGAAGAGGGTGTCCTCTTTCTCTCCTTTTTCTTCTCTTGCTTTTTATCATCCCTCTTTGAATTATGGTGTGGACAAGAGTGCGATGGTCTTCTCCGCTTTGGTGGTGATGGAGAGCGTTTAGCCCTCCGTCTTCGTGGAGCCATCTCCGCCGAGGTGGCGGGAGACTCACTTCTTTCTCGTTCCTTCGGTGGAGGCTCTTGAGTTCTCCTTTGGGAAGGAGATGCATCATCAAGAAGTAAATTCTTGAGCCCTTCATATGGATTCTCTTCTTCCTCCCGAATCGAAGAGAGACCTCTTTTGGAAGTCTCACAAGGAGGCTTCCTAGGTGTTCTCTCGTCATGGTGATGAGCTTGGAGAATCCCGTGAGCACGGAGCTGCCGCGTTGCACTTCACTTTGGAGAGATGGATTGCCCATGGCTTGTTGAAGCCTAGAAACAAGATAGTTAACAAGCATCAGAGCATCATTAGTAGCTTGCTCATTAGCAAAATCAAAGTTATCAACATTAATTTCACTCTCTTTACTATTGTCAGCCATTCTAACAACTTTTAGGTGTACTTTGGCACTTCAAGCCCTAGTTTCTACTCCTCTTTACCCCTTTAGAAAAAGCACTCAAGCTACTGTACCCGTGGCTCGAATACCACAAGGAATAGAAGAGAGGGTCTTTCGACACCAAAACAACACCGGCTCCTGTCAAGCTTCTAATAGCTCAATAGTGGTTAAGCCATAGGAAAGCCCCGTAGGACTCCACTATTAAGACCATAGCTCTCGACGGTGATGCCCCGTTAACTGCACGAAGGCAGGCACACTGCAAGGCTGAAAAATCCCAATTCTACTTACTCACAGGCAATTAATAATACCAACCATTTATAGCTAGCTTGAGGAACTCCCTTCTTGAGCAAGAAAAGAGAAACCTTGTGCTCTGATACCAATGTAACATTTAATGGCCTAAAAACTTGTGTGTAGCAGAAATTAGCATGAACATAGTGGGCACTTCATTAGAATAGATTCTTAATGAGAATTACAAGAGTGCTTGGGTGGAGAGAGCAACAAAAAGCATAACACCTAGTTAGATAGCATGAACAATACTTTCAAAAGAGAGAGAAATTAAGCTATTGACAATAGTTGAGGACCGGATTTGCATGGAGCTGGTCCCCCCTCCAAAAGGCTTTGTATTATGGTTTCTCCCATCAAGAGAGACATTGTATAATACAATTATTTGTGTTCCTTCAAGACTAGCTAGTGCAATGAAGATGAAAGCTTCATGCACTAAGAAAAACACTTAGCAAACACAACATCAATTATCCCCGGTCTCAGACCCAAGACCTCACACACCTTCAAAGATGGTGAGAGCTAGCAGGGTATGAGAGTAGATTGAGAGGAAGAAGGAGTATCTTATGAGAAAGATGTACATCTCCTCACATAATCACTCATATTAGCATAGCTTAGCTTAGTAATTAGCATGGTAGAGGAGATGAACATGCATTGAAGCTTGGCTCTTGGTTGGATTTGCATCCACATGCCAAGAGTGTGTCGATGTAGGCTTCTATCTCACAAGCTTGGAGTAGGTGATGAGCTCTCCATTAAAGCTTGGGAAGAGATAGTATTTTTCTTGCTTCTCACATAGACTGTGTGAGAGTGTGTGTGTGATAATGCCTTGCAAAAATCAGCCCCCTCTCTCTCTTGGGTGACCCCTCTTGCTATTTGCTCTTGCTATCCTCCCATTGGACCTCCCTAGGGCTACCCAATGACAATTAAGCAACATAAGTGATAGCCTTCTGACATGTGTCCCCCTTTCCCCTTTTGTGAGAGCTTTAGGTAATTTATTAATTCAACTAAACTCTCATTGGACCCCTTTGCCTCCTGGCCAATAGGAATCAGGCAAGCCATTGGGCTGCGGAATGCTCATTGGACCCCTTGGGAGACTGTCCAATAGTCTTCTAGAGGACTTAATTCTCATTGGTTCTTTTGTTAAGTGTTTTTGAATTAATTAAACTTGATTTACTCTAGCCTAATTCTCATTGGTCCACCTCCAAGGCCATCCAATAGGAATTGGGTACACCTTGTGGGCATCTGGCCTAGGGAGCTGACATGTGTCCCTCATTCCCTTTGTGTAAAGGGAGCTTGTGTGTGTGTGTGTGTGTGTGTGGCTTTCTCTCTCATCCCCTACATGCAAGGCTCGCCCCCTCCTAAGTAGGGATTGTAAAGACCTTTTTGTACACACACAAAGCATCCAATTCCCCTATGGTTGACCTTTGGACACAACCTTTGAATTTTTGGAACCTTAGCATTTTGGAAGTCTTAATGGGCTGAACCTTAGGGTCTTTTTAGCCCATTGTTGCACATGGCTCTTTTGCAGATTGCCCCCCCTTTTGGATCCGTATTTTTCCTCCTTTGGATCCTTACAGTGGCCGGTCTGCCAGCTTAACCAATATTCTAGCATTTTCTCCCCTGGCACTTCCCCATATTAAATGATCAATTTAACATGAGAAAATCTTTTAGGAGAATTAGATATTTATTATTATGACAATTTGACTTTCAAATTCGACTTTAGCAAAATCAGAGGTCTAATCTGCAACCTATAAACTGAGTGTTTCTATACCAATTTTGATCCGATTGAACCCAAAATTGCCCTGTGGCTTTATATTATGTTGGTCTAACACTGTATAAGCCCAAAAGCCAAAATTGAAGGCTCTGGATAGCAGAAGTAAATAATTGCGATTACTTACTTTTGTCAAGTTTTGACACTTTTTGGATTGGTTTGGCAAGTATACAACTTGTTAAAGCCTTTGGACAAGTTTCAATAAGTTTGGACTAAATTTGATCAAGTTTACCAACTGTTCCGTGTCCGTAGACTCTGATTTTGAGAATCTGGCTTAAGTCTCACTTTTGTGGTCCAAATTTCACCAAAATTGATTTGTGGGGTCTACTTGATGTGCTTGACCTTGTGGTATACTCAAATTTGCAAAATCATCAAGTTTTGAAGCAGATGTAAATAATCGCGATTATTTACTCTAGCTAGATTTTTGTAAGTTTTTGTCCCAACTTTGACACAGATCTGTTGAGTTTGGGTAAATTTTGGTCAAATGGTTATCAATTATGGGCCAAAATTGATTTGTGGGGTCTACTTGATGTGCTTGACCTTGTGGTATACTCAAATATGCAAAATCATCAAGTTTTGAAGCAGATGTAAATAATCGCGATTATTTACTCTAGCTAGATTTTTAAGCTTTTGTCCGAACTTTGATACAGATCTGTTGAGTTTGGGTAATTTTTGGTCAAATGGTCATCAATTATCTGTCCATAGTGTCATAAAATCTAATATCTAACCAACCCAAATGATTTTCTCATATTAAATTGATCACTTAATGTGGGAGAATAAACGGGAACAAGTGTTAAGATATAGACAATGTGCTTATAGATCTATCTCAACACGGGGCCAATGGTAAAGGGGCCCAAATGAGAGATGGTCTATCAAAGAGCAAGGCTAACCAATGGAGCATCAGACCTTAAGGTTAGCTTCATTAAAGACCTCCAATAATGTGTGTAAAAGTCCTTTGACCTTAGGTAAGCTAGGGCTGAGCTTGAGGCGCAGGAACCCGACCCACCTCGAGATGCTTGTCCTGCTTGTCATGCTTGATGACTAAGGTGCTTGAGGTGCTTGATGATTGCGGTTCTTGAGATGCTTGAGGTGCTTAATGATTGAGATGCTTGAGGTGCTTCACATGCTTGAGATGCTAGGGTTGCACTTGAGGTGAGAACCCGGCCCAAGCTTAAAGTGCTTAAGAGCCAAGCTTGTGGTGGGAACTAGGACTATGCATGAGGGGCTTGAGGTGTCAAAAAGTCAAAGATTCAATCCCTACAAGGAGGGGGCGAGCCCTACATGAGGGGGGATGAGAGAGAACACCCACACACTCACACAAGGCATGCATGGTACAAAGAAAGCAAAAGGGACACTTGTCAAGTTCCTCCTCATGTTGCCTTCATGGTGTGCCTGAAGCCTATTGGTTGGCCACCCAAGGGGTCCAATAATAAATTAGGAGATTTAATTAATTGATTTAGCATTTATCTAGCCCTCTCTCTCAAAGGGGAAAGGGGTACACTTGTCTCAAGGCTACCCTTGTTGCTTGCAATGCCTCTTGCTTATGATTGCTAGGCCTGGAGGGGTCCAATGAGCTTCAAGCATGAGCTACAAGGGGGGGTCTACCCAAGCAAGCTAGGGGGTTGCTTAGGGGGTATACTCACCCACACACACTCACAAACACTCTCATTGTGTGCTATGCAAAGTGCAAGAGCTCCCTCTCCTTCTCTAAGCAAGTAGAGGTTGAGAGCCTACACCAACACTCTGGGATATGGAGTGCAAATCCAACCAAGAGCCATGCTTCAATGCTTAAGCTTGCCATCTCCTTCTTCTTCTTTACTATGCTATTATGTATGCTAGAAACAAGAGTTATGATAAGTGAGGAACTAATTCTTTCTCCTACGAAATGTTTCTTCTTCCTCTTTCCTACCCTCATTCCCTGCTAGCTCTCTCCACCTTCAAAGGTGTTTGAGGTCTTGGGACTGAGGCTTGGGATGGTTAAAGCTTTCTTCAAGTTTATGTTATGTTTGTGATGCATGAAGCTTTCCATCTTCATTGCATCACCTAGGTCACAAGGAACACAAAGATTGTAACAAGTCTCTCTTAATGGGATAAATCATAATACAAATGCCTATTGGAGGGGGGACCCGCCCCACATAAATCCGGTCCTCAATTGTTGTCATGTTCTCTAAATTCTCTCTCTTGCAAAAGTATTGTTCATGCCAAGTTAACTAATTGCTATGATTATGTTGCTATCTTCAACTATGTTCACCCGCTATGCTCACAAAGTCATTTCTCAAAAGTACTCTCATTAATTTCCGCTACTCTTAAGTTAAATAGGCCAATTCCATTACATTGGTATCAGAGCATTTGGTTTCTCTTTTCTTGCTTAAGAAGAGAGGTCCTTAAGTAGCCTATAAATGGTTGATGTTATTAATTATATTAGGGTAAGTGGAACTGGGATCTATTATCGGTTTTGTTGAGCCCACTATGCGGGGGATGGTACACACCTCGGGAGCTTTGGACTTAATAATGGATTCTTTTTAGACTTGCCTACGGCTTTACCATTATTGAGCCATAAGAAGTCTGAAAGGAGCTAGCCCTCAGCAACTCTGCTATGTTAGACCTACTCCTCTACTCTCTATAATTAACCACTTTGAGCCATGGGTGTAGATACTTAAGAGCGGATTTTCAAAGGCTAAGAGGAGTGGCAACTAAGGTTTTGAATTGCCAAAGCATACACTAAGTACATACATAAATTTCGTTAACATGACTGACAATAATCAAGAGAGTAGAATGAACATTGATAGCTTTGATTTTGCACATGAAGGTGCTAATGATGATGCTCCCATGTTTGTGAATTATCTCGTCACTAGGTTGCAGCAAGCTATGGGCAACCCTGCTTTGCGAGACGAAGTTACTCAACAACTTCGTGCTTATGGAATTTCCCTTCCTCTCCAAGAGGAGAGAGAGCTTAGGAGGCCTCTTGAAGAGACCCCCAAAAGAAGACTCTCTCCCATTCGAGAGGAGGAATCCAAAGAGCAAGAAAGCAATGAAAGATTAAGTTCCTTTGAAGATGTGGCTCCACGAAGACAACGGTCTAGATGATCACCCACTCCTCCCAAGAGGAAAAGATCAACACATAGTCCTTCTCCTCATCACTCTGAAAGGCAAGAGAGGAAACAAAGGAAGAAAAGGGCTAGGAAGAGGTCACCCTCTTCTCCTTCTTCTTTACCTTCCTCCTCTTCCGACGAAAGTTATGGCTATTCTCCTAGAGAATACAAGAGGGGAGGACATCGCAAATCATTTCCTGCATGGCAAAGGTCACAAAAGCTAAAGAAGTTCAAGGAGGGAGGAAAGAGTATCTGGCACCTTCGGTGCTACCGACAAAGTGTTGGCCTTCATCCAGCAATTTGATGCGGCCTTTCGAGATGAGGGCTTCACAGAGTCCTCCAAGCTACGCCATGTAGCTCTGCACTTCCAAAAATCAGCTCGTCAATGGTGAGCTAGCCTTCGTGGAAATGGTGAAGCCCCAAAGACATGGAAAACTCTATGAGTTTCCATCATGAAGCAATTCCTTGCAAGCGATGCAAAGGACAAAGTGATTACCGAATGGCGCAGCTTGAAGCTCCTCTCCCATGAGTCTATTCACAAATATGTAGATAAGTTTTGGGATTTATATCTCAAGGCTACCGTCTTTCAAAAGATAGACTTTGCCGAGCAAAGGCGAAAATTCTGTGCGGGATTACCTGAAGAGATGGCCGAATACATCAACTCTCAACGGTCTGGTACTATTAGCGAAGTAATCCATCACACCATGGTTGCTTCACGCATCAATTTCCATCAAGGGGCTAGACGTAATGGCAAGCCCATGGAAAACAAAGACAAAAATGATGCAAAGGGAAAAACCAATGTTCAAATACTTCCCAAGTCAATTCCAACAACAACAACAATCGGTCCAAGGAGAAGGGAGTTTACAAAGGTAAAAACAAACTCTCTTCTGAAGAGCTTGAAGCTTTTCGCAAGGACCATAAGTGTTTCAAGTGTGGGGAGCAAGGACATGGCTATCGTTTTGTTAGGAAATAAGACGTAGCAAAATAGATAATTGAGTAGATTACTTAATGGAGAGAGACAGATTTATATACACGAAATTATAGAGTAGAGAGAGAGAGAGAGAGAGAGAGAGAGAGAGAGAGAGAGAGAGAGAGTACACACGATATACGTGGTTCACCCAATGTGGGCTACGTCCACGGGAAAGCAGCCACTCAATGGATTTAGTACTTCAAAACAAGAAGTAGTTTACAAAGGGATTATACCCTTAATGGAGCTCCCGCCTTGCTTCACTCTCACCACCTCACACTCACCTTGTTGCATCAAATTCACACTATGAAATGTGTGTAGAAATGGCCTCCTTTTATAGGCCAAAAGGGCTGCCCTCTCTTATGAGAGACAGCCATGTGTAGCCGCCCTTGTGCGAATAAGTCCAAATCGGACCCTCCAATCCGCCCATGTGTGGCCGCCCTTGAGAAGACAAGTCTGCTTTTGAATTCGGCCACCGGCCATTGACTTCCGACCATCGGCCACCGGCCATTGACTTCCAACCACCGGCCATCGGCCATTGACTACCGGCCAACCGACCGGTTGTTTTTCGACCACTTTCCGGCCGCCGTCCGGCCATAATATTCCGGCGAAAAAGAATATTCCGATGAAAAAAAAAAGTCTCGAGGGCCTCCGCCCCCGAGGCCTTTAAAGTTGCCCCTGATTCTTGTCCGTGAAAATTTTGGTTTCCGGTGAGTGATTTTCCTTCACGCACGATGGCTTCTCCTCATAATGGGGGCCTTACAAATGTGCGCTTTTACCACAGAAAATTACAAGGGTAAATCAGGCTCCATACTTAACAATCTCCCACTTGGAGACTGATCTCCAAACCAAACCTGTGACTGCTTTCCATTCTGGCTTCTTATCCTTGAATGCCGATTGAAGATGAGCAAAAGCTCAACTTCTCCTTGTTGACCACCTTTGTAAACATGTCTGCAGGATTTTCACTTGTATGCACCTTTCCTAGCTTTAGTTGTCCCACTTCCAAAAGAGTGCGTATGAAGTGATATCTCACCTCAATGTGCTTTGTCCTTGAATGAAAGGTTGAGTTCTTCGCAAGATGGATAGCGCTTTGGCTATCACTGTACAAGACATAATTGTCTTGTTTGAATCCAAGCTCTTCTAAGAATCTGTGAAGCCACAGAATTTCTTTGCTTGCCTCCATCATTGCTACATACTTCGCTTCCGTGGTAGAAAGTGAAACCACTTTCTGCAGCTTTGAAGCCCAGCTTACTGTTGTGCCTCCAACCGTGAACACATAGCCAGTAGTGCTCCTTCGAGTATCTTTGTCACCTTCCATATCTGCATCAGCATACCCTTCTAGAAAAATATCAGTTCCTCCAAAATACAAAGCATTTGTTGTTGTCCCTTTTAGATACCTAAGTATCCACTTCACAGGTTGCCAATGCTCTTTACCTGGGTTGTCCATGAACCTACTCACAACTCCCACTGCATGTGCAATGTCTGGCCTTGTCCAGACCATAGCATACATTAGAGAACCTACCGCTGTAGCATATGGAACTTTAGACATATAGGCTATCTCCTCTTGTGTCTTTGGACACATATCCTTCGTTAGTTTAAAATGACCAGCCAAAGGTGTAGAAACTGGTTTTGCATTTTGCATTGCAAACCTTTCTAGTACCTTCTTGATGTAATCTTCTTGAGATAGCTTTATTGTCTTCTTCGTCCTGTCCCTTGATATTTTCATACCAAGTATCCTCTTTGCAGCACCTAAATCTTTCATTGAAAAAGATTTGGACAGCTCCTCTTTTAGGTCTTTGATGTCCTGCATGTTAGCACTTGCAATCAACATGTCATCAACATACAACATTAGGATGATGAATTTCCCATCTCCCAAATTCTCCGTGTAGACGCAGTGATCCGAGTTGCATCTTGTGAATCCATGATCCAACATCCATCGATCAAACTTCAAGTACCATTGTCTTGATGCTTGCTTTAAACCATACAAGCTCTTCTTCAATCTGCAAACCATTTTCTCCTTACCTTTTACTTCATACCCCTTTGGTTGAAGCATGTAGATTTTGTCCTCTAAGTCACCGTGAGGGAATGCCGTATTTACATCCATTTGCTCGAGATTTAGATCATGAGCAGCCACAAGGCTTAAGACAAGCCTAATTGAGTTTAGTTTTACAACAGGAGAAAATATTTCATTGAAGTCAATACCTTTCTTTTGAGAAAAACCTTTTACCACAAGCCTAGACTTGTACCTTTTCTTCCCACCTTCTTCTTCCTTTAGCTTATACAGCCATTTGTTTTGAAGTGCCCGCTTACCTTTAAGCAACTCAACCAACTCCCATGTTTGGTTGCGATGTAGTGAGTCGATCTCCACTTGCATGCTCTTCGTCCATTCTTCTTTGGATTCATGTTGCATAGCTTCTTCATATGATTCCGGCTCTCCAGAATCTGAGATCAAGAGATGGTTGAAGGAAGGAACAAACCTTTTTGGAGGTCTACTTGCTCTTGTAGATCTTCAGGGAATAGGTTGAGGCTCCTCATTTTGTTGACGTTGTTGCACATTGTCACCGTTTTCAGTCCTTGAGTCTTCACCGTCCTCAAGCTCCATGTACTCATCACCTGTTTCTTTTGTTTGTTTTCTTTCCAAGTAATCTTTGTACATATTTTGTTCGTTAAAAATTACATCCGTACTCCTTAAGATTTTACCATCTTCAGGATTCCATAGGCGATACCCAAAGTCTCCTTCTCCATAGCCAATGAAGAAACACTTTTTGGACTTTGCATCTAACTTTGATCTTAGGCTTCTATCTATGTGCATGAAGCCTCACACCCAAACACTTTGAGAAATGCATAATTCACCGGTTTACCTGTCCATGCCTCTTCTGGAACTCCCCCATCCAATGCCGTTGAGGGTGACCGATTGATTAAGTACACAGACGTACTTACAGCTTCCGCCCAAAGCTCAAGCGGTAGGCCTGCATGTAGCCGCATGCTTTGTGCTCGTTCCATGATTGTCCTGTTCAACCTTTCCGAAATCCCATTTTGTTGAGGTGTCCTTGGGGTTTTCCTTTGCCTCCGAATGCCATTGCTAGCACAAAAGATTTCAAAAGCTTGGCTGCAATATTCGCCTCCATTGTCGGATCTGAGGCATTTAACCTTGGTACCTGTTTCATTCTCCACAAAGGCTTTCCACCTTTGAAATATGGAAAATACATCGGATTTATTCTTCATGACATAAACCCATGTTTTTCTAGTCGCATCGTCTATGAATGTTACATAGTACAATGAGCCACCAAGTGATGGTGTACTTGCAGGACCCCAAACATCAGAATGAACCAACTCAAGTTTTTTATTTTTTCTTTCATTTCCTGATTTTTGAAATTTTACCCTCTTTTGTTTACCATAAACACAATCTTCACAGAACTCTAAGTCCACTTCTTTCAAACCTGGTAGAAGCTTCTTTGTTTGAAGGATTTGCATTCCTTTGGCACTCATATGCCCAAGTCGGTAGTGCCACACCGCACTGTCAACTTCTATAGTTGTTGCACAAGCTGAAGGTTGCGTGCCAACAGTATACAAGTAAAGTGTACCGACTTTTTCACCCTTGGCAACCACCAAAGATCCCTTTGAGATCTTCCACCGTTTGTTTCCGAATGCAATGTTGTGACCTTCATCGTCCAATTGTCCTGTAGAGATCAAATTTTTGCGAAGAGAAGGAACATGCCTAACATCTTTAAGCTTCCATTCATTTCCGTTAGCAGTTTTGACAGAAACTGTACTTTTGCCGACAATCTCATAAGCTTCATCATCTCCCAAGTATACATACCCAAAATTACCTTTGGTGTAGTCTTGGAAATGTTGCTTGTGTGGTGTCGCATGGAATGAAGCCCCGGAATCTACTATCCAGGAATTAGACACATTGTCTAATGAGAGAATTAGAGCATCTTGCTCTACTTTACCTGCCACATTGGCCTTCGATGTTGGCTTGTTTTCTTGAGACTCTGTCTCCTTCTTTTTCTTGGACCAGCAATCCTTCTTGACGTGGCCCTTCTTGCCGCAGTTCCAACATTCAAGAACTGACTTTGTGCGTGACTTGCTCCGCCTTGAGCGATCACGACCCTTTTGGTTTTTGATCCTCTCCTTAAGCCTTCCTCTTGTTTCCACTGATAGTGCAACACTTGATGATTCTCTTGTGCTTCTCCTTCGCATTTCCTCGCTTAGGAGAACACCCACAACGTCATCAAACTTAAGAGTATTTGTGCCAGAGATAGAATTACTTACAGCCATCACAAGGCTGTCCCAACTATCCAGTAGAGATGATAGTATAAGGAGAGCTCGTACTTCGTCATCGAAATTGATTTTCACTTATTGAAGTTGACTTATGTTTATGTTAAAGTCATTTAGGTGTTCTGCAACTGAACCATTCTCTGCCATCTTTAGATTGAACAAGCGCTTTATATGAAATACCTTATTGGATGCCGATGGTTTCTTGTAGAAGTCGTCAAGTGACTTCATCAAGTCCTCCGTGGTCTTCATCTCCGAAACATTGAAGGCCACCGTTGACGCCAAGCTTAACCAGATTGTTCCCAGTGCCTTTCGATCAAGGACAATCCATGCTTCATCTGCCATTGTTGCGGGCTTCTTCGCAAGACCGCCTAGTGGCAAATAGAGGTCCTTCTGGTAGAGATAGTCTTCAATCTGCATCTTCCAATGTTGGTAGTTTTTGCCGTTGAACTTCTCAATCTCGAGATTCCTTTCCTCCGCCATAACTCCCACTCAATTCAAGGAATCCTTTCCTTGAGATAATTTAGCTACGAGCAAACCTTGCTCTGATACCAGTTGTTAGGAAATAAGACGTAGCTAAATAGATAATTGAGTAGATTACTTAATGGAGAGAGACAGATTTATATACACGAGATTATAGAGAAGAGAGAGAGAGAGAGAGAGAGAGAGAGTACACACGATATACGTGGTTCACCCAATGTGGGCTACGTCCACGGGAAAGCAGCCACTCAATGGCTTTAGTACTTCAAAACAAGAAGTAGTTTACAAAGGGATTATACCCTTAATGGAGCTCCCGCCTTGCTTCACTCTCACCACCTCACACTCACCTTGTTGCATCAACTTCACACCATGAAATGTGTGTAGAAATGGCCTCTTTTTATAGGCCAAAAGGGCTGCCCTCTCTTATGAGAGACAGCCATGTGTAGACGTCCTTGTGTGAATAAGTCCAAATCGGACCCTCCAATCCGCCATGTGTGGCCGCCCTTGAGAAGACAAGTCCGCTTTTGAATTCGGCCACCGGCCATTGACTTCCGACCACCGGCCATTGGCCATTGACTACAGGCCACCGGCCAACCGATCGGTTGTTTTCCGACCACTTTCCGGCCGTCGTCCGGCCATAATATTCCGGCGAAAAAAAAGTCTCGGGGGCCTCCGCCCCCGAGGCCTTTAAAGTTGCCCCGGATTCTTGTCCGTGAAAATTTTGGTTTCCGGTGAGTGATTTTCCTTCACGCACGATGGCTTCTCCTCATAATGGGGGCCTTACAAATGTGCGCTTTTACAACAGAAAATTACAAGGGTTAATCAGGTTGCATACTTAACACGTTCTTGCCCCAAGAAGAATACTCGCAATGAGACTCCTAGGGCTTCCACCATCGAAGCTCCAAAAGAGGATGCTCATTGCAAAGGATCATCACTTTCCTATGCTTGGGGAAAGGTAAGAGAGCATGATGCCTTCATCTTGTTTGACCTTGGATCTACTCTCAACTTCATATCAACGGAGTTGGCCACCAAGTTGGGCATTCAAGATTTTGAGATGGGAGATATAGTAGTGGCTAATGCAGTTTTCAAGGGACAAAAAGCCTCCGTTACTCCCTTGATTGGGAAGTTGAGGCTTCATGTCCAAAGCTATGTCTACAAAGAAAACTTCTTCATCTCTCCTCTCCAACATGAGGATGTCATCCTAGGGGCACCATGGTTTGATTGCATGGCTTCCAACATGAAGTTCCCTGAAAGGAAAATCTACTTCACCTACAGGGTAAAGAACATGTATATAGATGCTAGTGAGCGTGGTCGCACTATTCCACTTGTAAATCCTCTTGCTTTTGATAAGTCAATGAAGAGCTCAGTTTCTGCGTACATGATTTTTGTCAAAGAGTCTCTAAAATATACTAATGTTTCATCAAATGTAAATGGTAGGAATCAAGAAGAGTTAAACTTGTCTAATTTTCTAAAAGGATTCCAAGATGTGTTTATCGATGATATCCCTATGGACTTACCTCCAAAACGAGTGGATGATGACCATCTCATTGAGCTCCTTCCTGGAAGCTCACCACCTAACAAGCCTCCTTATCGAGTCTCACAAGCTCAACAAGAGGAGATCACGAGGCAAGTACAAGAGCTGGTAGAAAAAGGGATGGTGAGGCCTAGTTCCTCTCCCTTTTGTTCTCCAGTCCTTTTAGTACAAAAGAAAGATGGTAGATACCGTATGTGTGTGGACTATCGAGCACTAAACCATATCACTATCAAAAACAGATTTCCCGTACCTCGGGTAGAAGATCTGTTTGATAAGCTACAAGGCTCTACCTACTTCAGTAGGATTGACCTTAAGAGTGGCTATCATCAAATAAGGATAGTGGAGGAAGATATCTTAAAGACCGTGTTTTGCACAACGTTTGGTATTTATGAATATCTAGTCATGCCTTTTGGCTTGACCAATGCACCAGCTACGTTCAATCATTTGATGGAGAAAATTTTTAGACCATACCGCAAATTCACTGGAGTGTTCTTTGGTGATATCATCATCTACTCCAAGTCTTTGGAGGAACATAAGCAACATCTCCAAGTGATTTTTCAAGCATTGAGGGAGAATAAGCTTTTTCTCAACCAAAAGAAAAGCGAATTCTTCCTTCAAGAGATTCAATACCTAGGTCATATTATCTCTAAAGATGGTATCCGAATGGATCCATCAAAGTTAGAGGTAATAAAAGCATGGCCTAAACCAAGAAATCTACATGAGCTAAGAAGCTTTGTTGGTATGTGCGCATACTATAGACACTTCATAGCAAAATTCTCTCAAGTAGCAGGACCACTACATGACTTAACTAAGAAGAACGTTAAGTTTGTATGGACTGCTAAGGAGCAAAGTGCTTTTGAAAATCTCAAAGAGAACCTTACTTCCCAACCAGTCCTCGTGCTTCAGGATCTCTCAAAGCTATTTGAGGTCCAATGTGATGCTTGTGGTGATTGCCTTGGAGGAGTTTTGCTTCAAGAAGGGCATGCCATAGCATATGAGAGCCGAAGGCTCAATATTGATGAACGAGTCTTGGGCATTTATGAGAAAGAGTTTTTAGCTGTTCTACATGCCCTAGACACATGGAAGCACTACCTATTGGGGACTCCATTTATCCTACGAATCGACCACCAAAGTCTCAAGTATTTCATGACGCAAACCAACCTTTCCGACAAACAAATGAGGTGGGAAAATTTTCTTTCGCAATTTAATTTCCATATTGCTCACATAGCTGGTAAGCACAATCACGTGGCCGATGCACTTTCACGACGACCCAAAGTTAATGCGGTGTCTATAGCTACTCACAATGATCTATCCTCTATGATAGATGAGTATGCTACTGACCCTGACTTTAGAGACATAATGTCAGCCCTTGCTTTGGGGAAGAAAGAGGAACCATTCACCTTGCAGGATGGTTATCTTCTCCACGGAAATAGGCTATGTGTTACCCATTTCCTTTGTGAGAAAGTTATGTATGAATCCCATGCTCCTCCATATGCGGGGCATAGAGGTATTCAACCTACTCTCCGAGGAGTAGAGACGTACTTCTATTGGCCTACCATGAAAGTGGACATACAAGAGTATGTTTCAAAATGTGTAGTATGCCAAAAGACCAAGTATGATAGAGGGAAGCAACCTGGATTACTCCAGCCATTGCCTATCCCAAATTCACTATGGGAGAGTATATCCATGGATTTCATCTTTGGATTACCCAAGTCTATCCATGGGAATACAAGAATATGGACAATAGTTGACAGGTTTAGCAAGCAAGCACATTTTATTCGTGTCAAAAAGACTATTAAGGCACATCAAATGGCAACTCTCTTCATATCTCAGATTTTCAAGCACCATGGATTACCCACATGCATTGTGTCAGATAGAGATCCTAGAATGACCAGTAATTTTTGGAAAGGTCTCTTTGAAAATCTAGGAACAAGATTGAATTTCTCTTCGGCCTATCACCCACAAACGGATGGCCAAAGTGAGATAGCCAATCTTATGATTCTCGATCTAATGAAGACTTATGTTAGCGAAGTAGATCAACGCTCACAATGGGAAAAGTACCTAACTCTTGTAGAGTATGCCTACAATAATACTGTACATACTTCGACGAGAAAAGCACCTTTTGAGATCATTGAGGGAGACCTAAAAAGTCCCTTACTACTCAAAGTACATGGGAAGATCTTCGCCGCCGATGAGTATAGTCGTGACCTACAAGAATCTTTTCAAAAGATTAAGGAGGCTATATCCATCTCTCAACAAAGGCAAAAAGCTGCTGCTGCTGATAAGCACAGAAGAGCCTTAATGTTCAAAGAAAATGATTGGGTCTTACTCAAGTTTCCCAAGGCTGGATTAAGGCAAACAACGGGCAAAAATCCTACGGGCCGTCAAAAGTATTATGCTAAACTAGCAAAAAGATACTATGGTCCTTTCCAAATCTTAAGGCCCATCAATGAGACGGCTTATCAACTCAAGTTGCCCAACCATTGGCTCATACACAATGCCTTTCATGTAAGCCTACTTAAACCCTACAAAGGAGAGCCACCAATTGAACCAATTATTGAAGACCCTCCCGAAGTTGAAGACCAAGAAGAGGTGCTACAACCCGAAGCTATCCTTCGGCATGAAGACAAGGTACTACGACATGGTAAGATTATCCGACGGTATCTTATTAAGTTCAAAAATTATCCTTTTGAAGATGCTAGATGGATGCAAGGAATACAACTTAAGGATATTATGAACCTTGTCAATGCTTACAATGCCACATTAAAGTAAGCAAATGTACAAATTTCTTTTAAATGACTCATGTTTTTGTCTTATAGGACTAGTCCTCTTTTTAGTTGTGCACAAATTTAACTAGTAGGTATGCTTAGAATCATGTTTGTGATGACGACGTCTCTCAAACACCAAGTAGAATTTGTCACTCTACTTTGGAAGAATGAAATGGACTAAAGAGGAGACATGCTTGCGGCAGCTATGTCTCCCAAGCTGCATACATCTTGGAAAGATGTCAGAGGGTAAAAAGGGATCGTCTATCCGCTAAAAGTAAAATTGACTAATGACTAAGCCTTTATCTCTTCTACCTCATAGTCGAGGACGACTATGATTTCAAGAGAGAGGTAATGTCATAAAATCTAATATCTAATATCTAACATCTAACCAACCCAAATGATTTTCTCATATTAAATTGATCACTTAATGTGGGAGAATAAATGGGAACAAGTGTTAAGATATAGACATGTGCTTATAGATCTATCTCAACACGGGGCCAATGGTAAAGGGGCCCAAATGAGAGATGGTCTATCAAAGAGAAAGGCTAACCAATGGAGCATAAGACCTTAGGGTTAGCTTCATTCAAGACCTCCAATAATGTATGTAAAAGTCCTTTGACCTTAGGTAAGCTAGGGCCGAGCTTGAGGCGCAAGAACCCGACCCAGCTCGAGATGCTTGTCATGCTTGATGACTAAGGTGCTTGAGGTGCTTGATGATTGAGGTGCTTGAGATGCTTGAGGTGCTTAATGATTGAGATGCTTGAGGTGCTTCACATGCTTGAGATGCTAGGGTTGCACTTGAGCCCAGGGAGGTCACCTAATAAAAATGTAACCTATCACGTGAGTTCAACAGAAGGGTATTTAAAGTTCTTAAAACTTACAAAAATATATATACATAAGGACATTGTTTTTTCAAATTTGGAAAAAATTACAGATTTTAAAAGAAAAGGGTACATTATACTCCTAACAAAATTCATAGATAAGGGGTTTTACAAACATGTCTTGAACGCACGTGATATGGTAGTTTTACACATAGTGAACCCCCCGAGCACTTGAGGTGAGAACCCAACCCAAGCTTAAAGTGCTTAAGAGCCAAGCTTGTGGTGGGAACTGGGACTATGCATGAGAGGCTTGAGGTGTCAAAAAGTCAAAGATTCAATCCCTACAAGGAGGGGGCGAGCCCTACATGAGGAGGGATGAGAGAGAACACCCACACACTCACACAAGGCATGCTTGGTACAAAGAAAGCAAAAGGGACACTTGTCAAGTTCCTCCTCATGTTGCCCTCATGGTGTGCCTGAAGCCTATAGGTTGGCCACCCAAGGGGTCCAATAATAAATTAGGAGATTTAATTAATTGTTTAGCATTTATCTAGCTCTCTCTCTCAAAAGGGAAATGGGGACACTTGTCTCAAGGCTACCCTTGTTGCTTGTAATGCCTCCTGCTTATGATTGGCTAGGCCTGGAGGGGTCCAATGAGCTTCAAGCATGAGCTACAAGGGGGGGTCAACCCAAGCAAGCAAGGGGGTTGCGTAGGGGGTATACTCACCCACACACACTCAAAAACACTCTTATTGTGTGCTATGTAAAGTGCAAGAGCTCCCTCTCCTTCTCCAAGCAAGTAGAGGTTGAGAGCCTACACCAACACTCTGGGATATGGAGTGCAAATCCAACCAAGAGCCATGCTTCAATGCTTAAGCTTGCCATCTCCTTCTTCTTCTTTACTATGCTATTATGTATGCTAGAAACAAGAGTTATGATAAGTGAGGAACTAATTCTTTCTCCTACGAAATGTTTCTTCTTCTCTTCCCTACCCTCATTCCCTGCTAGCTCTCTCCACCTTCAAAGGTGTTTGAGGTCTTGGGACTGAGGCTTGGGATAGTTAAAGCTATCTTCAAGTTTATGTTATGTTTGTGATGCATGAAGCTTTCCATCTTCATTGCATCACCTAGGTCACAAGGAACACAAAGATTGTATTGTAACAAGTCTCTCTTAATGGGAGAAATCATAATACAAATGCCTATTGGAGGGGGGACCGGCCCCACATAAACCCGGTCCTCAATTGTTGTCATGTTCTCTAAATTCTCTCTCTTGCAAAAGTATTGTTCATGCCAAGTTAACTAATTGCTATGATTATGTTGCTATCTTTAACTATGTTCACCCGCTATGCTCATAAAGTCATTTCTCAAAAGTACTCTCATTAATTTCCGCTACTCTCAAGTTAAATAGACCAATTCCATTACATGCAGACTAACTTTGCAATTTCAGTCACAAATTTCACTTTTGTGGTCCAAATCTTACCAAATTTGGTTTGGGAGCTTATTACAACACGGTGAAGCTAGTGGTATTGCCAACTTGGTAGAAAAAGTTCAAAACAGGGCAGATGTAAATAATCGCAAATATTTATATTTGATAATTTTTTGCATATTTTTGGTCAACTGATCATGTACACATGTTTATCACATCAATATAAGCCTATGGATCAATTTTCAACAAGGTTGGATAAATTTTTTTCCAATTTACAAGCAAGATTCAAAAAGTCAGTACAAACTTTAGTTTTACCCAATTTTTTGTCAGTTTAGTGATCCAAATCTCTTGGGCCTTTACAAAAGTTGTTTGTACACATGCAATGAGTCAATGGTATGAATCTTGGTCAATTTAGAGCAGAAAGTTAATAATTGCAATTATTAACTTGAGGCTTGAAATGAACACTTTTTTGCAATTTTCTCAAAGACAGTCTTTATATGAGCTATTTTAAGCCTATGAATCAAGTCAAAACTTAATTTGGCCTAAAATGTCAAGAAAAGGTAAATCATTTGAGTTTTGGTCAACTTCTTGAAATTTTTACCTCGAAGTGTCTTTGAGCTTACCCACTGGTTCAGGCAACTCTTAGGCTTACTCTCTAGTCAGATTGAGTGGATTGGAGTCTTTTCAAGCTATTTCTAGCCGTAGACCTGAAATTCTGCAACTTAATAGAACACTCACACTTGATTCTTTTCAGAGAGAGCAACGTTTTGAAATCCACCTCGGATCCTACTTACCCTACTCCTAGAATCTCATGCAATGGGGTTGTGGAAAGTGTCCACAAACACTCGTTTTCTTGTGTTTTTAATGTTTTTCAGAGTCTTAATCTTAAGACTTGTCTCGTCTACCAATCATTCTCCAAATCCTAATCTAAATCTACAATCCTACAGTCTTAAAGTTACTCAGCAAGTACGATTACTTCCAAGCTACCTCTACACAGTAAAAGACGACAATCTTAAGCTATGTGGTTTCTAAAAGATATTTTTGAACTCTAGGCGAACCTAGAGGAAGTTAAAGAACAACTACACAAGACGCTCGTGTTTTTCCCTAGTTTAGGTCTATTCGTTCCCCGACAATGGCGCCAAATGTGGGACGCATGTCTAACCTCACCATCCTATCTTATTGCAGTATTAGCGAGAACCACGATTAATTTGTCAAACCATGGGACGAAGCTGACTTGTCTAGTGCATAGAGGCTACAAGAGGTTGTCAATCTCTCGGAAAACAACTAATAACTCGCATCTAACTCAAGCTACACTCAAGTGACTGAAATCACCAAAAGCCAATCGCTCATCGGCAAACAATTCACATATGTTACAGCATCAAATAACATCCAAACGTAACGAAACTTCTAGGACAAGTTTACAAGATCTAAGCACACATGCCTACGGTCTCAAATCCCACTTTAGGTCAAGTTCCAAAATTGCTATTATTAATAACATTGGATTTTTGACTTAGTCGTTTTCGACCCAGAATGCATCTAAATGCTTAGCAATGATGCCCCAATACCCCACCTATGCTTAGTTTTCGATTTAAAAGTGTAAATTTCTAGTTATGATAAAATTAGGCCGCGGGTCCGGCAATGCCAAAAGCTACGAGATACTGTGAATGGCTTACGTCAATGCGTAGAGCTCTTACCTACGGTTGCAATGCAACAAATGCATTTGCAATGTGACAATCAGAGAGAGAGTAGGAAACGCGAGAAGGAGAGAAGTGAGCGTCGTTAGCTCACACTGTGTATTTTTTATCCAAAACTTATAAAAAACTTACAAAAATTGTCTTGTATACCTTAGCCAAGGTTTTTGGGTGGTCAAAACTAATAATCTGGAGTTCTACCAAAGTTGAGAATTGACTGGCTGATACAATTTGGAAGCTTGTAGCCCCGACTCATTAATTACAAAGTTTACCAAGAAAATAGGAGTTACAATATTCTCGATTGATCAAAATAATAATTGTTTTACAAGGAGAACTCCAAAAAATGGTGTCCGCGTTAGCTTGCTGCTAACAGTTGTAGATTCAAGGGCTGTCTCAGATACAAAACCGTGGCATGCACGTTTGGGCATCTAAATTTTGCTAGTTTGCTATGTTTGCAGAAATCTGATATGGTTGCTTCTTGCCACTTCTTGAAGCACCTGTCAAACATGTTTGCAAAGGCTGTATTTTGAGTAAAATGCAGCGTTCTAAGTTTCCAAAGGATGGTTCAGTTAGGGCCACATGCAGATTGCATCTTGTGCATAATAGGGATGTTTGTGGGCCCATGCAAACTCTGTCTGTGGGCAATTACCTGTACTTCATGGCTTTCATTGATGATTACTCCAGGCATGCATGGGTATTTCCGCTTAAAGCGAAGTCCGAAGTTTTTATGTGCTTCAAACAATTTCTGGCTATGGCTGAAATTGTCTCCAAATGTACTATGGGCACCCTCCATTCTGATCGAGGGGGGAGTATACGTCTCATGAATTTAATGCACTTTTGGCTAGTTGTGGGATAAAACAACAAAATGTACAGTGTCCTATACGCCTCCAAAAAATGGTGTAGCTGAGAGGAAAAACAGGTCTCTTACGGAAATGGCACGATGTATGGTCAAATTTCAAGCTTTTTCGCATTCTTTTTGGCTTGAGGGCATCATGTGTGCCACTTATGTACTTAACAAGTGTCCCACAAAAGCTTTGCAGTCTATTGCTCCATATGAAGCATGGCATGATAGAAAGACTTCTATTGAGCACATGCGTGTTTTTGGCTGTTTGGCATATGCTTTGGTGCCACAAACATAGCACAGAAAATTGGATGATAAGGCTGTCAAATGTATTTTTGTTGGTTTTAGTGCTGAAAGAAAAGGTTATAGGTTGTATCATCCGCAAACAAAGCGTATTCTAGTTCCATGGGATGTAGTGTTTGTGGAAGATTCTATTCAGCCCTTGCTGTCATGTACTAGAGATAGTAATGTAAGCTCACAGGACGTTTATGACACTTTGTTGCCTCTTTTCCGTGGTGGAAGTTCGAATATAAATTCCAATGAGACAAATTTACAGCCTATGGGGGTTTTCAAAAATGTTACAGATCAACCTATTACTGATGCAGATGTACATGATGTACTTGCTGAGGAAAGGGCTGAAAATGAGCAAGCTAGAGGTATGCCAAAATGGCTGGTGCATACATTGCGTGACAGTAAATTGGATGCACCTTTGTCTAGTCGTACTCGTTCAAGCTCTGGCCATGCATCTTATGCATCAGATGGTTATGCTTTGGCTGTGTCTAGCTTACATGATGTTGAGGAACCTCTGTCTTTTGATGAAGCACAAAATTCAAAAAATTGGATGGCTGCCATGTAATTAGAATATGATGCACTTATAGAAAATGACACATGGAATTTATGTGATTTGTCTCGTGGCAAAAGGCCATTGGTACGAAGTGGTTTTACAAGTTGAAACGCAAGCCGGATGGTGAGATCGATCGCCATAAGGCTTGACTTGTTGCAAAGGGTTATGCACATAAAAACAACATAGATTATGAAGAGATCTTTTCTCCCACTTGTCGTATGACTACTGTGCATTTTCTATGTGCATTGGCAGCTCATTTTGGTTGGGATGTACATCAATCAGACATTGTTACTGCTTTCTTGAATGGTGACATATTTGAGGAAGTTTATGTAGCACAACCTCGCGGTTGTGTTAAGAAAGGACAAGAGGACCAAGTGTGTAGATGTAAGAAGGCTTTGTATGGGTTGAAGCAATCTCCTCGTGCTTGTATGAGAAAGCTGACACTCATTTGATCAAAAGAGGCTTTCGTAACAGTCCAACAGAAAGCACATTGTATTTAAAGCGTGAGGTGATGTACTTCTCATTGTTGTTATTTATGTGGATGATTTGCTAATCACTAGTTCCAATGAGGCACATATTGTTGAATTTAAGGCTGATTTGAATTCTAGTTTCAAGATGAAAGATTTGGGGCCGTTGCATCATTACTTGGGCATACAGTTTAAGCAATGTGATGATGGTATTGCCTTGTGTTAGAAAAGTTACATAGAGACATTGCTATGTAAGTTTGGACTTGAGGATTGCAAACCTATTGCCACTCCCATGGAAACAGGTTTGAAGTTGAGTCTACATGATGCTGACGATCTTGCTGATGTCACTCTTTACCAAACTGCTGTTGGCTGCCTCATTTATGTATGCATCATGAGACCGTATATTTTGTTTGTAGTCTCACAGGTCAGCAGATTTATGCATAGCCCAGGGTCTAAGCATTGGCAGGCTATCAAGAGGATTTTCCGCTACCTTAGTGGCACTTTACATCTTGGCTTGTTTTATTCGAAGGGTGGATAATTGCCGCCAGACTTACATGCTTTTTCGGACTTAGATTGGGCTGGTTCTTTTGACACGCAAGTGTCCACAAGTGGTTTTTGTTTCATGCTTGGCAGTTCATGTATATCATGGTTGAGCAAGAAGCAACCTACTGTGGCCACTTTGAGTTGTGAGGCTAAGTACAAGGCAGTCTTCAAAACTATGGTTGAGTGTGTATGGCTCAGATGCCTTATGGCTTTGGGTGTTGGACAGGACACTGCCAACACTATCTACACTAACAGTTAGAGCGCATTGGCAGTTGTGCGAGGAACCCAGTTTTTCATGGTCGCACAAAGCACATTGAAGTGCATTACCACTATGTCAGGGAGAGGGAGGTTGGCTTATGTGCCAACATAAGCCAAGATAAGACAACATAAGACAACCTTGCAGATCTTTTCACAAAGGCATTGTCTCGTAAGAAGCTCAAAGATTTTTGCAAAGCTTTGGGCTTACTCCCCTTTGTGGACTGATCATGTCCTCAGGGCATGTCACTTCCCTTTACTCATGTGCCAGCTCTCGTTCACCGCATCACTCCAGGGGGGATATGTTACCATATACATGTGGTAGTGATGTTTGTGAACACACTAGGACCGCTGGGGCATTTTTCCCTCTTTAAGAGGTTTCTTCCCCCGTGCATTGTATATACACCCATCACTCTAGGGCTATCTATCTTTCCATTGCACACTAAGTGACACAGTCTCTATTGTGTGCTTTGAGCTTCCTTTGTCTTCTCCAATCTGTATGCGTTTCTGTGCAACCCTAATTCCAACACCCTTGGTAGCACCCCTACACATATAGTTAATACTGTACAAAAAGCGATTAATAACTCACACTCATGGAGTGATAACGATGATCTAAAAATATTTATTTTCATATCCAATCAAATCCTTGACTTGCCTAAGTAGGTCCCCCCATCCAATAAATCTATACTCTCCAAGAAGCATTGGGTCTAAAATATTGACTAAGTGATGTGGGTGACAAACTATATTTTGACCATAACTCTTCACTCAAGTGGAATTTTCACATGACACATTTACAGAAATGCTCTAGATGATGTGGCTAATCTTTGACTAAAAGGGTTTGGCCTGATTCTTAATGGCTTGGGAGATATGGCCAAAACACTATTCATACTGCCCACATGACATGAAAGCAATGAGTGCTTTTTATGTATCTACGTGAATATAAACACACCGTATGTCTATATAAGCATGCTATACACAATAAGACAAGTAAGAGTCAAACCTCATACACTTTTGGAAAGCCCATACACGCCTATGCACATAGAAAAATATCTACCGAGAGCATAGTTTCCCTACACGTAACATATACAAAAGTAGAGACATAAAGAAATGATGGCTATGGAGTTTAGAGCTTCTTATCATGAATAGGGAGTAATTATTGGTGATGGAAAGGCTTATTGATTTGTCACAAGAGAGTGGTGATGAAAGCTACATAGAGGATTTTTCCATGAAGGTAGACAACTAATGTGATCGTGCGTGAACTAGACCACACCATGATGTCCTAGCATAATCATGGCACTCATCGTACTACCCGGATGTATTTACTCCCCGTAATATTTTGTTTAATCTCGTTCTTCCATCCTATGTTTGTTTTATGCTTATATGATGACTAAAAACAGTATTTTGTAGAATCCCGTTCTTTTACCATATGTTTGTTTTATACTTATATGATGAGTAGAAATAATATTTTTGGGTTTAAGCAATATTAAAAAGCACTTTACCTTTTGCGGACGCCAAAAAGTACAAAAAGCAAATAAAAGCACGAAAAGCTAAAAAAATATTGTTTTCATAAATTGAACCATGACTTCGCTCAAACTCCATGAACTAGCAAATGAATATGTTTTTCACCAAAAAGCACTGTATTTCTTGACATTCACATGACTCTACTCGAAAGGTGTGGGTCTACCTCTTGGAGGGGAAAGACGAAGTGTTTGCTACATTCCAAATTTTTTTAGCCATGGTTGAGAACCAATCTGGTAGAAAGCTAAAAGCCTTTTGAATGGACAACGGTGGAGAGTATGTCTCCATAGAGTTCAAGAATTTCTGTAGTAAACGAGGGATTTGATGGCAGTTTACTACGACATACACACCTACTCAAAATAGAATTTCTAAGCGTATGAATTGCACGATTCAAGAAAGAGTTACATCCATGTTATCTATGACAAATTTACCTCTTGAGTTTTGGGGAGAGACTGTTATGACAACGGTACACATCATCAATATATCTCCTAGTACTCCATTGAATTTTAAGATTTTGTAAGAGATGTGGATGTGGAAACAACCTAATTATGATAGATTACGTGTATTTGGGTGTGAGTCATTCTCACATGTGCCAAAAGAGCTTAGGCAAAAGCTAGATCCCAAATCACACTAGTGAATCTTCATTGGTTATGGTGCAGATGGAGAGATCGGATATATTTGGCATCCAGAATCTAGAAAGGTTATTCACAGCTAACACATGATATTCAATGAGTCCAAAATGCATAGACAACCTATTAAAGAGGTGGAATACCCAAAAGTCACATTTGAGGATGTAGCCTCCACAAATTTGGAAAAACCAACTCAGTCTATTGGTGATGTTCCTACCACTAGTAGTCCTCCAAAGAGAGAGAAATCTAACAATCAAGTAGTGAGGAGATCTAAGCGTGTATCTTATGCCCTTGATCAGTTTGATCTAGGACTTGACTATGTGTTAGTCACTGCCTCAATTGATCCCACTTGTTACAAAGAAGCTATTCAAATGGAAGATAGTGTGAAGTGGGAGCAAGCTATGCAATTTGAGTATAGCTTGATTTTAGCCTATGAGACTTGGGAATTGACAGAGTTACTAGAGGGTAAACATGCATTTCCTTGCAAATGGAGAAAAAGTACACGGCATAAGATTTTGAGCCTAAGTATAAGGCTAGATTGGTTGCTAAAGGCTTGAAGCAAAAGAAAGGCATAGATTTTGACGAGTTTTTTTCTCCAATAGTCAAGACGACTACACTACGTCTTGTGCTAGGTTTGGTAGCCATTGAGGACATGGAATTGGTCCAAATGGATGTGAAGACGGTGTTTCTTCACGGGTATCTTGAAGAAGATGTCTACATGAAACAGCCAGAAGGTTTTGAGATCAAACCTAAGAAACCAACAAGGGAAAAACTAGTGTGTAGACTCAAGAAATCTTTGTATGGACTAAGGCAAGGTTCAAGGTAGTGTACATCAAATTTGATAAGTACATTCAATCCCAATGTTATGTACAAAAATCCAAGAGGATCATTGCTTGTATGCAAGACTGTTGAATGATGGTTCCCTCATCATTTTGATCTTGTACGTGGATGATATTCTTATAGATGGACAATCCAAAGATGAGATTTCACTTCTCAAAGATCCCTTAAGAAAGCAGTTTTCCATGAAGGATTTGGGTGATGCACATCATTTTTTTAGTATGCGTATCAAGAGAGATCGTAAACATGGAATACTTAAACTATCATAGGAAGAGCATATTCACAAAGTCTTGCAACAATTTAACATGCAAGGGGGGAAAGAATTGAGCACCCCAACGGATTCATATGTAAAAATTAGCAAGAATGATTGCCCTTAATCATATGCTAAAAAGGCAGAGATGGAAAAGGTGCCATATTCTTTGGCAGTTGGCAGTCTCATGTTCGCAATGACAAGTAAGCAATCAAATATTTCATTTGTAGTGGGAGTGGTGAACAGGCATATGGAAAATCCGAGAAGAAAGCATTGGGAAGTAGTGAAATATATCTTGAGATACATCAAGGGTTCAGCCAACAAGTGCTTATGCTTTGGGAACAATGATGCATCCATAGTCGGATACACTGATTCAGATTATGGTGAACAGGCATATGGAAAATCCTAGAAGAAAGCATTGGGAAGTAGTGAAAGATATCTTGAGATACATCAAGGGTTCAACCAACAAGTGCTTATGCTTTGGGAACAATGATGCATCCATAGTCGGATACACTGATTCGGATTATGCGGGTTGTTAACCCTCACGAACACTCTATCACCTTAGACGGACGCATATTATTTATTTGATTGAGTCATGGGCTGGGCTTGTCGGGGCTGGGCTTGTCGGTCCAATAGGTGTGTAGGTGATCACCGATGAGAGGTGCATCACTTAACTTATTTTTACAGTAGTTTTGCAACGATCGGCCGCTATGGGCGCCCATGTGTGAATGGGCCAAACTCTTATAAAAGGTCCATTTGACCTAAAAATCCTCATTCTCTGAGGTGTAAGATAAAGAGTGCTCTTGTTCCATCTCTGTCTCTTTTTCCTATGTGTGCTCACAGGTGTGTGTGTGTGTATGCGAGAGAGAGAGAGAGAGAGAGAGAGAGAGAGAGAGAGAGAGAGAGAGAGAGAGAGAGAGAGAGAGAGAGAGAGAGAGAGAGAGAGAGCATTGTGGCGGCATCCGCGGTAGCGAGGCAGTTGAGCGCGGCATCGATGGCAGCTCCTTCTTCTTCGTAGCACAGGATCCTTCACGACGGAAGCATTGAGCGGTGAGTGACACATCCCTGCCCCTTTGAGCTTGCTAGGCTCTTCCAGTTGTGTGTTTGCAGCCTTTCAAGGCTCGCACACAGTGTACATGCAAGTTCCCAGCTTCAACACGTACGACAAAGCGTACATTTTTGGCGCCGCTGTAGGGGAATGACTTGCAGTAAGCTTGAGGAGCACTCAATGCTACCTCTGGAAGCTTTGCTTTCATCTGTTTTCTGGTTTTTGTTGAGTTATGTGAGAACTGTTAACTTGCTATAATGTGCATTTTTAGTTTTGTCCATGTGTAGTTGGCTAGGTTAGACAACGTGTGTGCGGTGTTAATTAGTGTTAATGAGCGGATTAGACAGAGCGGCTAGAGGTGCATCAGCGTGCGTGTTGGAGACAGGCTCTGTGCGTGAGCTCGATGCCAAGTAGTTGAACATTATTCACAAAAAAAAAGATCAATTAGTCACGCAGTCAATACCAAACAGTCAGTCAGTCAGTTAGCCAGTGAGCTGGTTAAGTAAGTCTGAGTGTACAGTCTGTTGTGTGTTAGAGAGTGTATGTACCATTACCAGTACTACCAGTACCAATAGTACCAATATGGTAGTATAGGTCTATTACCAATATGCAAGTACCAGTTATAGCAGTTAAAGGAAGTTAAAAAACAGTCAGCCAGTCAGTTAGTACCAATCACGCAATAAGTAGTACTGGTACTCGTACGACCCGTGAGCTGATTGAGAAAGTCTGAGTGTGTGGTTTGCCATATTTGACAGTGAGTGTCCAATATTAGTACCAGGGTGTGTATCAGTGCCAGTAGTACCAGTGCTAGTACCAGTAGTGGTAGCAATGCCCGTATAAGTACACACACTACCTATAAACAGCTTGTAAGGAACCATTTAACCTTATCAGTGGCAGTGAACCAATACCAATATTGTACCAGTACTATACAAGTAATAGCTCAAAAAATCAAGAAGAGAAGACATGGAAAGCTCCAGTAGATTTAGTAATAGTATACCAGCTAGTACCTTTAAACTTACCAGTATCAGTACTACTCGTAGTACCAGTACCAATTGTACAGTATACCAGTATTGTACTGGGGGATTCCGGTACTAGTATAATACAGTATCGGTACAGTACCAGTAGTACCAGTACCATTATGTAGCTAAGAAAATTCAAATCCAGTATCAATATACCAGTACGAGTAAGGCTGTGTTAGATTGAGTTTGGTGTCTGTGAATGACCAATACCAGTAACACACTGAAATCTGAGACCAACATTATAGTGTGTGTCCACTACCAGTACTATAAGTGAAAACTAAGCCAGTATACCAGGGCCACTATAGGAGTATCAATAGTACTAGTACCAATACCAATGCCCAATGTGTGCCCTCCAGTAGTACCAGAACCAATGAGTTGGTTGAGTTGGTAAGTGTTTATGAGTACTCGTTCAACACTAGTACCAGTGAGTACCAGCTCAAAAATCCAAAGTATCAGTACACCAATATAGTAGTACCAATACTACGCTGAAATCTGTGAGTGTCTTGTATCAGTGCCTAGTGTGTGCCAGAACCAGTGGTACCAGTATTAGTATACTAGTAGCACTAGTGCCCAATGAGCTGGTTGAGTTTAAAAGTCTATGAGTGTCTAGTACCAGTGTAGTTGTATAGTAGAAAATTTGAGACCCAAAAACAAAAAAAGAGGGTAAATTTGGGTTGCAACCACCCAAAAAACTAGGTCAGCGGCCTTCACGGGCACTCACCAACACTTCTAGAGTGTTGAGGTCACATGCACCTACGCTTTGGTTGTGTGCTAGAGGACAATCACATAGAGAGTGCCTCTGTTTACGCGGGCACTCATTATTCCTCCACATTAGGCTGTAGGCCCTCAGCAAGAACCCAAGGTAGTACCACCACTCGGGACCCACATTTTGCATCTAGTGACTCTTCCTCTGGTTACGACATCATGGAAGGTTACCCAATGACTAATCCCAATAGTTCAAGCCAAGGCATGCATGCCATGGGCCCACGGTCCGGGCTGAGCATGCTTAGTTTCTGCTGAAGGAAACTTTTAAGAGCCACTCGCTCTCAACATGGAGCTAGTGATGTGAATGAAGAGAGTGGGGAAGTAAATTTTCCATTCATGACCAACGTAGACCCCATGCTCCCGGAGAGTGTACATGTGAATACTCCATTCAATGCACCCCCTGACTATTCAAAGCTATTCCCCTCCGAGGTTATACTACCTGATGGGAGAATCCTTGACAAAGTGAAAGAGGTTGAGTGATATATCATTGTGGCTAGGGAAAAGGAAATCAAGAGCTTACGTAGGGCAGAGCAACAAAGAGAGTTAAAAGCGAAAGCCCCTATGTCAACATTCATGCCAGCTGAGCAATTGAGTGCTCCTGAATTAGTGACCACTAAGGATCAACCCACAGAGAGCCACATTGCATCTAGTTCAAAGGACACTCCTAGCATCTCAATCCTAGATGGAACATTTCTAAACAAAAACTGGGCGTATGAGCTACAAACAAAGACTTTAACCGACCTATACATAGGTCACACCTATCACATGGGTTGGTTAGATGTCCTACAATCCACAATGAGTGTTACTAGTGTAGAGGATCAACAACAAAGGGTTTGTGAGGTCATCCATAGGATAATTGAGTTGGAGAGACAGAACAAGGGGATCCACATGCCTTCAACCGGTCTCATGAGATTCTTGGATACAAGGAAGGCTAAGCAACCAACCTTATCACAAATGGAGACTCCCTTAGTGAGTCTGATGGATCCTCCATGTGTTGTTTCGATAGGGGTCTCGGTACAATCTGATCCCACAAGTGATAGCTTTACCTTTCCAAGTCTAGCTCATTTTTCTCTTGATGAAACCACAACTACTATGCCTACCTAGTGATAGGCATGCCAAGGATTACGCCATGGACCTCATTTTTTAGTAAAGCACCGCTACATGGTAGCTTAATGCCTGCAACAGTACCTACAAGGGTGTATCAATCATATGCACCTATAGGTCCTCGTACTCATATAGCTCCTACCCCTCCCATTGTTTCAACAACCTATGCTCCACAACCACAACATCCAAGATCTTATTTCAATGGGACAATACCAACTACCACGTCTACTATGCCTAGGAACTTTGGGCCACCACATAGCACAAGACCGTACCAAACTTGGAACCCAAGGGCTTCCTATACGCCAAGCCCAATGCCAATACCTACTCCACATGTAGTCTTTGGAGTGCCTTTACCCACGATGCTTGTTGACTTAGGTGACTTGGAAATATTTGCTCAAGCTATCAATCGATCTATTGCTGAGAATATGCATAACACACCTGATAGGGAGCCTAGAAGTAAGGCAGTACAAATAGCCAAGCTCACATAAAAATTTAGTGGAGACAAGGATGTGAGAAAGCATATCGAAGTGTTTTAACAAATATGCGATTCTCTAGGAGTACACAATGACCTGCATAAGAGTAATGCTTTAAGCCTAACCTTAAGTGGGATGGCTGGGGATTGGTATAGAACCCTAAGGCAGGAAGAAAAAATGATTTACCCTCCTCTTATGAGACTGTTATTGAAAGAGTACATACAAGAGGGACTACTATGGGGTGTAGCAGCTCAGCTCCAGAAATCCCAACAAGAGGAAGGAGAGTCGGTGAGAGACTTTATTAGTCGCGTGAAGCATTTGAATTCTTGTTGTAATCCAAATGAGCGCTTCAATAATAATCAATTTCTCGGTAGATTCATTAGAGGACTAAGACATGAGGACATCTACAATGGCTTAGTCATTAGAGGTATCACCACCACTTGGGAAGCAGTCTTCACCACCAATGCAATCCAATTGGAGGATAATTTAATGATTCAAGGAGAAAGAGTGTCTGTTGAGCCTAAATCTACTAGCTTGCAAGCATCGGGGCATCAACCAATGACCCTAAAGCCTATTGGTAAGGAGCCAAAGATATCTGAGATGACTTTAGCAGATCTCACCAAGGCCATTCAAGAGAGTCTTAGAGACAATCATGCTCCACAAAAGAATTATATGTATCCAAGAAGGGAGCAACAATGGTGCTCAGTTTTCTATGGTCCACATAGTAGTAGTGAATGCCCTACTTTTAGAGTAAAACTCAATGGGAATTGCAATGCCTGTTGGAGGTATGGTCATCAAGCCAAGGATTGCATAGTATTTAAGTGCGTAATGGCTAATATACCAACCTTAGCACGGACATACACACCTCAAGTGCTTGCATTGATGACAGTCCCACCTCTTGATGAACAAACATCACAACACATGGTCCCTAGGGCCCAAAATGTTGTTCAAACAAGACCCTTACCACCTCTAGTGCTAGGACCGCAACCACCACACCCGAGAATCACTTTTGTAAATCAAGTGGGTTGTGAGTCATCTATTGTTGGTTTGGAAGGCTGTGAGGAAGATATAGACCCTAATATTGCCTATGGAATTGATGCACTTGAATAAAGTCCACAATACTACATGGAGGACTATTGAGGACAAGTCAAACCTGTCTATCAAGTAGCTGCTCTTGCTGCAAGAGGCCAAAATATCAATTACACTACCAAGAGACCACCTCTTCAATGCTATGAGTGTGGGGGTCCACATCGTGTAGCTGAGTGTCCTATTAGGCTACAAAATAATGCTACACTAATGCAAACCAATCAAGCGAGCACATCTACAATGCGAATACTCATGTGTAATCAATCTGGCATAGATCATTTGATTGCCCAATATCCGAATGATGCAAATGCGCCAAAGATCATGCCATTAAACTTGATTGAGGTTATTGAGGAGCTGTCACAAAGTACACATGTGGTACCAATAAATGTACTCACATGATCGATTCTCCATAAACAAAATTATATTCTTGAAGAAAGAGACAAGGCATCAATTGCCCAATCTCAGAAGAAGAAGAAAACACAAAGGAAGAGATCACAAAAAGCAGCGAAGTCAGCCCGTGTTCAAAGACCAACATAGGGACTGGTGATGACCCCATATATATGAACGATGTTGAAGAGGATTCGGATTTAGGTGAAACCATGGAGATAAAAACAACCACTAGAAAAGAAACCAACAAGGAAGATCATCATGAGCCACAATGGCCACAACCCAAGAAGAAGATAGGAACTTACCCAAACCCTACAGAGGAGATTGAGCGAGTCAAGCAATTAAGGAGTTTGGTAGAAGAGACCCAAAGGGATCTAGAGCCAGAACATAGGCAGATCGAGATTACCGACACAGTGTTCCCTACACAAAAGCAACCTCACAAATTCCATAGACCACTAGCCATACCTAGTGTCAGCAAAGAAGAATGTGACTTAAAGTCATGGGAAAGTGGATGTACTCACTTCTTGTTGGAAAGAATGTTTACAGAGGGACTACCTGACCCTATCGAAGATATGGAGATCTCATCTTCCCCGCGTCAAGGGACTGAAGCCCAAAAGGTGCCATTAAATATTGCCAATTGATGGATTTCATGGCTTCAAAATTTAGAACCACCATCATGTCCAAACTATATGGAGACCCTGAGCTATTCTTAGCTCTTTGAGCTTTCCTCAATGGAGAACTGAAAATCGGGCTACCACAATTTTCACAGATGGATGGAGCTAGGGAGATGCCAATAGAGTAGGAACACTTAGATCCACAACCCAACTTAGATGACAAATTTGTTGTAGACATACCTAGTAACAAGTTGGGACAATACTTTGAAGGCAATGAATCCAATGCAACCATACCAATCACTACCAAGGGATTAACTATGAAGGGAATCCTTGATGGTGGCACTGAGGTTAGCATTATGACTTTGTTGTACAACTATGTTGTAGAAATACCTGGTAATAAGTTGGGACAATACTTTGAAGGCGATGAATACAATGCGACCATACCAATCACTACCAAGGGATTAACTGTGAAGGGAATCCTTGATGGTGGCAGAATTATGACTAAAAATTGATGGGAAACTATGGGAAGACCTCATCTTGGGACCACAAACATAGTAGTAAAGATGGCCAATGGGACTACTGTTAAACCTATTGGGATGCTAGAATATCTCAAGATCAAGGTCTTTGGACACAAAATAAGGAATACCTTCATTGTTATGGATTTCTCGAAGCACACTATGTCATCTGAGATGATCTTAGGATGTCCTTTCATGAGGGAAGCAAAAATGGTGCATGACTGGTCTTAAAACCATGTCTACTTGTAGTTCCAAGAGTCTGTTATTCAAGTGGATCTTGTAACTGGTTGAGCACATCCTCTAGGAAACAAATTTATAATTGATCATAGATCTGACACCACAGTTCACTCGGCTCTATTGCATTATTGCTACACATGTAAAATGGACACTGATGTTGGGGAAGATTCTCCTTATATGGATGTTCTACCTAGGATGACTGAGTCTGACAATGTGGATTGGGTCCACCTAGCAGCAACCATAGACACTTGGGGCAATAGGGGGAAGACCTGGGTAGCACGTGAGGGGGATGAAATGACACAACTTGTACAGTTAAATATGATAGGAGCAATCCATATAGCTTCTGATGACCTACAAGATGAAAACTTGACTGACATTGGAACCAATAGCGTCTCACAAGACTATAGCCCACACAATTTGGAGTCAAAATCATAAATTGAAATTGACTTTGAGAATGAAGAATCTGAGTTAAATCTTAATGCAAATGTGGGGACAAACCATTCAGGGCCCATTGGTACCCTAGATGACAATCTATCCAGGCGAGCAGAAGACACAAGTAGTGATTCATCTAGTGACTCTGAGAAAATGTGTGTGCTAGAATAAATGAAAAGAAATCTACTACAGAATGGCTTAATTATATAGGGGAATGTGATGCTCATCAAAATTTGGTAGATAACTGGGGTGAATACCTTCAAAGCGTTAGGTGGTGTAGTCCACAACCCATTGACATTGCACAAGTAGAGGCTATAGAGAAGCCAAAGTTGAGCCGTACCGTAAGGAGACGACAAGATTGGGAGTTAGCTCAACAACAAAAGGAAGCTGAAGAGAAATCACAGTCCATAGAAAAACAAGACCCCACAGACCTACACCCTGCACCTGAACATTTCAAATCCTACACCACAGAGGAACGTAAGATTGTGTATATAAAGGCACACATGACACCTATCGATGGAAGTAATGGAGTCTATGATGGTCCAACAATAGTTAAGGAGATAGAGTTAGCAGACCTAGGAGTCCAAACCTATTTTCATTGCCCAAGATCTGATAGATACTGAGGAGTATGTACTTAAAGAACTTCTCAAGGAATTCAAGGATATATTCGCTTGGACATATCATGATAAGAAAGGTGTTCCACCTTCCGTGGTGCAACATACGATTCCCATGAATAGCATGTCTAAACCAGTCCAACAACAACCCTACTCAACAAATTCTAAGTATGCAAAGATTGTTCAAGAAGAGATTGAAAATCTTATCAAATGTGGATTCATACCCTATTGAGCAATGAGAATGGGTGTCTCCAATAGTGATTGTGCCGAAAAAGAATGGGAAACTTAGAGTGTACGTGGATCTCAAAAAGGTCAATGCCGCCACTAGGAGGGACCATTACCCCTTGCCATATTCAGAACATGTGCTTGAAAGAGTTGCAGGGAAGCAAGCTTATAGCTTTTTAGATGGGTACTCTGGGTACAATCAAATCACAATTGCACTTGAGGACCAAGCTAAAACGGCTTTTATTACCAAATTTAGAGCATTCGCATTTCGTGTTATGGCCTTTGGCTTAACCAATGCTCCTGCTACCTTCCGAAGATTAATAAACACTGCTTTTAAAGAATATTTGAGGGAGTTTTGAAAAGATTACTTAGATGACCTTTGTGTTTATTCTTCTTGGAACGAACATCTATCATGTTTACAAAAGGTGTTTGAGGATTGCAAATTGTATCGCATCTCCTTAAACCCTTTCAAATGCCAATTTTCGGTTAAACATGAAGTCATTTTAGGGCATATAGTGTCCAAAAATGGGATTTCCATAGATGAGAGAAAAATTAAAGCCATTGCTAATTTGCCACCATCTACAAACTATAAAGGACCTCAAAGGTTCATGGACCATTTTGGTTATTACCAACAGTTTATTTTACTTTTTGTTGAGATAGCTCGTCCTTTGTACAAGCTTCTTATTGAGTTCCATTGGATTGCGGAGTGTGACCATGCTTATGAGTCATCGAAAAAGACCTTGACAACAAGCACTCCCATTCTACAAGTGCCTGATTGGAATGTTATTTTCCATGTGCATATTGATGCATCAAAATTTGCTATTGGGTGTGTTCTAGCTCAACTAGGAGAACATAAATTGGACTACCCCATTAGCTTTGCAAGTCATCAATTGAATGATGCTGAGAGGAACTACACTACTATAGATCCGGAAGGTTTAGCTATGATATATGCAGTAAATAAATTTCTGTACTACCTTCTTGCCAAAAAGTTTGTTTTTTATGTGGATCATCAAGCCTTGTTGTATCTAGTAAATAAACTTGTTCCACAAGAAGAATTACACGATGGTTGTTAATTCTTCTTGAGTTTTATTTCACCGTTGTGGTGAGACCTGGTAAAAGACATGTCATGGAGGATCATCTATCTCGCATACCCAATGGTGAAGCCCCTACGGGAGTCGATGATGAATTTCCCGATACTTCCCTATTCCTAGTCGAGACCATGCCTAAGTGGAGTGAGAAGATTGTGAACTTTCTAGTTAATGGTTTTCCACCCAAGGAGCTTCGTAAGGATATAGCTCAAAAATTGTTAAAAGAATGTGAACCTTATTCTCTAATTGGAGGAACTCTCTACAAGCTAGGGAAGGACGATATTCTTAGATGTTGTGATCATGAGGATGAGTATTTATACATACTACAAGAAGCCCACATGGGTATAATCGGAGGACATTTCTCAGGGGAACTAACTGCTAGAAAGGTGTTGCAATCAGGCTATTGGTGACCTACCTTATTCAAGGATGCATCACTTTTTGCAAAAGGATGTGATGAATGCCAACGTTACAATATCACGCAACAAAAGGATAAGATGCCCTTACATCCTGTTAAAGTGGCTCAACCATTTAGAAAATGGGGTTTATACTTTGTAGGCCCAATTAGTCTGACAGCTCGTAGCACTCAATCTCGATATATTATCGTTGCCACTGACTATGTGACAAAGTGGGCGGAAGCCAAGGTGGCATGTAAGGTTGATGCAAGGTCAAATGTCAATTTTCTCTTTGAAAACATTATTACAAGATTTGGTTGTCCCTTTGAGACTGTGAGTGACAATGGTACTCATTTTATAGATGGAGTGATAAAGGAACTCACGATAAAATTCATGATAGCCCACCATAAGTCCACACCTTATTATCCACAAGCAAATGGCCAAGCTGAGAGCACTAACAAGACCTTAATTTCTATCTTGACCAAAATAGTCAAAGCTCATTGCACAGATTGGGATTGGAATCTGACATCAGCTCTATGGGATTATCCTACTTCTTACAAAGTGCCTATTAATTGTACACCATTCAAAATGGTATATGTCCAAGAAGCAATTATGCCATGAGAATTTGTAATTCCTAATTTGTGCGTAGCTTCTAAGAAGGTTGGGATGGTAACCCTTTAGTTGAGCATTTATATATCCTTGAAAGGTTAGACGAAGAAATACAATTGGCTGTGCAAAATACACTTGTGGAGAAAGATAGGAGGAAGAAATGGTTTGACCGTCATCTAAAGAACAAAAGATATCAAATTTGTGATAAAGTCCTTATGTATGGAGTGCGTAATGAAAAGAAAAAGCTGAAATATGCGGAAAAAGGACCATATAGAGTATGTGAAATCACCCCACAAGGTACCATTCGTGTGGAGACTCTTGATGGAGTTGAAACCATTGGATATTTCAATGGGAGAAAATTTAAAAGATACTATGATCCTTTAAGCCAAGAGGAGCTACAAGCTATCTATAGAAAAAGGCACTCAAGGCACAAACAAAATTGAAGAAGATGATACAAGCTCAAGCTGAGGCTAAGGAGCGACAACAACGCTTAAGACACCAACGAGAGGCCAACCTTGGAGTTACACATGCATTCCACGTTCATACAGAGGATGATTGGTTGGACTCTAACACAGCTCTACGGTACCCTATTGAACTAAATAGCACCTATGGGAAAGTGCTATATAACACCTTGTTAAACATGGGTGCTAAGTATAATCTGTTGTCACATGGAGTGTGATGTCAGTTGGGAAAGCCATCTCTATTTGAGAGTACTATCCAAGTCAAGGATTTCAACAAGAAAAAAACTAAGGTTTTTGGTATCTGCCACACTTCTGTCAGTTATTATGACAACGGGGTTGTAGCTCAAGACTTTTTGGTCATGCCTGCTAAAACTGTGGAAGGTAGTATACACCTAGGACGCACGTGGATGATAGCGACCAAATGCACTATTAATTAGGGGACAAGGAGTGTCACAGTGCAGAAACCAACTCTTAGCCCTATCACTCAAGCCATAGTCCCTGAGATATTACCTCTTGAGGAAATAAAACCCAAAATAGTGCATGTCCAGGAGGTTAAACCATATGTCCGTATAGCCCAACTCCCTAAAGTGTCAACTTCTGTAGTGCCAAAATGCAAATTGTGTTCTTACCTGTCACCTAACCCATGTGAGTCAAATTCTATGATGATAAAGCCGATTGAAGATCGTCGAAAAGGAAAGATCACAGAACACTATACACCTGATCTGGAGCTAGTTTGGGTACCCAAGCGAGAAAGGCTTGTTTTGCTCAGCACAACCATAGAAAAAACAAATGAAGCTTCTCGTTCACTCTTTGAATCAAGCACGATTATCAACACGAACATGTGTTTCTTATCGATTAGCATTTCCTTTTGTCTTCTTTTTTTCGCATCCATGTTTGTCTGCTTTAAATGGATTGGTGGCACAATATTCAGCACATTTGCTTAGATTAAACATCAGATTCTATATATTTTTCTATCATAATCCCTTGTCTAGGTTTCAGAATCAAGCAGTTTAACTAAGCTAGTTTGACCAAGTTAGGAGTTAGAGATCTTCTCTTAATACCGTGGGGAATGCCTTCCTAATAATCAATGGTTACTTTAGGCTCTTAATCTGATTTAGGCAGCATTGTGTGCAATGTACAAGGGCTTCCTAGTGGGCTTAGTCCCTATTGACCTTTAAGCTTAAGTATTCTAAAAGGAGTTTACTAGTGTGATGAGCCTGGGGAGGGTAACAGTGTCATATGACCCCCCAAAAGTTATAAAATTGAAATGTTGAAAACAAAAAACAAAGAAATCAGAAGTGCCACAATGCAAAATCTTAATTTGATACTTCACTCACATGTATTGCCTATGGTACTAGAGCCCTAGAGGTTCCTAGTGTGGGTGCTTTTCCTTGAAAAGCAAAAAACCCAAGGCATACAAAATAAGCGCACATCAAAATTGAATCAATGAGAAAAGACTTTGGGGAGTCAAAGAAAGGGAATAATTTAAGAGATGATTTCATAAGCAATTCGTTTTATTGCAACTTAACTACAAGGTCTTCTAGGCATAGCCTTTAGTCAACCCTCGAACATTAAATACTTTGCTCTCGTGATTAAACAACTTAATTGACCATACAAAATTGAGAGGCTTGCCCATGGTATTAATAGTTGACCTCTAGTGCCTTTTGATCGTTAAATTAGCGACCCTAGACTTGTTTAGTTTTTGAACTTTACAACTGTTTATGCGTTTGATTATATTACAGCTTAATGTTTACTGCTGACAAATTGTTTAATATTTTTTTACCAATTAATTTGTGTGCCTACAACTGCATATGCTTTTTAATTGTATATGAGAATGCAGTTATTGTGCCAATTTTGGTTGATTTTGCAGTGATTGAAGAAGGCTAAGGACATTCAATCTTGGATGCTCTTCCACCTTGACGAACAAGCTTCATCTCAATAGCTTCCGAGGATGGAATCTACATCCGGAAGGGGGTCATGTTAAACCCCTCACGGACACCCTATCACCTTTGAACCGACGCATATTATTTATTTGATTGAGTCATGGACAGGGCTTGTTGGTCCAATAGGTGTGTAGGTGATCGCCAATGAGAGGCGCACCACTTATCTTATTTTTACAGTAGTTTTGCAACAACCGGTGTCCATGTGTGAATGGGACAAACTCTTATAAAAGGTCCATTTGACCTAAAAATCCTCATTCTCTAAGGTTTAAGCTAAGAAGTGCTCTTGCTCCATCTCTATCTCTTTCTTCTTCAATGTGCACAGGACTCTCTGTGTGTGTGTGTGTGTGTATGTGTGTATGCTTGAGAGAGAGAGAGAGAGAGAGAGAGAGAGCATTGCGGTGGCATCAACGAAAAACGAGGAGGTTGAGCGCGGCATCAACAACAGCTTCTTCTTCTTTGGAGCACATGATCCTTCACGACGGAAGCATTGAGCGGTGAGTGACACATCCCTGCCCCTTTGAGCTTGCTAGGCTCTTCTAGTTGTGTGTTTGCAACCTTTCAAAGCTCTCACATAGTGTAGAGGCAAGTTTCCAGCTTTGACACGTACAACAAAGCGTACATGGGTTGTGTGGACACTAGGAGATCCACATCTGGAAACATTTTATTGTTTGCTAGTGTGGCAGTCTCTTGGAGATCATGTCTTCAAAATTACACTTTGTCTTCGACCAGTGAGGCTGAGTACGTTGCAATTTCCAGTGCTAGCAAGGAAGTTGTATGGTTATCTTGTCTAGTGGGAGACCTTGGTGGTATACACCAGACTTCAATGTTACATTGTGACAGCCAGAGTGCGATTAAGTTATCAAAAAACCCCATGTTTCATTCCAAGTCAAAACACATCAAGGTCAGGTATCATGTGATACAGGATATTTGGCTAGTAAATGCATTGAGTTAGCCAAAGTTCACACGGATGAAAACCTTGGAGATGCTCTTACAAAGAGTCTAGCCATAGAGTGGCTCACACGGATGACAACCCTGGAGATGCTCTTACAAAGAGTTTAGCCATAGAGTGGTTCACACATTGCATTGAGATGATGGACGTAGGGTGAAGCCTCATGATGCTTCACATTTGTACAAGTTTGTACTAACATAGGCCACTTGGGTCACTATGGCCTTCAAGTGGGAGATTGTAAGGGTACAAGCCGGGTGCCATGGGTGCTGCCCATATTTCATTAACCTTATTCTTCAATACATAAATATAATAAGTGGCTGTGGATGTTTTATCCACAACATCTCCACCCCCTGAGTGCTCACTCTCTTGCACATGCACTTATATTGCTTGCACTCATGACACATCTTCTCGCCTCACAACTATTAGGGATATGTGCAATGATCAACACTTTTTATGTAGGAACATTCAACGCATCTATTTATTTTGAGACAACCCTACATTATTGTAGTGAGGATGGAGAAAAAAGTTCTTGATCATGGTTCGGAATATGCTAAGATCAAGGCAGAGATGGGAAAAAGGATGTGCAACATATTTTGTTTGGATCACAACAAGAACAAGGATTACTTTTGAGAGATTCTGCTTTCAAGGGTAAGAAAAGAGTTTGGAGAATCCAGGTTTGTGTATGATTTTTTAAGGGTACCACTATAAAGCAAGACTATGATGGTACAGTGAAGGAAAAGCTCTTGCTCGGCTTTCCAAGAGACTTGATATTTGGGTTTTTATGGGGTTAGCATTAGGGGGTTTGATATCTTTAAGAAAGGTCAATCAGTTATGCAAGTGGGAGGAACAACATGTTTGCACCATACAAAGTGAGTTCTAGGGAGGCGAAGTTATTGAACCTTGCAATCTCTAGAGTTTTGGAGGAAGTCTCTTTTGTGGATAAAGTTGCAGATCTTGAAGGAATCATAAATTCAAATTGACAACATGGGAATAAATTTGTGAAGGTACATTGCGTTGATATGTACAAGCTAATGTTATAGTTTCAGGAGAAGATAGGAGATACAATAGAAGCACACATGGAAACCAAGTACAAAACAACTTAGAAAAAAGTGAAAGCAATGGTTGAATCTCTTTCCAAAAGGATGCAACCATTTTTAGAGGAGTCAAAATATCCAATTCTTAGAGATCTCAAGAAGGTAGGATACAAGTTTACAGAAAAAACTTTATATGAGCTCAAAATTGGAGAAGGGTTTTTATCAGAAGCAAAGGTTAAGTGTTTTTGGCATGTGATTTCCAAGCCAATTGATCAGAAGTAAAGGTCAATTGATGATGGATCAATGCCTTCCAACCAATGACATTGGATGCATTCCAAATATCATGACTTTGATGGTGATTTTCATAGTACCACACTTACCATAGAATTTAAAGCCAATTCTCATTCCCAAAACACATCTATCAAAGCTCATTAACTAGATGAATGAAAAGATTTGGATGGGGATTCTAGAGGCATCTTATGCTCTGTATTTGAATTGATGGTTTATAGTTTTAAAAAATATTGGATCTTTGAGGCTTATTCAAGACTTGCAGCTATGAATAAGATTAAAATTCAAAATATGAGGGTGGGAACAATTGTGGATGAGTTTGTTGAAGCTTTTACAAAATGAGCTATCTATTGTATGGGAAATTTATACACTGGGTATGATTAGTTTCAATTGGCATTAGAAGGGATCTTACTATGATGATGACTCCACTAGGTAAGGATGTGTACATTACCCTTACCTTAGGGTGCAACTAATTTTGTTGCTCTTATGATGAATGGGATGAGCCGTGCTAAGGGATTTTATTCTTCTTGACTTGCCAATAAAGGGGTGAAGGGGATGAATAAACGGATTCATTAGATCAAAGGGGGTGTAGAGAGTTTCTTGCCGACCACATTGTTGACTGTGATGCCATTTTGTGAGGCTTGAGGAAATAAACCTAGCTATTTTGGGGCAAAAATCTACCTTGGGGAAAGAGAGGTCTTGATGTAGGGCACATGTGTATTCTTAAAGGGTGAAGGCCAAGTCCAACACAAACTAAATAAATCTAGAAGATGAAAGAGATATGTACCTTACCTACATAAGTTTGCAGGTTTTTAGGGGTATGTGTGCTCTATTAGATTTTGCCTACCACATTTGCTCATGTTGTTGGTTTTCCTAGTTGCTATGAAGGTGGCAAAGATTTGTGTGGACAAAGAAGCATACAAAAGTTGTTAGAAAGTTGAAAAAGATGATGCTTAGTCCTCCTACATTAAGAGAAATAGACTAGAAGTGTGGGGGGAGTGTGGGAAACATTTGAACGTGACCAATGCTACAAAAATTGGTCAGGTGATTGGACAAGATGATGAAGAAGGGCACATGTAGAGAAAGTTGTTGTTAGGGTTCAAGCCAAGTGTCCGACCGCCCATCACTAACCATATCTTATTCTTTGGATAATATACAAGAATAAGAAGTGGTGAGTTATCTTCTCATTGAGAGCTCCACTAGATTTTTGTTGTGCTGCACTACACCGGACTTGCACTTGCATGCACGTGCTCTGCGCACACTCACAAGTGGTATTATAGTAGGAACAAGGGTGACAACGGCTTCCCTGCATCGTAGTGCCTGTAAGGATGTTGAGAACATGCTAATGCTCAAAGCATTAACAGAGAGAGAAATTCACTTTTTTCAGCATTACAGATCTTACAGAAACTCTAAAATTGCAAATTAGGTAACATTGGGAGCTCTTCTAAGTAATAGCCCTAAGTGAGCTACACTAGAAAATGTCTCTATTGCAGTAGCACTGTAGTGTTTTATAGCATCGCTTAAATTCCAAAAAGCATAGCACTAGTGGTCTTTTGTAGTATAGCATTTAAAGCTGGAAATTGATAGTGCTATAGAAACATTACAGTAGCATTGAAATTTTATTGCATAGCGTTGGAATTTTCTCCTTCTCTTTGTAGTGCTCCAGAGAAAGAGAGAGCAAGAAGAAGCGAGAGACTGTGAGCTCTTTAAATACACAAGCAACAAGAGAAGAAGAATCCACTCACAAGTGCTCTCAGATTTGGCAAGCATGTGTGTGTACGCGCGCGCGTGCGCACACACACACACACACACACACACACACCTCAGATTTGGCAAGCGTGTGTGTACGTGCATACACACACACATACACATCTTTGACATTGAAAGAGAGTAGTGGAAGAGAGATTTCTCGCTTCCCTCACGGCATATGCAGGAGAGAGGGAGAGAATCTTGGCAGTGTTTTCTTCCTACACACCCACACATAATTTCTCGGCACTCTTGACATCAATTTTCACGGCATCGGCTTGACAATTTTCAGCTTTTGGTGCTCTTGGCATCGACATTGGTTAGCAGGTTTTTGACATACACAGTGTGTAGTGATGTATGACTTATGTGATTCAAAGATTGACTTTCTCTGAGTATTTTTCCATAGCTGCGTAGGCTTACATGTATAGGTGGAGATAGGTTCACATAGATTGATTGCTACAAGATTTGACCTCTTCTTTGCAGTTACAAGGAGAGCTTGTTATTGCATACATGTTTTTTGGCACATGTACGGCATCGATGGTTGCATGCTTGGCCTAGTTGGCCATGGTTGATAGATTCATGCTGTGGGAGTTTATGCATTACTTTATGCGCGATTAGCACTTGTAGTGTTACTGTGCTTTGTTGAGAGCGGTTTTTACTTCGTGTAGGGAGAGGTCAATTCAAACTTGCTTGCACTATTTTGGTGGTTGTTTGTGTGCAAATCTTGCTACACTAGCAGTGATTACCATCACATGTACGTTGAGTTGTGGATACTACCTTTGGTACGAGATTGTGGATCCATTTTTTGGCTTGTTCTTGGTAGTCCTAACCATTTTTGAGAATCCCTCCGGAAGAGTCCTTTATGAGACTGTGGCTAGTCGTGTCTGCATAGCCTTTTGTGAGGGTTGTTATGTGAGGCTTTTTGAAACCAAGCACTCGGGGCCAGGTTCCCCAGTGTGAGATGGATTAGGTTGCTAGAGATCCCTTTTGTGGCCTTGCCATAGGTTTTGTATAGACAAGTATAGGTACTTTGACATCAAGTTGGTAGCCATTCGATAGTTTATTAAACAATTCATGCCAGTTTATTCCTAGTGATTACTCTTTGCTGGTTTATGCGCTATTGTTGGTTTAGTTTCTCTTGAGATTTTGATCTTTGAACAGAGAAGGCTCTGCCAGATTTTTCCCACGAGTCATTCAGACACATTGCTAGATTTTCCCACGAGTCATCTATATGCATTCTTGGCACACTTGATTGTTCACATAGTGATATTGATGCATACTGTTTTGAGGTTTTGCTCCTATTACAGGGGGAGTGGGAAAATTTGAATGAGCATGCTATGGCAACCATTTGCCATCATCTTGGTGAATCCATTTTTATTTTAGAATAATGAATAAGAACAATCCAAAGATGTATGGGATGCCTTATGTGCAGCATGGGATGGAAAAAGTACCTCAAACAAGGCTATTCTTATGAAGAAACTTATGCACATGAGCATGAAAGAAGGAAATAGTGTTGGACCTCATTTAAATGAGCTGGACAATGTTTTTTTGCTGCTTACTTCCAAAAGTCTTAAATTTGATGATGATATGAAGGCCATCTTCTTGCTATGTTCGCTGCCATTGTCATGGGATACATTCAATACAGCCATAAGTAACTCAACACCTGGTGGGAATCTAGTGTTTAGTGACGTTACTATTGGGTTGCTCACTGAGGAGATTAGATGTCAGTCTCTTGATGTGAGTGAACATGGTGATGCATATATGGCTAGTGGTAGTCTCGTGAAAAGACAAGGCAGCATGGTCGTAGTCCGATTGTTCTATGGATCGCAAAATCAATCATAGCAAGACTCATGGGGAGACATAAGGAATGTTGAATGTTATCACTTCCATAAAAAGGGACACATGAAGAAGGATTTCCATGCATTGCAGTGTGAAAAGGGCAAAGAAAAAGTATCTTACACACATAAGAGAACTATGAAGATAGAAGAACTTAATTTTGTCTAATCTCCAACTATTGAGATTGTCCCTGATGTGTTGATCTTCACCTCATATTTGAGTCTTGATGCATTGTTAGCACTTGAGAAGTTTTATTCCTAGAATTGGATAGTGGACTCATATGCTAGCTTTCAGGTGACTCCTCATAAGGAGTGGCTCTCCACATATACTACTACACATGGTACAATGAAATTGGGAAACTCTTATGAGCTCAATATATGCGATATTGGGGCCATAAAATTTTGTATGCATAATGGCACTGAGTTTATGTTGCAAAATGTCAGACATGTACCCAAATTGACAAATGGTTTGTCTGTTGATTAATTACACGATTTGGGTTACACTACTATTTTTTCACATGGTCCTTGGATCATCAAGAAAGAAATCCTAATCATGCTTAAAGGCCAAAAATAACTTATGGTATTGGCTCACCCTGTTGGGACCGTCACTCTAGCCAAGGGCTTATTATTTTCTTTTCTGCTTTGTATGCATGATGTGCCACTACGATAGATTTCATTCCCCCTCATCATTGTTTACACTTCTGCTTATCACACCAACCACTCTACAAAGGACACAATCCAATATTGAATGTTTAAAATAATTTCATTGAATGAACTTCATTCACGGGTGGAGTGCCGGAAATAAGTCAATTTGATACATTCATGATCACATCCAAGGTAGGTGGATCAAGCTGTAATTTATGGTTTTTCTTGCATCTCTATGGGAGAACGTTGTATAAGCACACTGTTGTATGCTTACAGGATAAACTATGAGACATACATCATATGTAGGAGGCACACACCACAATACAATAAGGGAAATTCCTCAGCCCAACATTCTCTCTCTTTTTATTTCATAATTCTTTGAAGGGATAGTAAAATAAGGCATGCTTTTACTCAAATATTTCTAAGTTGGTCTGGTAAAATGAAGGGCCAAGAGTTGTATGCTTTTGAAGGGCTAAGAGCCATTGGTTTTAAAAGGGCTACAAGCCATCTACTTTTGAATAATTGAAAGCCATCTATTTGTAATACATTAGTGATTGCTATCAAGATCAAATAGATCTACACAGATTAGTACCCATCAATGCTAATGGAAAAGAAAGAGTCTTGCCATTAGGGATTTTTTGGGGGTGTCACTTTGGCACTACATACTTCTAGTGCGAAGATCAAGTTGATTTTTTGAAAGTCTTAAAGACTTAGGTATACCAAGGTGTCTAGATGAAGCAAGCATTTGTGACAGCACGGCTATCCATGAAAGACCCACAACTATGCACTTTCAGGTCTAGAAAAGATCTAATTGTGAATACACTTCCTACTTCAGTTGATCGCCTATTTTGTTTATAGGATTGAGAGTGTCTACAAAAGCACCATTTTTGGGGTAGGACCTAGCTTGTGATTGTTACATCACTCACAAGTGTTGATGGTCAATTTTGAAAGCCTTCACACTTTTCTTTTCAGGAAAAGCAATCTTTATTTGCCAAGGGGTAGTAAGTAAGTCCTTTTCAAACTCTCACAAGGGAGTTGGATTGGCAAGATATACCAAGGGGTTCAAATATTTCTTATCTTCACTAATCTCTATTTTTAGTGGATTAGCAGGTCAAAATAATCTGGATAATGTATCCTTACATGTTGAACTATGCACTTGACCTCCAAGAAAGTATAAGGTATTTTTTTCCTTCTAATAAGTATATGGTTCAGTTTTATTTCCGCATAAGTTTGCTTATGATTTGTAAGAGGGATGCATAAGCTAGAAGGATTTCATCCACATGACAAGGTCATGTAAGAGCATAGCATTTTGGGAAAGTAGTGTTACTTTCTCTCTTACCTATTCATCGAGATATCATGGCGAGTTCATTCCCTATTGAAATAGTTACAAACCTACATGATAGGGTCCTATTTGGCACAAGTTGTTAGTCACATGATGTGAAACATATTTCAAGAACTCATGGAGTTGGGTTTAGCTAGTGTGGAGCAAAGTATATGAGGGTCCCTCTCGCTCACTTTGCCGAGTGTTTTCAATTACCTCCACATACAAGTACATCTCGTACTTGCTAGATGGCACTTTTTTTGACATTGTTTTCTGAGACATATTCCATATGTGCAGAATATGCGTCTCTAGGACTGACACTGGTGCTTGTTTCCTAATGATGTGTTGTGACAGAGTCCCTAGGTGATGGTCACATCCGCTTATTTGACCATTTTGAGCACATAGTATTAGGAACAAATTTAGTGGCCAAAAATTGTCGAGTACTAAATACAGACTTGTTGAGGTTACGAGTATTGCAAACAACAGTGATCGATGTTTGTTTACACTTATAGCAAGGCTATGCTCTATTAATGAAAATGTCTCATGGCTAGTACCTAGATGTGATTATTTTTCATAGTCTATTATGGTCCAACGGTTTAGCAAGGCTTTCAAGGGATCACAATGGGCTATTTACCCATGTTTTTCCTCATGTTTTTTAAGAATAACATTCACCATACACACTGATAATTAAAATCATGAAAATGCAGGTTCAAGTGCGTTTTTGCTAAAAGCATTCACACTAGGTATTATGGGTCCTAGTGTTTAGCACATGCTTACTTTTGGAGCGGCATACAAAATCATGAAGTTGATAGCTTACAAAGCATTTTGCACCATAGGTGCAATATATCTATGATATTTACTATGGATCTACCAACTACCATACAAGTTACTGGCTCGGTACGGGTGCTTATAGGTAGCAACTCACAACAATACTTCCACTCTTCCAAAGGTGGATAGGCAATTGAAAAGTGTTAATCTTGTGCTAAAGGACATTCTTAGTGTGTATGTTTTCACAAAGCAACCCAATTAGAAATATTTTCTCTCTACTTGGAGGTTGCTTAGCATTTGTGACAAAGCAGGTTGCAACTAAGTTTAGCCTCTTTCTGCTTAAATTAGAGGTTCTCAACCTTAAATACTGGTTATGATGGGGTTTCCTACTGACAAAAATGACAACAAGTCAAGGACTTCATACACGCTGATGAGTTATGTCAGCATGTCACTTTCATGGAAAGTTGAGAAGAGGTATTTTTGAATGTTCTAGTTTCTCTAGAAATTCTGACTTTTGGTCATTCATCTACACACCTCTTAGTGGTGGTATGTCGTTTACAATACTCAGTGAGTTATAAATAGAGTCTATACACTATGCTGGATTTAAGCCAGTTACATCAACGATTGCACAGAGACAACAATGTGGAAAATCAAGATGTTTCTCTTGGTTTCATTGAACCTCCTACTGAACTCTACACTCGCCACATGAATATTATGAGCTCAAAGAGGTGCCATTGTGGAAAACATTAGTGTTCTTGAGAAGATATTACCACTTTTGTTTTCAAGGAAGAAAACACTTCTCCAAGGGGGGAGTAATGTAATGCCAAGGGCTAGCTCCTAGGTGTGGATAGGGGATTCTAAGTATGGATGGAAAAGGGCCTATATTATGGGTGGTAGTGCAGAGAATCCTTCATGACAGTTCCCTCAATCTTACATATTCCACACCCAACATTGCTTAAGTGGATTGCATTTATAAAACCTCTAAACCCAAATATTTAACACATTACAAGAAGAGATAATCCAATTGGAGATATGCTATCAAGAGCAAGGTATGATGATGAAGAAGAGATGGTTTCCAAGGAGGATGATGTGGGATTACTTTTCTACAAACTTCACAAGTTCATGCAAATGATTGGATGACTATCAGTGTATTTGTAGGATTTTTGAGGGTGAACAAGACAGAGAGTAGCTTCTTACTAGATGCTATTTAAGTACTTTAAGAATACCAAAAGATTGGAGTGATCAAGAGTTTAGAAAGATAAGGAAGACTGAGGCCTAAAGCTAATTCCTTAGAGATGGGCATCTATGGAATCATCCAAAGTAGAGAAGATGAGCTCTATAAAGGGTCTTTTAAAATAGTGATGCTCGATAGAAGATCATCAAACAAAGAGTTCCATAAGAGTGTGTGGGTAGGATACAAAGGAGTCTGGGCTATCTATGCAAAGATCAAAGACAAATACTAGTGGAAAGGGATGTAAAAAAATGTGATGCAATCTGTTGAAATTTGTTCTACTTATTAATTGTATTTGAATGTTTGATATTGAGATGGTTTGCACCCAAATTAACCATTGGATATGCACTACAAGTGGGTTATAGACCTAGTGACTATGCCTATGGGATTGTGGCATATGAGGTATGTCATGCTTTCTAGAGCAGATTTGACCAATGAGGTGGAGGGAAGAGCCTTCAAAAACAAGATAATAAGATGGTTGCAGAGTTTTCAACTACCTTATTGAAAAGTTATAAGAAGCAATGGGAAACCCTATTTTGCAATCAACACCAAATTCAAGCCCTTCAAGCTCAAGTTTCCCCAAATTACCAAGAAGAGAGAATTCTTGTGAGGCCTCCAAAAGAGGAACCTCTTTGGATAATGAAGAGGAGATACTGGAAGGATGTCCAAGGAAAACTATTCAAGAAGAAGAAGTGTGCCTTGAACTTTCAAGGGAGAGGTATGAAAGTGACACTCCACCTTCCCCTAAAAGTAATGCTGCTCTAAGAATATGGCAAGAATGGGGATTGCATACTCCCAAAAAGAAGAGGAAGTCATCAAGAAATCTCTCCCGGGTTAGTTCAAAGAAGAGAGAAAGAAATCCAAGTAAGAGGAAGCAAAGAAAGTAGTTACCGTCTTTGCCTTCTTCCTCCTCTTCCTCTTCATCATCATCACCATCTTCTGACATGGAGGACAACGACTTGCCACCCAAGACAAAGAAGAGAAGGGGTAAATAGAGGATCTATGCCATATGGAAGAGGTCACGTAAGTCAAAAAAATTCAAAGAGGGAGGAAAGAACATTCGCTTTCTTACCTATGATGGAACCTTTGGAGCAATTGTTAAAGTGTTGGCCTTTATCCAACAATTTGACACGGCTTTTGGAGATGAAGATTTCTCTAAATCTTCAAAGCTCTAAATTTTTTCTATTGATTAACAAAAGTTAGCCCGTCAACGGTGGGCAAGCCTACGTAGTCAAGGTGAAGCTCCAAAGACTTGGAAAGCTTTGAGGTTTGCTATTACAAAGAAATTTCCTCCAAGTGGCACCAAAGACAAAGTCCTTATGGAATGGAAAATATTGAAGATGGCCCCATACAAGTGTTTCCAAAAGTATGTGGATAAGTTTTTGGAGTTACATCTCAAAGCCACTATCTACAAAAAGATAGACTTTGCAGAACAAAAGCAACAATTTTATGCTGGGTTATTTGAGGAGATGAGTGAGTATGTCAACTCACAAAGCCCTAAAACCATTACAAAGGTCATACATCATACTATATTCGCTTTGAGAATTCATTTCCAACAAGGGACCAAAAGGGATCAACTAAGCCAATGATGCGACATAGAATTCTCAAAATGTTAACAACAAAAACAAAAAATGAAAGGCAAAAGAAAAGGGCTACAAAGGTAGCAATAAACTTTTTCTTGAAGAGGTTGAATGTTATCATAAAGATAACAAGAGAAAAGTCATATTTCCTATGTATGTTCCAAGAGAAGTGAAGGTGATGACCCTCCTAGAGCCCCCATGGTGGAAGCTCTAAAAGAGGAAGGCCATTGCAAAGGAGCACCACGCTCTTACTAAGTTGCATTATACATTAAACGTATTATATGCGTTTAATGCTTGTATCATACATTAGGGAGTATAAAATGGCCATATTATACGATGATACGTCACCAAATTTGGATCTCCATATTATTTCTTTGCACTTCGATCAACAAAATCTTTGATCAAAGTGCTTAGTATATATATGCAACCATTAGAGCAAGCTTCAGTAGCATTTCACACAACCAAATATTGAGCTACTTAAGAAAAGTAATCCTGTTCTCCTCTATAAGATTAAATATTTATAGAAAAACAAAAAAACAATATTTAGCTATTTATTTAAATAAATATTTATGATATAATTAAATTTCAAATTTATAATATGTAGCAGAGTTTTTTTGTCTTTACTTTCTCAATTGAATAGTTTGAATCAAATAAAAATTAGAACTTTCTCTTTCTGTGTTGGAGTTTTTTCACACTTAAAAGAGAAGAAAACTAGGTTTGTAACCATCTATCATTGTGTTGGAGTATATAGTCACACTTGAAGATGGGTGCGTATCGTAAATAGTGATTATTTACTTTTGTGCTAGAGTAAAAGTGTTTACTCGCACTAGAGATAATCAATTGTTTCACTTAGATTAAGATTTAGGGATTAAGAATTTCTCTAAGTCCTTGTGGTAGAGTAATAAACTCACACATGGGAGAATTTTGATCAAGTTTTTAGTTGAGGAGTTTTGAGCGTACTTGATGCTTATCTTGTATAGCTAGAAGTGATTCAACTACGATAATATTATCACCTTGTTGTGTTAGAGCAGTTGCTCACACTTTTGGGTATATTTCCAATTAAATTTTTTGAATGTACTTGATGTTTATCTTGTACCACTAGAAGTGCTTCAATTACAATGATGTTATCACCTTGTTGTGTTAGAGTAACTATACTTCCAAGCAGATATGAAATGATCAATATATATTGTTTTTACCAATGTGATTTCTAAAAATTCATGATAATGTAGCTACAATCCAAAATTGATCGTTGGTAACCATCGCTTTGAGTTAGAGTATTATGCTCACACTTCGAGATGATCCGATGCGACAAAATATTGTTTGGGGTACAATTATTATCATTTTAAGGTGTAAAGCATCTTAAATTTATTCCAAATACCTAAACAATGAGTTATATTCTCTTTTTGGATATGTGCATACAATGCAAAACTGTTGTTGGATATGATTGACTATGTACTTTCAAATTTTTGGCATAAGCAATTAATAAACTGTATACTTCATGTGTAATTATAAAAGGATCAATTTACAAATTACAATTGTCTCTTTTTATAGATATCTTTCGTGCATCATGGTTCGTGGTCATGAGTGGGTGGACGTGCATGAAATAGTGCCAAGACGAACTGCATTTCGCTTGAAGTGCAAGTCTTGTCACCATGTAATTGGTGGAAATGCTACAAGGACCAAAGCGCATTTGTTCAAAGTGCTAGGCATTGTTGGGCCTTGTACCTTGCCTCCACAAGACATATATGAAAGATTTCCGATGAAAAGTAAAGGCTATCCTTGAGGGAAAAAGTAAAGAGGTAAGCAAAAGTGGTCGTACTATGGGAAGAGCAAATCCAATGGATGAAGAAGAACCTATTACAAATGAGGAGAGGGATCCAATGGGCACTGAGAATAGAGAGCAAAATTCCTTTAATCCTTGTTTCCAGAGTGAAGTGTACGATACAACATCCTTTGAAGTAGGTTCATCTAGTGATGCATCTAATTCAAAGAGAAATTGTACAGATGGTATTGGAAGAGGGTTATCTACGGATCAAACACTCCATCAATCTTTTGATAAATAGTGGTTATACATGCTGCATTTAAAGTGGACGTAAGCATTTCTTGCATGTGATATTCCATTGAATGTAGTGCACAACCCTATCTTCAAAGCCTATGCATTGATGAGCACCACCAAAAAAGGATTTGTGATGTTAGATTATAATAAAATGCGCATTGACAAAGTCAAAGATGAGGTAAAAAGCACGCTCAAACGTGCAGTGTTGGAATATGTTCCTACTTTTGGATGCACTATTGCTTTGGATGGATGGACCAATTATCAAAAGAAGCCTTTAATCAATGTGATGCTGATTTGTCCCCAAGGATCAACATTTTTAGAATGCATTGATATGTTCTTGAAGAAAAAAACTATTTCCTTTCTTTCAAATATCTATGAGCATGCCATATCAAAAGCTGGAGGACCAAAGAATGTAACAGCCATCGTCATCAACAATGCTGCAAATTACAAAGGTGCAAGTATTGCAATTCAAGCAAAGTACCCGTAATTAACATGGGTACCATGCGGTGCACATACTATCAATCTGCTTCCAAAAGTCATTGGCAAACTTGACAAAATAAAGACTACTTTGATGGAAGAAAACACAATAGTAAAGTTTATAGAGAGCATTAATTTTCATATTCTCTATTCAGAAAAAAGTTTCCTAGCAAGGAATTACAAATATTTTGTGTGACTTGGTTTGCTATTGCATATTATGTGTTGTCAACACTAAAAGATGTTCAACATGCACTGGTGGAGATAGTTGCCGATAGGCGATGTGATGCATGGCTTAACAAGTATCCCAACCACCAAGCTACATCATTAAAGGCTCATTAGCTTGTCAATTCTCCAGTGTTTTGGAGAAATGTGGAAAAGGTTGTCAATGTTACTAAACCCTTTGTGGACCTACTGTGCTTGGTGGATAAAGCCACCTTTGTCTTTGAAAAGGTGTATTGGTATATATCAAAAGCCATTGAAAATTTCAAGGACTTTCAAGGATACACTGGTAGAGATAAAAAATTCCTAGTTTCATGTGAAAAATCTCAATGGGTGCAAATACACATGCCATTACACAGTGTAGCATTCATTTTGGATCTAAAATTTCAGCTCCATGAACAATCCTCCAATTCAAAAGTGATGGGTGGTTTCAAAGCTGTGTGCATGGAAACTCTTAGGGTCGGATGAGGGGAAGGATGCATTTCATCAATACGTTGACTATGCCAATAGGGTTGGTATTGTTTGGTGATCCTTGGAAGATTGACACCATAAAAAAAGTTAGTGCACCTACATGGTGGAGAAAAGATAGAACTGCAACATGTAGCTACCAGAGTATTATTTGTTGCTGAAGCTTCAAATGGTAGTTGCGAGAGAAATTGGTATGTTTTTGATTCCATACACATAAAAAAGAGAAATATATTAATATTACCATATACATGTGGTAGTGATGTGTGTAAACACACTTAGGACTGCCGGGGAATTTTTCCCTCTTTAGGAGGTTTTCCCCCCTGTGCATTGTATGTGCGCCCATCATTCTAGGGCTATCTATCTTTCCATTGCACACTAAGTAACACACTCTCCATTGTGTGCCTTGAGCTTCCTTCATCTTCTACAAGCTGTGTGAATTTCCTTGCAACCCTAACTCCAACAATTGGTATCAGAGCAGGTTGCATCCTCTCGGGCTTAGTCGTCAGCAGCTCGAGCACATGCCTGCTCACTTTCTTTGATTTTTGTGAGCTTTGGCAAGCGTCAACATGTCAACAAAATTTTTGGGAGAGCTCGTAGAGTTTGGTGTGCTTAAAATTTTATTTCGGACTCATTTTGACCTCCGTTTCCACTACAGCCAGGTCTGCACATGCAATTTTGTCATTTTGTGCAAATTTTTTATTAGTGCCAATTACTGCATAACAGGTCCTATATAGTCTACTGTGGGCTGTGCTATATAGCATGTGCTGGCCTCACTCAATTTCTCCTCATTTTGGGCAGTTTTCACATCAGGTGCATGCATTTTCCATGGCTGACAACAACACAGATGTGTTCAAGACATTTGCTGTTGAGGACAGATTGGATGGGGACAATTACCCTATGTGGGCTCATATGATGCAACATGTTCTTGTGTCGAAGGGTGTCTAGAATATTGTGAAGGGCATTGATGTACGTATTGGTTCTAAGGATGTAGGCAATGTTGAGGATGTTGTAGGTCTTGCTGCAAGGATTACTGCTGTTAGGGTTGTTTTGCCTACAACTGAGCAAGCTTGTTGGGATGTAAAAGATGCACAAGCTCATGCATTGATTGCATTGTCTGTGAAGCACACTATTACTCTCCACATTCGTTCAATGAAATCTTCCAAACAGGCTTGGGATATTCTGGATGGTCTTTATGCAAGTCGCAATGAGGCTAAAATTGCATTGCTGTGTAAAGAGCTGGAATGGGAGATTATGCATGAGGAAGATGATATGGACACTTTCCTTGCTAGTGTCAAGGATATCAATGAGCAACTTATTTCTGTAGGTGAAGTCATTTAGACAGTTCCCTTGTGCAGACTATCCTTGATGCATTGCCAGATTCTTATCAGACTTTTGCTAGTACTTGGAGACTTATGACCCAAGGAAATCCTGAAGTTGTCAAGTTTGATGCATTATGCACATTGCTGTTGTTGCAAGAGTTGCTTTCTAGAAAGAGCAAGACTAGACAGCGTGCAGTTGAACATGCCTTTATTGCTGCTCAAAGGAAAGGTGGTAAAAGCAATGTAGCCACTTCTTATGGTTCTTCTGCGAGTGGAAAATCACATGTTCCTAACGCTTTTGCTGGAAGAAATTCATCTAGAAAGTTTGGTGATAAGGTCAAAAAAAAGATGCACTGCCATTATTGTAAAGATAATGATCACTTGATCAAGCAGTGTCCTAAGTTGAAGGCCAAAGAGGCTAAGAAGAAAGAGGGTGGTTCCACTGCAAATGATGGTTCCACTACAAATGCAGCTATTGTTGAGTCTTCTGTGAAAGGAGACTGTGATGCTAATGTTGATGTCGAATGGGATTTTAGTGCAGAGTGTATCTATAGTCTTGCTGTTCATGATGCATGTCAATTGCTACAGATTCACATGTGTGGTATTTTGATAGTGGTGATACAAAGCACATTACCTCACATTGTGATGATTTGTTCACCTCCCTTGAGTCTGTTTCTCATGGGAATTCAGTTACTTGTTCCAACAATGCCTGTTATCTGGTTCAGGGAGTTGGAAAGATTGTGCTTACTGCTGCAAATGGCAATTCTTTCACACTTGTTGATGCACTTCATGTACTTGAGATCAAGAAGAATCTTTTGTCTGTATCTACACTTGCTAGACTTTGTCTTGTAGTCAAATTTGTGGATGACAGATGTATAGTACATGATCTCAATTTCGGTGATGAAATTGTTGCATCTGGCATTTTATGCCGTGGGATGTATAAGCTCACTTTGTATGACAAGTGCGGGCAAAATTTTGCAAATGCAGTTTTGGATTCAAAGACTGTTTCAGTTGCAAAACTGTGGCATGCATGTTTGGGCATCTGAATTTTGCTAGTTTGCTGCGTTTGCAAAAATTTGATATGGTTGCTTCTTTGCCACCTCTTGAAGCACCTGTCAAACACATTTGTGAAGGCTGTATTTTGGGTAATATGCAACGTTCTAAGCTTCCAAAGGATGGTTCAGTTAGGGCCACATGCAGGTTGCAACTTGTGCATAGTGATGTTTGTGGGTCCATGCAAGCTCTGTCCTTGGGAAATTACCTTTACTTTGTGAATTTCTTTGATGATTACTCTAGGCATGCATGGGTATTTCCACTTAAAGTGAAGCCCAAAGTATTTATGTGGTTCAATCAATTTTTGGCTATGGCTGAAAATGTCTCGAAATGTACTATGGGCACCCTCCGTTCCGATCAAGGGGAGAGTATATTTCTCATGAATTTAATGCATTTCTAGCTAGTCGTGGGATAAAAAACCAATGTACAGTGCCTTATATGCCTTAGCAAAATGTTGTTGCTGAGAGAAAAAATAGGTCACTTACAAAAATGGCATGACGTATGGTCAAAAGTCAAGCTTTGCCACATTCTTTTTGGCTTGAGCCATCATGTGTGCCACTTATGTACTAAACAGGTGTCCTACAAAAGCTTTGCAGTCTATTATTTTGTATGAAGCATGGCATGATAGAAAGCCTTCTATCGAGCACATGCGTGTTTTTGGCTGTTTGGCATATGATTTTTGGCCACAAACACAACACAAAAAATTGGATGATAAGGCTTTCAAATGTATTTTTGTTGGTTATAGTGCTGAAAGCAAAAGTTACACCTTGTATCATCCGCAGTGTATCTTGGTCTCACAAAATGTTGTGTTTGTGGAAGATCCTGTTCAACCCTTGCTGTCATGTACTAGAGACAATAATGTAAGCTCACATGACAGCAAGGGACAATAATGTAAGCTCACATGACACTAGAGACAATAATGTAAGCTCACATGACACTTATGACACTTTGTTGCCGCTTTTCAGTGATGGAAGTACGAATGAAAATTCCAATGAGGCAAATGTATAGCCTACGGGGGTTTCTGAAAATGTTACATCTCAGCCTATCACTGATGCAGATGTACATGATGTCCTTGATGAGGAAAGGGCTGAGAATGAGCAAGCTAGAGGTATGCCTAAATGGCTGGTGCATACTTTGCGTGATAGTAAATTGGATACACCTTTGTCTAGTTGTACTCGTTCGAATTCTTGCCATGCCTCTTATGCATCAGATTGTTATGCTTTGGCTGTGTCTAGCTTATGTGATATAGAGGAACCTCTATCTTTTGATAAAGCACAAAATTTAAAAAATTGGATGGATTCCATGCAATTAGAATATGATGCTCTTATAGAAAATGACACATGGACTTTATGTGATTTACTCTTGGCAAAAAGACTATTGGTACAAAGTGGGTTTACAAGTTAAAACGCAAGCCGTATGGTAAGGTTGATTGCTATAAGGCTCGACTTGTTGCAAAGGGTTATGCACAACAAAAAGGCATAGATTATGAAGAGACTTTTTCTCCCACTTGTGGTATGACTACTGTGCATTTTCTATCTCCCACTTGTGGTATGACTACTGTGCATTTTCTATGTACATTGGCATCTCAATTTGGTTGGGATGTACATCAATCAAACATTGTTACTTCTTTTTTGAATGGTGACATATTTGAGGAGGTTTATGTAAAGTAGCCTCGCGGTTTTGTCAAGAAAGGACAAGAGGACAAGGTGTGCAAATGTAACAAAGCTTTCTATGGGTTGAATCAATCTCCTCGTGCTTGGTATGAGAAGGGTGACACTCATTTGGTCAAACAAGGCTTTTGTAACAATCCAATAGAAAGTACGTTGTATGTAAAGTGTGAGGGTGATGTACTTCTTATTGTGGTTTCTTTATGTAGATGATTTGATGATCACTGGACCAAATGAGAGACATATTGATGAATTTAAGGCTGATTTAAATGCTACTTTCAAGATGCAAGATTTGGGCCTGTTGCATGATTACTTGGGTATATAGTTTAAGCAGTGTGATGGTGGTATTGCCTTATGTCAGAAAAGTTACATAGAGACATTGCTATGTAAGTTTGGACTTGAGGATTGCAAACCTATGGCCACTCCCATGGAAACATGTTTTAAATTGAGTCTTCATGATGTTGGTGATTCTGTAGATGTTACTCTTTACCAAACTACTATTGGATGCCTCATTTATGTATGCAACACACGAGGCCGGTTATTTAGTTTGTAGTATCACAGGTCATCAAATTTATGCATAGCCCAGGGTCTAAGCATTGGCAGGCTGTCAAGAGGATTTTCCTCTACTCTAAGTGGCACTTTACATCTTGGTTTTTTTTATCCCAAGGGGGATCATTGACACTAGACTTACATGCTATTTTGGACTCAGATTGAGCTCGTTGTTTTGACACACGAGTGTCCACAAGTGGTTTTTTTTTCATGCTTGGAAGCTCATGCATATCATGGTTGAGCAAGAAGCAACCTACTGTGGCCCCTTCTAGTTGTGAGTGTGAGTACATGGCAGTCTTCACATCTACGGTTGAGTGTGTATGGCTCAGACGCCTTATGGCTGATTTGGGTGTTGGATAGGACACTGGAAACACTATCCACACTGACAGTCAGAGTGCATTTGTAGTTGCAAGGAACCTAGTTTTTCATGCTCGCACAAAGTACATTGAGGTGCATTACCACTGTGTCAAGGAGAGGCTCTAAGCAGGAGAGATCATCTTGGCTTATGTGCCAACATAGGACTACCTTGCAGATCATTTCACAAAGGCATCGTTTTCATGTGAGAAGTTCAAAGCTTTCCGCAAAGATGTGGCCTTACTCCCCTTTGTGGACTCATCATGTCCTCAGGGCATGGCACTTCCCTTTACTCTATGTGCCAGCTCTCATTCACCGCATCACTCCAGAGGGGATTTGTTACCATATACATGTGGTAGTGATGTATGTGAACACACTTAGGACCACCGGGGCATTTTCCCCCTCTTTCGGAGGTTTTAACCCCGTGCATTGTACATACGCCCATCATTCTAGGGCTATCTCTCTTTGCATTGCACACTAAGTAATACACTTTCTGTTGTGTGCCTTGAGCTTCCTTCGTCTTCTCCAAGCTGTGTGTGTTTCCTTGCAACACTTATTCCAACAATCAAAGCCAAAATGAGTTGAGGCTCTTGTATATGTGTTTTGTAATATGAGATTGTTGCATGCGTCAACCAACATTGTGATGAGAGCATATGAACATTGTTTTGGTATAAGGAAAACGCATGAGGCAGTTGCTGCTAAGGTGCAAAGTGATGGTGAGTCAAAGTGGAGGTGGCTTTAGAATGTTTAGACATGGAAGAAGTTGATGAAATGGTTTTGGTGTTTGATTATGATGACATTGTTTAAAAACACCTTTGGTAGAATGTACTTGTAATCAGCTTGAGTTTGTTGGCCATATCTTATGATCTCTCTCTTTCTTACCAATTTTCCAGCTACCTTTAATCAAATGATGGAAAGGCTCTTCAGACCTCATTGCAGCTTCATGGGAGTTCTCTTTGATGATATTATCATCTACTCAAAGACTATTGAGGAACATAAGGAGCATCTTCAAATCATCAAAGTGTCAAATAATTTTTGATGCAAAGTAAATTGAGTGATGATCAAATGAGGTGGGAAAATATTCTCTCATAGTTTGGTTTTCATATTTCTCACATAGCTAGTAAGAACAACCAAGTGGGCGATGCACTTTCATGAAGGCCAAGGGTGAATGCTTTTCAATAACTAATCATGGTCTACCCTCTATGATATATAAGTATGCTACACATCCAGACTTCAAAGATGTAATCTCTACTATTGCACTAGGGAAGAAAGAGAAACCATACAATGTGAAAGATGGTTATCTTCTCTATGGCAATAGGCTATGCATTGCACATATTCTATGTGAAATGGTTATGTACACTTCTCATATTCCACCTTATGTAAGAAATAGAGGGATTCAAGCTACTCTCAAGGGAGTAGAGATGTACTTTTATTGGCCAACAATGAAGGCATACATACCACATTATGTTGCCAAAATGCATTGTATGTAAAAAAGACAAAGAATGATAGAGGGAAACAACCTGGCCTCGCTTCAGCCATTGCCTATACCTGACTCCCTATGGAAAAGAATATCCATGGATTTCATCTTTGGATTACCCAAGTCCATACATGGGAACACAAAAATATGGAGAATAGTAGATTGGTTTAGCAAGCAAGCACATTTTATATAAATCAAAAATATTGTTAAAGAACACAATGTGGAAACCCTCTTTATCTCGCAGGTTTTTAAGTATCATGTAATCTATCTGTTAGAGGGCTGGCAGAAGGTGGGACTTGCCTCTTGTGGTTCACCTACCTGATTAGAATTAACATTCTACCCCTAAGGATGAGCCTTGATTCCTTCTCTCCTTCTCTCTTTTTCTCCTCTTGACAAGCCTCACATAATACATTCCTTTTTCCCTCCCTCTACTAACATCCATATTGATGCCTCCTCTTGACATGATGATTGGCTCAATACTGAGTGAGGTAGGTAGGGTTCCTTTGGAAATATCTTTGTGAAGATCTTTTCCATTTCTTTAATTGAAATGATTAGCATGACTAAATCCCCCCCTTGGTGTGAAGCTGGCATGTTGTCCTTAATAACCTCGCATAGTCGGTTATTATAGTTGATTACTGTGGTATGATCTAATCATGCTACCTTTTAAGGTTATGGTTTTGAATTTTTTGTATTTAGTTTTCCCCAATAATATAACATCATATACAACCAATGTTGATTAAAGATATAATTGGATTAGCTCTTATCTATAGGGTGATTTCTTGGTGGTCTAGATGGTGAGATTATAGTCTCCTACACTTTAGGTTGGGCTTGGGTATTGGTTGATAGTTGCATATGTGCTGATTGGATAAGATAGCTTCCTAGTTCTTTTGTCCTTCCACATCATGTATAAGGTGAGGAATCCTTCATCCCTCACTAAGCCTTTGGTTTTGTTTGTGTTTATTTAGTGATAGATAGATATATTGATTGATTGAATTATCATCCATAGAGGTCATATATGACCCATGGAACCATGAAAAACATTACAACTATTTCTTTAAGGTGAAAGCAATGGATAAATATCAGCTAAGGATCGAGAGTCCATCAAAAGGGTAGAAGAAAAGAAAATCGGGGGGGGGGGGGGGGGGGGGTGGTGGCTTTGAAGTTCAAAACTCTTGAATGATGGATTTCCACCTTGATAAACTGCCCATTTACCTTGTTTGTGGGCTTCATGCATTTTTTCGAGCTAAATTTCTTTAATCTTGAGTGGATTTGCGATTAGTTCCTCTACAATCCAAATGTTTTTTCCCTTGAGAAGGCGATATTGGGGTAGCAATTTCATCTGTTCTTCTTTGTCCTTTAAAGTGAGGATAAAGTGCCTAGGTGGCACGCGCGTGTGTGTGTGGTTAATTCAAGAGATGGATTCAGTTTCGATGTTAACTGGATGAAGGATGGCACTGAGATTGGAAATTGCTTCTTCTAGGGTCTCCTCATCAATGCACCATGGGGATTGGAGCCCTCCAATCCTGATCTTGAGGCCAAGAGATTCTTGAAGTCAACTATTTTGTAAGACTGATTGTATCTTGGTGTCGATCTGCTTATGTGTTGTGTCATGTGCTTTCTTCTAGAAGACTAGGATAGATTTAGTGAGTGACGCTCTAATTTTTTTTTTTTTTTTGGCGAGGAGTGCTTGGCTCTTTGCTTCTTTTGTGTCTTCAAGGTTACGCACTTGTTCCTTGAGTCTTTCATTCTCCTCAATGAGTTTCTAGATCTAGGCCTCCAAGGCTATGATCCTAGCATCTTGACGGGCTATAGGATCCTTCCTTGGGGCAGCCGCCCTGCAAGAAGACCCTTGCATGTGTTGGAGGTTGTTGTAGGAAAAGCTAACATTGCACTTGATGGGTTGCACAAGCAGCAAAAGTTTACTGGTGGGAAAGATACCTAAAGTAAGGTAGGATTTGATTAAAGCTTCAAAAAGGAAAATCTGTGTTGAAAATAAACTCATCGACAGAGCTTCAGTGGCATGGAGTTCTTTTGCAAGAAATGTTGCGGGCTCAATCTTTGAAAATTGCTATGCCAGGAAACTCAAGAATGGTTCTTTGTGCTCGAGAACTAAATGCAAGCTATAGCTACTATTGTCACATGAAACATCCATCAAAGACCTAAAATAAAGGACATCTAGTTAGAACATGCACAATCTTTGAACTACATCTGCTTGGCATTCTTCTACTATGTTGGGCCTTTTCTCATGCAAATCACAAACGGAGTGAAGGCCAAGATGCGGTTGGTTGAGGGGTGTAGGCAATGAGTAACTATTTATTTGGGGGGGGGGGGGGGGGGGGGGGCGGGGGGGAAGGATATTTCTTAATGCCTCCCACATGGCTACCCCTTGCCCTAGGGGGTTATAGGAGAGCAGTCAAAGAGTTGAGGGTTCTGTTGTTGCGACGAGAGAGAGAGAGAGAGAGAGAGAGAGAGGATGGAGGATGAAAAAAAATTCCTTCAATGGCCTAGTGCTGTGGCACTTCATTGTTACAATGGATCTAGTTAAAAAAGTTTCCTCTTTACATGTTGACTTTTCTTCTCCTTTTGGTTAATTTTTTATACCAGAAGTATACCTAGAATAGGCTTCAAATCCATGAACTTAAAGAGAATAAGGAAATCTAGTCTACTTTACTCTGTATGGTTTTATTGGGCTCCTTAAACTCTGATAGTGCCTCATCTTTGATTATCATTTTTGACTTACACTATTGGTGTTCCTCTAATGGATAAAATGTAGAAGATGTCCTCCTTATATAGGTTGGACTACTTGGGTTGTTTTTCCCTTAAGGGAATGTTGATGAATCTTTCCCCTCATAGAGAGTCCCAAACTTTTATTCAAAGCCTGATGATTTTGGTGAGGATGTGATTTTTTGCCAGCATTTTGATATTTTGTACCTTGATGAGGACTTGCTAGCTCCTAGCTTCACTTGAATTTTGTTATAAACAAACTCTAGAATCTTTGGATTACTAATTATCTATGGATATTGGGATCCCTCTTTTTGGAGCTGTGACTTATGAGTCAACTCTGATGAGAAATCTGGTGGTTACCCATGCCAAAATACTTCTATGCTAGCATAATGTAAGTTGCCTTATATTGGGTTTAGATCATTTACTTATCCACTTTAGTTGTATTACTCTAGACATCCTGGTCCCTACTTATGAATTGATTGTCTTAGTGGGATCTTTATGTTTTTAAATTTTTTTATTTCTTTTGCTAATATGACTCTGGTAGTTTGTTGGTATTGATAGGGTCACCTCTTGATATTAATACTCATAAAATATTTTTTTGATTTAAAACTTACATTGGTATCTACTGCTGACATTAATGGATTTTTATTTTGATCCTTGATTTTTTAAAAACCAGGCTGATCTTATCTTTCAAAGCTGATTGGGTGCCTTGTAGTGGATTTTAACTTCCCAAACTTCGACAAATTTGGAGTTGATTTGTAGAAGTTATGGACTCCCCACTAAAGGTGAAATGTGGGGAGAGATTCCATTTATAAGATGGAGTTGTCACATTAAAAAATGGAATCTTCTAGAATATAAGGAATTTGATGGCATGCTATATATCAATGGATGAGTACATTCTAAATCCAAAAAGCCCAACAAGTTTTGATTTCATTTGTAAAGATTCTACTGTGCGCTCGTTTTGGACAAGAAAGAGAAAATCAAAGTCCTTATAGGGCCCCTTTGAGAGTCCAAATTTTCCCTAATGATCTGGAATCTAGTTGCTGAACATCCTATTGTTCAAGCAATCTAGGAACATCTCTTAGTGGAGGAGGCTGTTGTACAGAGCTCAATCGTCTCCAATGTCTGCAACACATTGGCTACTTTCAAGCAGCTAGGTTCAATTGTTTTTGAATAATGCAGTGTTGCAGATGATGTTGAATTCAAAGGATAACATGCCTATTGCAAAAATCTCAAGGGTCCTTAAAGTCGACTGTCGCTCCTTGCACAAGGAAAAATCACGGATGAAGCCTGTTATCAATGGTGGATTGTTTTCATTGGCTGCATGTCACAAGCAACACCGTCATAGACCTATCAACGGACAAAATCAAGGGATTGGTCCACATATTTGGAGAGAAGAGACTCACGTATCCCCAATGATGTTTGTTGAAAGAGAATGGGGAGTAAAGTCGCTCCTTGCACAAGGAAAAATCAAGGATGAAGCCCGTTATCAATGGTGGATTATTTTCATTGGCTGCATGTCACAAGCAACACCGTCATAGACCTATCAACGGACAAAATCAAGGGATTGGTCCACATATTTGGAGAGAGGAGACTCACGTATCCCCAATGATGTTTGTTGAAAGAGAATGGGGAGTAAAAGCTACATACAACACCTTGTGCACCTCCTAGATGAGCCTTAGGTGATCAAGCCAATTGATATGCCATTACTTTGGTATTCTATGCATTACATCTCTAATGCATAATAACTTCTATCGACTGTCTGATAAGTATCATACCATTATATAGTCTAGTAATGGTATCTACATTGTGCATGCTAGTCATCATACTCCATGAGCAGGTCATCACACAATCTATTCTAGTTAGTACATACCTATGCTTGTTAGCGTACTATTTAGTACACTGAGGATGCTTGTTACCACACTATGTATGATAGAACTTTACCATGTCAAGTATGCCACTTAGCATACTCACCATGCTAATTAACATACCTAGTTAGCATACATGCTATTTAGTTTAACATGCCTCATATTCTAGTTTCCACTGATTATGCTAGCTAGCATACATAGTATGCTAGTTAGCATACCTAGTATGCTAGTAAACACAATGTTTCTACTAGTTAGCATTTCTAATATGCTAACTAGCAATTAACACAATGTGTATGCTTCTTAGAATACTCACCATGCTAGTTAACATACCTAGTTAGCACACATGCTATTTTGTTTAGCATACTAGCTGGCACTGAGTATGTTGTTTAGCATACCTAGTATGCTAGTTAGCATACCTAGTATGTACTAAACACAATGTGTCTGCTAGTTAGCAGTTCTAGTATGCTAACTAGTAATTAACACAATGTGTATGCTACTTAGCATACTCACCATGCTAATTAACATACCTATTTAGCACACATGCTATTCAGTTTAGCATACCTCATATGCTAGTTGGCACTAAGTATGCTAGTTAGCATACCTAGTATGCTAGTAAACACAATGTGTTTGCATTTATAATATGCTAACTAGCAATTAACACAATGTGTATTCTACTTAGCATGCTCACCATGCTAATTAACATACGTAGTTAGCAAACATGATATTTAGTTTAGCATACATCATATGCTAGTTGGCACTGAATATGCTAGTTAGCATGCATAATATGCTAGTTAGCATACCTAGTATGCTAGTAAACACAATGTGTCTGCTAGTTAGCATTTCTTAAATGCTAACTAGCAGTTAACATAATGAGTATGCTACTTATCATAATCACCATGCTAATTAGCATACCTAGTTAGCACACATGCTATTCAGTTTAGCATATCTCATATGCAAGTCGACTTTGAGTATGCTAGCTAGCATACCTAGTATGCTAGTAAGCACAATGTGTCTACTAGTTAGCATTTCTTATATGCTAACTAGCATAATGAGTGGGGATGGAGGCTACTCTATGCTAGTTAGCATACCTAATATACTAATTAGCATATTGGTATTCTGGCTAACAAATTGTATGCTAGTGAGCATACCTAGTATGCTAATTAATGATAACCAGTTTTCTCATTAGCATATTGGGTATGCAAGCTAACACACTTTGCATACTACTGTTGTGCTCGATATGTTAGTTAGCATACCCAGTATGCTAGTTAGCATATAGAAACCCAGTATGCCTTGTATGTTAGGTAGCATACCCAATATGCTTGTTAGCATGCCCGGTATATCTCCAAGCATGCTTATTTGGCACACCAAATATGCTAGAAAGTATGTTGAATATGCTAACTAGCATTCCATGTATTCTATGTAGCATACTACTACTATGCTCATAACGTTTATTATAATTCCATGTATGCTAGTTAGCATGCCCAATATGTTAGTTAGCATACCTAGTATGCTAGTTAGCATACCCAATATGTTAGTTAGCATACCAAGAATGCTAGTTAGCATATCCACTATGCTAGTTAGCATGCCCTGTATACCTCCAAGCATGCTTAGTTGGTACACAAGATATGGTAGTTGGTATGTTCAATATGGTAGCATACCCAGTATGTTAGCTAGCATACCAAGAATGCTAGTTATCATATCCAGTATGCTAGTTAGCATGCTATGATACCTCCAAGCATGCTTAGTTGGCACACAAAATATGGTAGTTGGTATGTTCAATATGCTAGCTAGCATACCCTGTATTCTATGTATCATACCTCTACTATTCTCAAGATGCTACTTATGATTCCATGTATGCCAGTTAGCATACCCAATATGTTAGTTAGCATACCAAGTATGCTAGTTAGCAAGCCTTGTATACCCCAAGCATGCTTAGTTCGCACACCAAGTATGGTAGTTAGTATTTTCAATATGCTAACTAGCATACCTTGTATGCTATATTGCATACTTCTACTATTCTTAGGATGCTTATTATGACTCCATGTATGCTACTTAGCATACCCAATATGCTAGTTAGCATATCTTGTATGCTAGTTAGCATATCTTGTATGCTAGTTAGCATACCCAATATGCTAGTTAGAATGCTAGTAAGCATATCAAGTATGCTAGTTATCATACCTTGCATGCATGCACATATGATTAGTTGGCACACCAAATATTCTAGTTAGTATGTTCAATATGCTAACTAGCATACTACTTCTATGCTCAGAATGCTAATTATAATTCCATGTATTCTATGTAGCATACTACTTCGATGCTCAAAATGCTAATTATAATTCCATGTATTCTAACTAGCATACCAAGTATGCTAATTAGCATGCTTGGTTGGCACACCAAATATGCTAGTTAGTATGTTCAATATGCTAAATAGCATACCCATACCCAGTATGCTATTTAGCATACTACTACTATGCTTTGGATGCTAATGATAATTCTATGTATGCTAGTTAGCATACCCAATATGTTAGTTAGCATACCCAATATGCTAGTTAACATGCCCAGTATGTTAGTTAGCATACCTACTATGCTAGATAGCATGCTAGTTATCATACCCAGTATGCTAGTTAGCATACCCTGTATACCTCCAAGCATGCTTAGTTGTCACACCAAATATGCTAGTTAGTATGTTCAATATGCTAACTAGCATCCCCAGTATGCTATTAGTAGCATACTACTACTATGCTCATAATGCTTATTATAATTCTATGTATGCTAGCTAGCATACCCAATATGCTAGTTAGCATACCATATGTGTTAGTTAACCTTATCACTATGCTCGTTAGCATTTTGAAGATGTTGATTAGCATACATGGCATCTATGATTATCTTATCAGTGTTTGGTGGGATTGGATATTCTTGCCCTACAATCTTGCACAACCCTCTGTTGGTATCCTCTATTGGTGGGTGGAAGCCCTACATTCAGTCCCAAGGGAGCAAGAAGCTACAAAGCAGAGTAGGTGGTAGCTATGTTCACAGGGCATCTTGACCATTGCAAGGATTTCTTGTACTTCCAACAACTTACCACAGCCAGTACATTGGTCCTTCCCAGCATCATCACACGCCCCTCTATCCTTCGTAAAGCTGGCAATAGCTAAATTACATAGGGTAGTGGGAAAAAAATAGCATTGTAGCCTGTATTGCATATGCACCAGCTGCAATAGACTTTCACCAGCCTACACTTTGGATTCCTTGACCTCCACCTCAGTCTACCAAAAAAAAAAGACAAAAAGAGCATGGTAAGTCATAGGTTAGTTGTGCACAACATAAGGTGCTAGTTTGAAAATCACACTTACCAGATGAGAGATTATGTCAGTGTAACTATCAATAGGGGTGTGTTCACAGTGAGGAAACCCCAAATCATTGAGTGTCTCTTTCATTCCATTTTCACCTTGAGCTCCATTTTCTACTTTGCAATCACAGCTCTATGATAAAGTCTGCAGTTCATTGGTAGCATCATGTAGCTTATGTCGCATCACCGCGACAACTGGGCTGACTTTTGCATTGCTTGCTTGCAATAACCTTGTGACTTCCAGCTCTTGTTGTGTAGTTCTGAGATCCTTTTAGCATCCTAGAAACGTGCTCTCAGATGAAGGACAATTGATACGATGCATTGAAAATCCTCCAAGTAAAAAATTGAAAGGCTTTCTGTCTCCTGCTGAGTGCTACGATGAGACAATGGTGTGCCCTTGGAAGCTGACCTAATGCTCATACCTACTAGGCCTGAGCTGTCCTCCCATATTTCAGCTGATTCATCCTTATGTTTTGGAACTTGATGTTGGGAATTATGCATCCTCCACTTGTTGCCATGGCCCTCGTAGTAGCCCTTCTCAAAACGATACTGCACAACAAACTCATCCAAGTTGAACTTCATGGTTGTACCACTTGCAATCAACACAAGATTGAATTCTTTGACAAATCCCTTTGCGAATGTGGAGTTGATCTCCATGTTTGTTGGACCCTTTTGGTAGACCTTATAGTGTAACTGCATCAGCTGCTCATACATGTCAATGTGGATGTAGCTACATTTAATGTAGTATGGGCTGGGATCATCCTTCATTTGTTTAAAAACACTGAACCATTCCACATCATTGAGTTGCTCCCACCTCACCAATAAGGGATCCAAACCAGTCATGGAGAGGCCATAAGCAGCATTGAAATCTTCCACAATTAGACAAAATTTCTCTTGCAATGGGATCTCCACCTTGGGGGGTCTCCATGAGATTGCACACATGCAATAATAACCTAAGAAAAAACCAAAAGGTTACATGATCAAGAGAGTAGAATCTGAAAAAATACATTCCATCTACATATGTAATGCGCCCCTCTCTCTCTCTCTGGCCGTGAATGGAAAATCCAATGCTCATTGGGGAGCCAATCCAAGACTATATGCAGGGGACACTGAAGAAACATACACACATGGGGGGGGGGGGGGGAGAGAGAGAGAGAGAGAGAACATGAGTCATTCCTTCCTTTGCCTACATGCATGAATTGTGACATTGGGGAACCCTAGGAATCAGGCAGCTTCACTCTTTTGCAAGGTGGAGGAGAAGTAGTAGTAGACCTGTTGTGTTTCTTGGTTGGAGGAGTCTCTCTCTCTCTCTCTCTCTCTCTCTCTCTCTCTCTCTCTTGTAGCATGCTGAGTAGAAATTGATAGCTGCTTGGCATAGCCCCCATGTCTCTTGCATGTAGCCACCACGCCCCGCTTCCCTGCATGCTTCATCAATACACTTCAATCAGTAACGTCCCCACCGAAACTGATTGCTGAGTATGGAAAAAGGGAGCTTTTGCTCACCAAGTTAAAATTTGAGTTTGAAAAATGTCCCACCACTCAACCTTACATGATTGCACCCCACTCATTTTAAATACACAATTTTGTATACTCGTCCTAAATATTGTCCTTATGCTAACGACATGTGCTTGTTGGCACATGCTAACTAGCACAAAAAGCGTGACATGTTAACATGCTTACACCCTGTCTCATTGGCACATACTGGATATTTCCATCACATTCAAGCTTATAAAGCACTCATTTATTTTGTGGTTTGTCCATTTTCCTTCAATGGCACACCATTTGCCTTTTTCCCCGTAGCTTTCAGAGGCACGTACACCGAGATCCTGCCGCTCTGGCATAATAAGATATCTAATTTTGTACTCTATCACACAAGGTAGAGAGATCCCGACTGATCGGGACCGCCCGTCTCGTAGGCTTTGGCACACCGAGCCAAGCCCCCACTTTCCATCCCGCACTCACATAAAATCTTTATGTGGCCTAATTACTAATACATTGTTGTTCAACACTTATGATTCCTTTTTTATATTTCCTCGACAATAATTCATTAAAAATTCCAATGTCCTGGAGTCGTGAGGACCTCCAGCGAGTGTTAACTCCACCCGTTGTCAACTGGCCGCCCATACAACGAGTCCATGATCCACCCAATTCCTGGAGTAACTCTCCGGGTAAAATCATGTATCCACCGCATCAAAAGCAAGCCATGGACATATCCACCACATAAAAAGCAAGTCGTGGATTTAGCTCCTGCGATAACTTTGCGAGCTACCGCCCTGTGATCAATAGGGGGTTCAGACTAAGTTGACAATGGAATAATGAATGAAATTTGGTTGAGATTCCTAACAACCATTCTTTCCTACCTCAAAGAAATCTTTCCATAAAGCATTTCTTTCCTATTTAAATTTAAATTTAAATTTAGATAAAACCATTAAAGTACTTATGCCGTCATCTCAGTTGGATTTCCAACATATTTTGGGGAAGTGTAGACATTCCTAAAGTTATTGTAATGCAATGCTTATGTAAAGTACAAAATAAAATCCATCCTACCTCATGAATTTCCTTCTCTTCGCTTTGTTAGATGGCTGGATTTCCCTCTCTCATTGGTGCTTTACCATTGGTCACCATGTTGCTAGTTCCCGCCTCGCGGTTGTTAGCACCACCAAACCGAGTTCTTTTGGGAGCCATTTCTCACTACTAGGATTAGTTCTTTTGGAAAAACGAAGAGACTATGTGTGGTACACAAATTCCCACAACAACCAATGAGAAAACTTGACAAGGATAGCCTTAATCTTACACACAATACTAGGCTAATTTACAAAGCTTTCACAACTATCATGTGAAAGCTAACTCAAGAATACAACAAGATGATTATACCCTAATTACTCATAAAATCGTCCTAAGATTATCATAACCAAAACTTCTCCCATATGCAATATGAGATCAAGATTAATGCACTAACTAGATGCATCAATTTAACACACAATGATAGACTATAACCATGCAAATACCAACTGCAATAAATGATTAACTTCGGCACAATCATACATAGATTATGCATAATTTTCTAGTGCAAAACAAGACCCTAACTATGCATCTTTTTGTATACAATAAGTCTCATAATTATGCCCTAATTTCATAGGTAAATCAAGGGTTTAATCACATTAATTATACTTCAATTAGGGCACATAACAAAGTGGAAAAAAAAAGATTCGCCATATCTCAGAGAATTATAGGTGAAAGAGCTTTACAACATAATAATGCACAACATTCTTAATTAGCAATGATAATTATGTGCATAAACTTATGCTCGATTAAAGAAAAATTAGATATCCTTAAGAAGCAAGGTGCTCCTTAATCCAACAATGGAAATACAATCAATGGATGGAAACGATTGACAATACCTCACATGGATTATAATATAGAATAGATTGCTTAATGCTGTAGCCAGCTAGCATAATTAGGCTCAACATAGGAATCCTGTAGACAAAAGAGGCTATGGAGCAATAGGATTAGCATAAACATAATTTAATTACCCTTGGTTAAGATCTCCTTTGTGTACTATGTGATGTAGAAAAGGCTTCACAAAAATTCACTCTAGCAGCAGCACTTCCCTGCACTGTCTTGGGGGATTGTGTGTCCACTAGAGAGGGTTGAAGCTACTCTTATATAGGCATCCCCCTCAAGGAGGTTCGATTTGCCTTGCTAAAACTGGAATTAGAGAGTCCACACACACACACACACACACACACACACACACACACACACACACACACACACACACACACCTCCAAGTGCCATGCCAGGTGTGGGGATTCCCTAGTGAGGTGTCCTCACTTGCCCATCTCACTTACCTATTCTCACTCTCTCTCTCTCTCACACACACAAACACACACACACACACACACACACACACACACACACACACACACACACACACACACACACACACACACACACACACACACACACACACACACACACAAGCGTGCACGCCGCGTGCACACACACACACACTCACACACACACACACACACACACACACACACACACACACACACACACACACACACACACACACACACACACACACACACACACACACACACACACACACAAATCGATTTCCACAAGGGGGGGGTAGAGCTAGCTCTTTTCTATCTTGAGGGGGTGTGGTGGCCTAAGTCCATGCCTCATTGCCCATACTATGTCACACCTCACTCTTGACCCATGTTCCACCTTATCTAGGCCATGCTTAGTCTCCATGCCTAACCTAGAACTTGTCACAAGACTAGCTATGCATATGACTCATGGCCATACATGATGGGGACACATGCCCATGCATACCCATGACCATGCATGCACATCCATGAACTAGACTTATACTAACCCAAATTCAATTCTGAAACTTGTTAACTCGAGACAGACCTGCAGGTAATAGATACGACCACCTGCCATAAATAGCAGCCTCCGACGTCCGGACCCTATTTTTAAGGAAACCTGGGTCGGTGCACAGTTTGACGAGTCGGTCGATGCTAGACCATACCGGTGGTCAAAAAATTTCTATTTATGGAAAAATTTCACAAAACATGACTTTGATCAAAATTAAGAGCTCTACAAGAATATCAATACAAAAACAACATCTGATCACTAAAAACTGCTAAAAATAGTAACTTTTGCCATTCAAAAACTTGGATCCAAAACTTTACATAGAGATTCCTTTTGCAAGAAAGATGGAAACCTTACACCTTACAACAATGATTAACCTGATTAGAGGTCTAATGGCCTACTATGAGGAAAGAGGTTGTTGTTTATGTGAACAATTGTTCTCAGTGCAAGGAAAATGCCTCCATACCCCATGCCACCTTATTCCAAATCTCTGTGACACCTTAATGGAGTAGATATCTGGTAGAATATCTAACCAATAGGACATTTCCTGAAGATATGACTAAATGAAGACAGACAACAATCAAGATAGAAGCAACCGACTACGTGATGATTGGACGTCAACTCTATCGACAAGAAAAGGACGAACAACTCATATTATTGCCAATGAAGATGAATACCTTCCTATCTTGGAACAAGCATACGTTGGTCTTGCAGGAGGCCATTTCTCTCATGAAACTATATCTATCTTTATATCGATGGTAGGCATCTAGTGGCCAACTCTATTTGTTGATGCAAAATAATTTGTTCGATGATATGATTCATGTCAACAGGCAAAGATGCCAACCAAACTCGGCAGTATGCCATTGCAACCTATGATGGGAGCATGTGCATTTGCTAAGTGTGGTGTAGAATTTGCAATACAACCACCCACATACGAGACTTATGCACAATATATTATTGTGGCCACAGATTACTTGACAAATGGGCCAAGGCAAGAGCCACTAGGAAGAACGATGCTTGAACCACTGCAACATCCTTGTATGAGTGCATATTCACGCGGCATGGACTTCCTATTGAGCTAGTGAGTGACGAAGGAGTACATTTCCTCAATGAGGTGATAGAACACTTGTTGAAAACATTCATGGTGGTCCATAGAAAATCTGCACCCTATCATCCTCAAGAGGATGGTCAAGCCAACCATACAAACAATCTCTTGAGCACAGTGCTTACCAACATTGTTAGCTCCGAAAGAAATGATTGGGAAATGTATCTTCGTTCAGCCTTATGGGCCTATAGAGTGTCATTCAAAACAACTTTGAATGCCACTCCCTTTAACCTGGTCTATGGATTAGACACAATATTGCCCATGGAATTCTTGTTACCCACTTTAGAGTTGTGCATGAATTGGAATGAAAAGGTCACGAGTTGTGAGAATGACTAGAAGACTTAGAACGGCTAGATGAGCAGAGACAAGCAGCCATAGCACACATATATGTGCAAAAAAGTTTCGTTGACTCACATTTGTTAAAAAAAGTCTTCAAACAGGGGTATTTGGTACTAGTTTACTCCTTGAAACAACACATCCCTAATTTCAAGAAGAAGGAACATGGTCCTTTTGTAATTGATAATGTTTTGCCAAGTGGAGCTATTAAACTAGCTACCTTAGATGGAGAGGTTATGGAAAACTGGATTAGTGGATGTCATCTTCAAAAATACCATTTACCATTAACTAATGACCTCTTGCAAAGATTTCAAGCTCAAACGACAACAGGTGATTGAAGAAGCTCAAGAAGAGGCACACATTTGGATTTTAAGGTGAAAAGCGGCAATGCAACCAATCCCTGAATTTTTGCTACTCAATACCCTTCCGATCACCATCACTACTTTAATCAACCCCTAGCCAATAATGAGGTGAAGACAGATGATGAATGACTGGATGGATTAGATATGAGAAGAACAGTGACCCTAAAAGATGAATTCAAAGTCAAAGTACCAGCACAGGTGCACGACTATTTAATGAACAAAAGAGCAACAACCCAACCTTTAAAATATTGTAGAGCTAAAGTCAAAGGATGTCATAAAGAATTCACACCAACATTGGGATTGATTAATCTCAATATCTTTGCGCATGGACTTCTATGCCCACATATCTTTATTTGCATTCCTGATGAGCATATGAAAAATGATATGATGAGAATATGAGCATATGTTTGACACCAAATCCATCCTCATATTAGCAGCATGCAAGGAACTAGGCAATTTTGGGTACTCGAAATCCAACTCACCAATACTCCTAAGAAGATTTGGGTGCCTAAACAACTATTGAACACTAAGAAAAAGTCTTCAGTTACACCTCCATATCAACCGCAACCACAAAAACCAAGGTCACAGCCATCTCAATGGGTATGGAAACCTAAGGAGGAACTAGAATCCAAGCCTAAACCAAAGACTATTTTAAATTGGCAACTCAAGGCAAAGCCATTGGCACTTATGTATTAATGGGTACCAAAGATCCAATGCTAGCAACACCATCCACTATAGTGTCCACCGCTTCCAGAACCACGATTGCAAAAGGTGTATACAACACTATCAAGGAACGAGCACAACGACTTTCAAGATTTTCTCTTTAAGAGAGTTAGCCAATAGGATACTGCACCATTGACAACCCTTGAGTACGTCTTAAGACGTACCTGTTGCACAACATAGTGTTTTAAAATAAATTAACTTCAATAGCATGGTAGAGCCAACTGCACTATGCATAGACAAGACTTCATCGCCCATGCATTGCAAAAATTGTACAACACTCTGCTACCGAAGGACTCAAGCAAGGAGAGTGGGAAGGCATTCTAAATGCAAACACAGATATTTGAGGTAGATTAGGGAAAGGACAATGTTTTGAAGTGCTTGAATGTTAACGTGTAGATTTTTGCAACTTAAAATTAAAATGCCCTTAGAATGGAGAATATGTAATATGATAATCCCTAGGTGTGTGTAAATAGTGTAAATATTGCCAAAAAGGCCAAAACATTATAATTTTCACTCTTTTTCTATATTTTTGGCCAAAATGGAGCAATCCACAAAAATATGACCAAGCATTAAAATTCAGTGTGTTTTTCTTTATTTTTGGATCTAGAATGGATTTTGAAATTTAATTTTGGATAATTTTGTTTAATTTTATTAATAAAAGCCTAAAATCCTAAACCAATCGAGAAAAGCGAAACCAAGGTATCTGCATCCGAACTACTGCTGCTCCCCCCCCCCCCCCTTGCTGTGCCATCACTAGCGTCTCCCCCCCGCTGCCCCTGCGCTGCCGCCGCCCCTGCCAGCCCCTGCACGCTGCCCCCCCGTCCCCGTCGCTCACAGCCTGCCCGCCCGCTGCCCCCTTGTTTTCGCGTTGCCCCACGGACTGGCCGCTGCCTTCCTGCAAATTGCCATCCTTAACCCTCCCCCCCCCAATCCCGCTTGCACACCCCCTGTTTTCACGCTGCCCCACGGGCCGCCCGCTGCCTTCCTGCGTGTTGCCATCCTCCCCCCGCTTGCGCACCCGCACATTACCCGGCTGCTCCTCCTCCCTCCCCCCCCCCCCCCCCCCCCCCCCCCCGCCCCCCCTCTCCCCTTTGTGCATATTGGCTCGTGCAGCACTGTCTTTTTGGGCAGGTGCTCGACGCTCGTCTGCAGTTTCTCTCCACCGCCCGTTCGTTTTGCCACAGTAGTAGACACAGATCGAGGCTCCAACTCCGCCACAGAGAGAATCGTCCGAAGCCCCCTCGCCCGACCCTGATGAGCCCACGATTCGACTTGCTCTTTCGCCGACGAGAGCAAGCGAGCCTTGCCGCAGAGGTAGAGCGATTGCAGGCGACTTCTGTCATCTGGAAGATTATTGACACCCGACCTAGCAGAGGAGAGATGCGTGACCTTCTCCAGGCCCGCCTTCTTGTCGAGGTGGACAAGATCTTGGACGTGCAGATACTTAGACGAGGTTACTACCAGATCGAGTTTGAGACCTCCGAGATGGCGTCCAAGGTCATCACCATGAGTCCACTGACAATCGGAGCATCACGTGCCCACTTTTGACAGTGGAGACATGGTTTCGACCCTACTTCGGATGTTGTTAGAAGCTGGACACACCCTACGGAAAATGACTGCTTGGTGGATTTTTTTTTAAAAATTATTCATTTATTGAGAAAACCCGACATTTCACCTTTGTAAATATTGGGGCTTACATAAGTTTCCAGATTGTATCCCAGTTTTGACATTTAGATTGAGTAGATGGTTAAATTGGAACATTAGGGTTTGAGATTGTAAGGTATTTATACCACTTTTTGACCTTAATGAAGAACCTTTGTCATTTAAAAAAAAAGTGAAGTCTGTGAGTGAGCGTACTGTGTACGAGAGAGAGTGAGAGCTTCATCTTGACGCTACGCGCGCACCGATGGTCGGAATCGAGTGCGGAGAAGTGCAACGTGTTGCCCTCGACGAGAGCTACTCGCCAATACCTACATTGCGCGCGTACGGTCCAATTTTGCGAGCTCGACCTACGAGCTTCATCTGGTGATTTGGTGAGCATACGTTATCCGTTTTTGCATTTCAGCATATCCATGCATTCGCATTGAGTGGAGCTACACATTAAGCACTTTAGTTTTTGGAAACGAAGACCAGCAAATTTTGGCCAACATCCTACATGATTTTGCACCGAGTGTTTTGGGTTGGGATTTTGGTTCATAGACCTTAGGGAGAGCGACCTATTGGTGTTAGTAGGGTCTCCTTAAATTTCTGTGGCGTTTCAAGACCATTTGATGGGTATTCGGCTCTAGAAAGCATTGTGGGAAATCTCCTCTTATGCACTCCTGAAGGCCGTAGCTTAGACATTGGGTAGAGACCTCTGTAGGAATTAGTCGAGAGTCAGTCGAGTGTAGATTGACACCCTATGCTTGCTTCCACGCGCCTGCGGGTCGAGCTTCGTCCTTACTTGACAAATCTTGTTAGGTGAGTTCTCGCTGTGCTGACGTTCATCGCGGCGTATCCGTCCAACATTGGCACCGCTGCCGGGGATGAAAACCCTAGGTAGGTGACCGAGACTAGTCCTTGAGGATAGGGATTCTCTGTCTTGCCAAGAGTCTCGTTTTACATTTAGATAGGATCAGAGAGTGGATGACTCTCTAGGTCTTAGAGGGAGTCTAGGGAGCGTGTGTCTGGCCTAGATCCTTCGACTTAGGTAGACTTAGACAGTTTTTAGTTTTTAGTTGAGTTGTGGTGTAGAGAGTAGGAGTTGGAGTGGTAGAAGCGGTGAGAGGAGAGCTTGAGAGTCCGGAGAGGCTAGGAAGCAACCAAAACACCATTATCACCATTTCACATGATGAGTAGGAGTAGGGTAAGTAGGACATCATGATTTATGATCTAGAGCACTTCATGCATGTTGTACTTGCTTATTAGGTTCATCACAAGGTTGTAAAAGACGCAAAAGAGTGTTTGAAAGCTGAAGCGAAGATCAAAAGTTGCTGTGAGTGTTTTTGATAGAGCTACAGAGCATCAGGAGCATTTCTGTCAGGAAAAAATTACATTTTGAGCCAAGAGACATCCTACGCGTAGGATGTCTACAGGCTAATCTGGTGGAAATTTTGAAATTTTGAGTTGACAAGTGTGTTCAGAAGGTAGGTTTGACCCTGTTTTCACCTGGAAAGTGGAAATTTGACCATATCTTGACAAGATAAGGCCAGATAGACAGAAATTGCCAGACATCCTACCCAAATTGTTCCAAGGCATTATTTTAAGACCAAAACCATAGGATGGCTGCATGAGCATGATCTGCATGATTTATTGAGTGACTGAGAGAGGTTTCATCTCATTTGGGCGAGAAAATTTGGTTTTAAACAGACTTTAGCATCTTTGACTGAAAAGAGCTAGAACAACTAAATTGGGGACTGTTGAAATCCAAACCAAAATTTAAGCATACCCCTGGGTTGTTGATATCAAGGGAAAGGTGTGGCACAAGTCTGGGGTCAACAAACAGGTCAAAAAGACATCCTACGCGTAGGATGTGTTTTGGGTGATCTGGAACTCCAAAACCAGCTTTGAGCATACCAAAGTGATCAGCACCTCAAGAGGAGTTCGTGCTTTGCATTTGAAGCCATTTTGAGCAATAAGACATGCTACGTGTAGAATGTCTAATGCATGAAATTGAAGCTAGAAGCTGACTGTAAGCATAGCAGGGTGTTGTATAGCCTGAGGCAAGCCTCCTAGTCAATTTTGGTCCAAATTAGAGTTGATTTGACTGGTCAGACCAACATCAGGATGTCGGAACAGATTTCTAATCCATTGACCAGCTTATAGGTGTCCAAATTAAAAAGTAAAAACAGTTGTGGACTCATCAAATCAAGGGGAATCCATAGTGCAAAAATCCAGGCAAAATAGAGCAAGGGACATCCTACACGTAGGATGTCTACTGGAGCTTAGTGAAGTGAAAATTTGAATAAGGTTATACAGTGATGTTCCATTTGACTTAAGAGTTCTAGAACTTCTTTCAGAAGTGAATTTGGACCTTGTTTGACCTTTTGATGGAGCAAAGACGGAATTAATACTTTTCAGGTAAATTGACCAACATCCGAGGGAAAGTACAGTTCCAGATTAGCAGACCTAATCCAGAACATCAGAAGTGTATAAAATACAGTAGTGGTTGAGGTTAACTCTCCAGTTATACCAATCATTACTAAAACCACCTCTAACGGTTAAATGCTTTGATTCGATTGCCGAAATCTAACGCTTGTGTACAGGTATATTCAGCGGCGGCAAAGCAAGAAGTTGTGCAGAAACTGATCCTTTGCCAGGTGAGTGGTTGGATTTGTGATAAATTGAATTGCTAAGTTTGATGAATTTAATATCAGGAAGACACATTTTTAGAGACCAAAAGGTGGTAGGTGATTAGGGTAGCTTAGTGTCCACCGAGGAGAGTGTAACTCAGGCAAGGCTAGATCCACTAGCACTGATTATTGAGAAGCGTAGTGATACTGACACTTCATTCAATAAATCCTACTTCATGATGGGTAGTCAACAGCTAGGAGGTTTCACCTATAATGGACCAATGCTAGGAGGAAGCACCTCCCTAAATTTTTTGAACGATCCCAAGTTCACTGTATCTTCTTAGAAGGAACAAACTCGAGGGGAGCCCTAGTTTATTTTGACTATCGAAGACACAAGTGTATTTGCATTGAAGAAAGACCGGCTCAGAGACTGGAGATAATTCGAGTCTATGATGATGGAGATAGATTCCGAGACGAAAAGGGGAACCACTATCTGATAGTTAGTAACCCTGAGGATTACAATAGATATGGAGATAACATGGATGGTTTCAGAAACTCAAGAACCACCACCAAACATTGATCGACCTGGAGTGCTTTTTATGTATGATAAGAAAACAACCAGGGTCTCAACCTATAATGAGAATGTGGGAATTTACAAGCATGAGAGCGAAGGAATAGTCTCTTACTTTCGTTGCAAAGAACCCTACCCAAACAAATTAAGCAAAGACAAGGTTCTTTACTTATTCTCTTATGAAATTGCTATGGGAAGGATATTGTTTTTGTTGATAGGTACGGGCGAGAATACAAACGTATTCTCCCAAAGGAGGTAGAAAAGGCAACAGTTCCAGGAGCATCAACATATGCCCCCGAAGAAGTGCCAAGAGCCACCTACACCCCTAGCAAATCAACAAATCCATTTTCAGAAGAGTATGAAGCAACCTCACATTCTACTCGACAGCAGACATTCAACAACCAAAACCAACCAGCAACTCAGCCATCATTGCAGGCATGGCTTCGACAGAGTGCAACATTAGAACAAGACCGAAATCGAGATGGTTATCAAGTTGCACGAGGGCTAAGGGATTTACAAGAACCACCACTCTATTCAAGGTATCAAGGTGAGAGTAAGCCAAAAACTCAAGAGTCAACAGAGCCTGGAAGACCATCCATAGAACGAGTTCGAAGGGATGAACCATCTCTTGCAAGAACTGTTAGAAATTATGGCTTAGGAGAACCACTGGGAGAAGAACCGGCCTACTACAGAAGGCCAGAGGAGATATATAGATTGGGACGAGGAGATCCAATGATGAGATTTGTAGACCATCGTAGAATTAGACCTTCTCGGGTGCAAAAATGGGTAAACAAGAAATACACGGGAAACAGAGATCCTAGAGATCATGTAGCAGCCTTTGTGCGTGTAATTAGAGCTGAAGAGGTGTTAGAATTCCCTACCCAATTTGTAGGGTTTGGACTAACCCTAGAAGATGACGCTTCTATCTACCGGGTTTGACTCTATGGAGCATAGAGACTTTGAGTCTATGGAGGACGAGTTTATTGAGGAATTCTCACAAAGGGGGATAACTCATAATATAGTCTCACAAATTCATAAATTCAAATAGAAAGACGGGGAATCTGTGTGAAAGGCAGCCCTACGTAAAAAGATATGTTAAGTTCTGTCCTGTGGAAGAACTGCCAACTCAGTCCAGACTTATGCTTATATTTATCCAAGGACTAAGAAATGCAGATCTCCAGAAGGACTTACATATGAAGAGGAGCATAATGTTAAACGAGTTAACTAAGGAGGCTCTTTACCTTGTAGACAATTGTGCGGTCTACAAAGAGGGTGAGTTCAAGGATCTTGACGACGATTGATCCTCACAACAAAGTGGAAGCAAGTCCACTAAGACAGCACCGAAAGGAGAAGTAGCTGTAAGTCAAGAGCAACTTGTAGAGGAAGTGCTAAAAAAGATTAACTTGTACGCCAAACCTCAGGCTAAACAGCCAAAGTGGTGTGCTATTGAACAAAAATGGACAAACCATGGGACGAAGGAATGCTATTATAACAAGGGATACTTGAGAGAACGACCTTATACTCCCCAAGCTCAGGTAGCATCTCCTCAACTTCCACCGATGCCTAGGTATCAAGCACGCAACCTACCAGGACCTGTAGGTGTAGAGAGACCACAACCAGTGTTAGGGCAACAACCACCCCTACCAGGATTACGACCAGTTGGCATAAGATACACACCAACAGTAACTGAACTAAAAGAGAAGGCCTTGGTGCCTATGCATGCATATTATGAAGATCCCAATGGATATGCTACAAATCCTGTCTATTATCCACCGGAAGAACCCTCGACGCCAGAACCATGGAGCATGATAGGAGGTGCAGGACCACCAACAGCTGCACAGGCAGCAGGAGAAGGAAGATATAGCTTGGATGAATGAACATTGTTGTTCATAGCCAACGGAGGCATGGGCGGGCAGAGACATGCATACCAGCAAAGAGGAGCTCAAGGAGCACCTCAACAACCTAAGGGACCCTGCTACAAGTGTGGTGGAGACCATTGGCTAAGAGATTGTCCTCATGTGAAATTATTAGAGTCAACGCATATTGCACCGAGTGTGGAGTTACTCATTTGATTCCTGATTGCCCTAAGAACCCGAGCAAAGGAGCAAACTACCTTGAACATGCTGGAAGCAGTGCCTTCCAGTGGAGGGTCAGAAAACGAGACAATAATACCTATTCAGGCAGTGACACGAGCCCAAGCTCAAAGAATGACGAACGAACCCATAATTAAAGAGCCAAAAATCGATGCCCCAAGTTCAGAAGTAAAGAATAATAGAAGCACTTGGAAATCTAGATAGGCGTGTATGAAAGCCAGGAGAGAACGAGAGTAAACGGCTCTATCCGAAGAGTTAAAACACACAAAGGATAGATTAGAGCGGCTAGAGGATCTAGCTAGCCTAAGCTCACACACTGCGGCAACCATAGCACCTAAGGAAATAGCAGAACCCAAAAGTGCAGGATAAGGAGGATCAGTGTTGGCAGAAAAGTTAAATGAGTAGTTAGATACACTTCTAAAAGCTTACAAAGCCAGACTCAAAAAGAACCAAACCCAAGAGCGAAGATGGATGACTTATCCATATGCTGAAATAGAAAAACAGAGGTTGGAAATGTGTAGAAAGATGATTGAAACAGCTCAATCCTTGGTAGAAAACCCGCTTGGTAAACCTGCAAGTTGGCATGAAGTACCAGCTCCAACCCCTATCAAACCAACTTTAGAGAAACACGTAGAAACGAAGGAAAGACTCACGAATGCCTCTGAGTCTAGGGGAGAACCTATCATAGTGCCAAATACAACAGATGAGGCAAGTTACGGGTTCCAGCTTAAAACATTGGTAGAAATGGGCAAGGATTGTAATGGTCTAGATGACCTATGGAAGCAAATCCGTGATGCCAACGAAGCTAACCGGGTGAGTTACCCCATGAATAGCACAAGAAAAGAGAAAAATGAGATCTTACCTCCTATTGAGGAATTTGAGTCAAGATCACAAATGAACTTTGATATACATTCGCAAGGAGGAGACCAGGGATCAATTAGTTCGGGGCACAGTCAACTAGACTCACTAAAAAATCTACCCTCTTACCTAGGAGAGTATGAAGCCAAGTCTGAGGTGAGAGCAATCCCATATCAACGACTTTCTTTTAACAGAGTGATGGATTCACAAGGGTTGATTGAGTTATTGTCCACCCCAGTGGCATGTACAATCACATTAGCCAAACTCCTAAGGCTACGACCAAACATGTGGACCACAGTTGGCAAATGCTTAGAAAAATTTGGAGTGAAAGACCCCACCTCGAAGCTTCAAGAAGGGATCAGAGAATTGGATAGGCCTCAACTAAACACAAGGCCAGTACCTTTAAACAAGGTTGGAGAATATTGTGAGGGAGAAGATGGAAACACCACGCTACCAGTAGAATTCCAAGGAGTAGTTTCCAAAGCTATTCTTGACAGTGGAGCAAGAGTCGCTATTGCCACTAAGGAAATCTGGAAAAAATGGGGAAAACCAGCTTTGAGAGCTACCAGAATGAAATTGAAATTGGCAGATGGGTTCATGGAAAAGCCTCTAGGACTCTTAGAAAAAGTAATTGTCACTTCGTGCGGAATCGAGTATGAGTATACGTTTGCAATAGTCGATTTTGACAAAAAGAACAATTACGAGATAATCTTGGGAAGACCATTCATGAGACAATTAAAGATGGTCCAGGATTGCGGGTTACGACCACATATACCTCAGACATGGCGAGACTACAACCAAAATTCAATTGAAAGACCATAGTTACAAGGATGTGAACCAGACACCAGTAGAAGAGTTTGATTTGGCTACATTGGCAGGGTCAGAACTCTCAGCATGGTTAGGGCAACAAAAAGAGCTATGGATGTGCAAAGCTTCACATTGCGGGAGCTTGAAAAGAGAGGAATGCGTTTTAGAAAGAGCGATTGAGGACAAGGATTATATTTCGGAACCTTTCCCTGAAGATTCCTTGGAACCTTTGGAATGGGAACACATACTAGCAACATTGGATGTCTATACCATTACAGATAGCCCAACGACAAAATTTTGCGATAAGGATGGCTATGATGTGCTACCCTATTACATGGTAAGCCTTATACCAGGAGGAGATGAGATTGTAGAACCACCAGAACAAGAAGAGTTTTATAACTCCTCTGAGCATCTGGAGGTAAAACGATGCAGATAATGAGTGTTCAGACAACTCAAGCGAGTGTGGGGAGAAAACAGAGAATATCAAGTTTTATGATTTTGCTAATCAGCACCCTAGACGCCAGGAACGCTATACGAAAAAACGAGCAGAAAACAAAAAGAGAGAGAACCTGATGCCTAGAATAAAAGGTAAAACTCACTATCTAATGCTTGTCAAAGTAGAGGATTTTGTGTAAAAGACCAAATATCAGGAAGATTCTCAAAAGCTCGAAGGGAAAGAACGCAAGAGGAAATAAAACAAGCACGAAAAGCTAAAATAGAAACAAAATCACAAAAATCAAAACAAGAAACAAAAAAAGACCCAAAGTGGACCAAATTGGAGCGTAAAAAGAAATACCAAGAACTAAAACGGTCTTTACGAGAGGTATGGACTACCGAGGGAGAAAGTGATGGTAAGGAGGAGTCTGAAAAAGGAAACATGAATGTACCATCACACTATCGGAAATTCACCATCCAGGATAGAAAAAGCATAATGACACCACCAATCAGGGAAAGGATAAACCAGGAATCCTACGATGGGTCGGAAAATGCAAAACGGATAGACCTCGCTGAACCACGTGAAAAGCCTCAGCCGGTCTATATCGCAACTGATTTAGAGCCCGACGAAGAAGAACAGCTATCACAACTTCTCAAGAAGTATAAAGATGTGTTTGCATGGTCCTACAAAGACCTCAAAGGAGTTGATCCATCGATATGCCAACATACAATTCCTTTGAAATCAGATGCCGAACCTAGCAAACAACGTCCTTATACATATAATGACACATTTGCTAAACCAATCAAAGAGGAGATTGACAAGTTGATGGATGCTGAATTCATCTATGAAATCAAGCATACAGATTGGGTGTCACCCATTGTGGTTGTCCCCAAAAAGAACGGAAAACTGTGATTGTGTGTTAACATAAAAAAGGTAAATGCAGCCACCTTAAGGGATAATTATCCCTTGCCGATCATAGAACATGTACTTGAGAGGGTGGCCGGGAAATGGGCTTATTCCTTTCTAAATGGGTTTTCAGGGTATAACCAACTGGCGATTGCAATAGAGGATCAACACAAAACAGCTTTTGCCACAGAATGGGAAATTTATGCGTATTGAGTTATGTCTTTTGGCTTAACTAATGCCCTAGATACCTTTCAAAGGTTAATGACGCATGCGTTCAAAGAATACCTGAGAATATTATTAGAAATATATATGGATGATCTTTGTGTACACTCTCTCTTTTACGAGAAGAACATATTGACCATTTAAAAAAGGTATTTGAGAAGTGCAGAACATATCGAATCTGTCTTAACCCGGAAAAGTGCATTTTTATGGTTAGACAAGGCCGCATCTTAGGACACATTGTCTCAAAAAATGGCATAACCAATGACCTAGACAAAATCAAAGTCATAGTAGACCTGGCCAGGCCTACTAATGCAAAACAAGTGCAATCCTTCATGGGACACTGCGGATATTATCGAAGATTCATATATATGTATGCAGTCATAGGACAACCTTTGTATCGTTTCTTAGTCAGTTTGAATGGACTGAGGAGTGTGAAGCTTCATTCCAAAAGCTGAAGGAAAAGCTTGTATCAACCCTTGTACTTAAAGCACCAGATTGGGAAAAGATATTCCATGTTCACATTGATGCTTCTGCATATACAATCGGGAGTATTCTAGCTCAACCTAGAGACGGAACAATGGATTTCCCAGTTTGTTATGCAAGCCGACAGTTAAACAGTGCGGAAAATAACTACACAACCACTGAAAGAGAGGGGTTAGGAATGATTTATGCTGTAAATAAATTTCGGCATTATTTTCTCACAAACAAATTTGTGCTCTTCACAGATCATCAAGCTCTTTTGTATCTGGTGAATAAACCATGCAATACCGAGAGAATTGTACGCTGGTTTATTATATTGCTAGAGTTTGATTTCACAGTGGTAGTCAAAAAGGGTAAAACTCATCTACGGGCGGATCATCTTTCAAGGCTGCAAAACGGGGAAGCTCCTGAAGGAGTAGATGATGACATACCTGATGCGTATCTTTTCAATATTGAAATGATACCCAAATGGTCTCAGGAAATTGTTAGCATTCTTTCCTTTGGAGGTAGATTTGATAACAAGGAAGACAAATCCAAACAACAAAAAAATCGACAAACAAAAAACTTTCAGTTGATTGCAGGACGGCTGTATCATCTAGGATCGGACCAGATTCTACGATTATGTATAAACCCAAAGGAATTCGAGTGTTACCTTGAAGAAGCACACATTCAGGATTGTGCATTTCATTGTTCAAAAATGAAAACACACCAGAGACTAAACAATTAGGGGTTTATTGGCCAACTACGTATGCTGACATGCATGCTTACGTTAACAATTGTACTATATGTAGTGCCAACCGACCAGTGGATCATGCGACATTGTTTCATGTAAACATTGCACCTGCATGGAGTCAATATATCATTGATTTCTTAACCATAAGGACGTTTCCTGAAAACATAACAAGAACACGGAAAAGGGCTATAGAGCTGGAGGCTCGCGACTATAATTTAATTGGGAACCAACTCTATAAACGAGGAAAGGACAATCAACTTAGACTCTGTGCAAGTGAAAGTGAATACCTGCTGATTCTAGAACACGCACATGGATGCATAAGTGGAGGCCATTTTTCAGGAGATAAGATGACAAAAATTGTCTTAACCGTAGGAATATGGTGGCCTACATTGCATATGGATGCTGAAGAGTTTGTAAAGCGTTGAGACGCATGTCAGCGCACCAAGGTGCCACTAAAGAGAGATGAGATGCCACTACGGCCAAGGATGGGAGCAAGGGAATTTGCAAAATGGGGCATTGATTTTGTGGGACCTATTTCACCCCCTGCATATTGCACCCATACCCAATATATCATTGTGGCTACGGACTATCTCACAAAATGGACGGAAGCCAAGGCAACACAAAAAGCAGATGCACGAACCACTGCACAATTTTTGTATGAGAATGTCTTTGTACAATACGGATTACCAATAGAAATTGTCACTGATCGAGGAATACATTTTCTGAATGAAGTCATTGAATATCTGCTAGAGGAATTCATGGTCATACATAGAAAATCTGCTCCATATCATCCACAGGCAAATGGACAAGCTGAGGCCACAAATAAAACACTATGCACGGTTCTGAATAAAATTGTATCAGAGTCAAGAACATAATGGGATCAACAACTACACTCAACACTATGGGCATACAGGGTAGCTTACAAAACATCCATAGGAACGACACCGTACAACATGGTGTTTGGCCTAAATGCTATATTACCCATAGAGTTTTTTATTCCAACTCTACGAGTAGCAAAACGCTTAGAATGGACAGGGCATGAGCTCTCTTCAAGAATAGATGATCTTGAAAAGCTAGATGAACTTCGCTTACGAGCTGTAGCTTCGATCTATGCTAAAAAGAGAAGACAAAAAGAGTTTTTTGATAAGCATGTGCGCACAAAAGAGTTCAAAACAGGTGATTATGTACTTGTTTATACCTTGAAGCAACATGCCAAGAAACTTAAAAAGCGAGGGATGGGACCCTTTGTGATTAGTGACTTGTCACAAAGTGGAGCTGTCAAGCTTGCTACATTAGCAGGTGAAGAAATGCCAAATTGGATTAGTGGGTGTCTATTAAAGAAAAATCATTTACCACTAACACAGGACATGCTTCAACAAATCCATCAAGAAAAACAACGAGAAGAAGCCCAAGTAGAAGCAAAAGAACTCATTGCAAAAAGATGGCTTCTACAACAACAACAATGTGAATCACCATTGCGAATAAATGCTATTCTACTAACGAATTTTGATGAAGACACAGTGGAGCCAATAATTGCAATGAAAATAGGTAGCAATCAAGTTGAATCGATGGCATTGCTTGATTCTGGAGCTCAAGAAAACCTAATCTCTTACAGATTATACAACCAGCTCAAGCCCACATGTCAACTACATCCTACTCCACAAGTGCTGGAGAGTAGTACATCACCTTCGCCAAAAAGAGTGGGCTGGATTTTATTGCATGTACAAGTACATCAAAATATTTACCCACACAAGTTCTATGTGGTTGAGGATGAGAGCACACACAACATCCCATGTTGTTAGGACAACCTTGGCAAAAAGAGTATAATGTGCAGATAGATTGGAATGCGAATGCAGTCAAGATTCAATATGCACAAGAACAACAGGTGATATCCTTTGCTCAACAACCCGAAAGAATCAGCTGCCAGCAATGCAATCACTGGACAAAGAACCAAAAGGATGCATGCCACTCAAGAACAACATGGCGAACAAATAGGGAACGGCCAACCATGTTCACTACAAGCATAAAAATTCACCGACCGCAGTGAAAAGATCAAAGTTACCAACACGAGGAAAGGAAGTATGGGTGCGGAAGGATAGAAACGCCATGGTAGACAAACAACAATACAACAGAAGCGGTCAACCGAAGCAAATAATTCAATCAAAAACCAAGGGAATAAAATAGATATGGATCCCAAAGAAACTACTCAGTAACAATGTAAATGCGACTCGCATTTGGATCCCAAAACCGAAGCAAAAGGAACTCCCTTCAGTACAAGCAACATCGGAAGGCAGGGACACACAACATATGAAACCGGCAAACCAATTTATGTGGGTGCCAATCAACAACGAAACACTGACAACCGCGGAAGTAGCAATAAACCTACAAAAACCGGCAAAGCAAAACTACAAATGGAAAGCAAAAGAGACAAGGTCTACGGCCAATTACGCCAAGAAAATTCTCTCCAAGGAGACGACTATGGCCATATCGACAGTAGCGGCAAACCACATGACTTTTGCAAGACAGATGATCAAACAAAGAGCGGTGGAGTTACAACTTTTACTTGCAAAGAAAATCTGCCGACCAAATTAACAACAAATAGGAAACCTTGACGGCGAATGCCAATAAGCATATTGCTTATACCTTCCTCTTGCACAACATTAATTTTTCCATGCATTGACCGAGTATGCATCATATAGGGCCACATTACACGGCCAAGCATTAGCACGAGTTTTCACCCATGCATGGCACATACTCTGAGGCGATACCTTGTCGTCCGGGAGGACTTCGGCTAGGAGGGGGGGAGGCATTCTCAAATGCGGACCCAATGGCAGAAAGAGCAAAAAAGGGCATGTTTTTCGACTATTTTAAAGGGGTTGACGTTTGATTGCAAATTTTTTGGACTAACCCAAGTACATATGCCCTTATACAGCATGAATAGACAAGTATATGGGGCCAAACGCCAAATCAAGCCCCTAGGTGTGTGTATATAAGTAAAAATAGCCATTTTTCGAGCAAAATAATGGGAAAACGGAGAAATTCGGCCTTAAAAATTGCATGTGAGTGTATATAATGTTTTACGGTGATGTTTTTGATTTATTATGATTTTTGGGGATTTTCTGGGTTTAATTTGCTATTTTTCTTTTAATTTTACTAATTTTCAGCAGAAAAACTTCAAAAGTACAAAAAGCAGGTGAAAAACGATCGTAATGAAAAACAAAAAATATAGGGATGATTAGTGACTATAGGACAACCTATGGTACAATGGGGGTGCAATTAGGAGAATGGAGCAAAAAGCGTGTTTTGACTAGATTTTGACCGAAACGTCAAATTTCTCGGAAACTGGGCAAATGGAGTCCAAATCAAGAAATTTTTGAGCCTAAATCACATCTCTCAAGAAGTTGGGAGCACATGTCAAATTTCATGGAAAGTGGTTCGGGGATCCCCATTATAAGAAATTTTCACTTCATTTTAAGCTCATTTCTACTATTGATTTTTGAGAGAAAGCTTCTGTCACCTAGAGCGAACGGAACTTTCAACAGCTTCTACGACATGCACGACTACCCGCCATGCTCCATACATGAGAGGTAGGCTCACCACCTTGAGCTTTTCGCGCATGTTTGTGGTTTTGTCGCGAAAACTAGCGAAGGGTTCACACAGAAAGCGAGTGGTAGAGACCTACAAGTAGAAGTGACCACCTAACGGCTAACCCAAAATCAATGAGGCTTCATCGGCAACGTACCCTAGTATAGGAGATCACTTTTGGATGACCAAAGGCAGTAGAAAACCATCGGGAAAAACCCTAATTCCTAGAGTCCTGCAAGAGGCCACCAAATGGGGAATCGGCGGAAAGGCGCCCAAATGCTACCAAAACTAATGGGTAGGAGCATCTCGACATGCTCGACAAGTGTATATAGCCCACATGGCTATACGGTGACCTGAAGTGGCACTAAACTTCAGAAATGTCATGAGACACACAAAGCGTCAAAAAGCTCTCGCGGCCAAACCGCATGTTCGTTTGCCACCAAACTTCATGAGCGGCTTTTCTAGACCATCAACAACCAAGTCCTATGGTGGTAGATCACCACAGGTCATCGACGACATGTAAATGCAACCACAAGTGCTTCCAGAGCGACAAATTGCCAAACGGAGCTCCGGTGAAGCCAAAATCGACAAAAACCATACGGCAAGGATCCCCATGGGATCGGGAAGCTATGGAGACCAACATCAAGAAATTTCACCGCCGAAAAGCAATCCAAAAGTCAGAAAACGGCTCGGAGGCTCTGAAATCCACATAGGGAGTTTCTTTCTATCTATTTGACTTTTTTGTTGAAATAGGGCTTAAAAGGGACTCAGGGGGACTAAGGGTAGGCACCAGTAGCAGTCACCATGAAAATTTCATCAGGAGACATCCTACGTGTAGGATGTCTCAAGGCCATTTCTGGGCACCAACCCCAACATCTCTCATCACACAAAGTTTCTGAATAGCCTGTACACGCTAGCCACCAAGTTTCATCACATTTGGACAAAAAATGACCTCATGTGCACCAAAAAACACAAAGTCAGGGCATAGAGGCAATAATGGGCCATATACCTATCAAAACTTGTCCAAATCACATGAAACTTGCACAATACATTCATGAGCACATTGCCAAGCTATCTGTGTGGTCACATGTAAAAAATGATGAAATAGACATCCTACGTGTAGGATGTCTAAATGACATTTTTGCCCCACAACTTGCATTTTTTAGTTCCAGATCTCTTTATTACCCCTTCATGAGCTCATATATCAAGTTTCAAGCCATTCCCGTCACATTTGGTCCCCAACACATCCATGATGCACTTTTTGGGCCTAAAATCACTACACATGCTCTTACCAACACCAAATCTTGTCCAAATCAAAATCCAAGAGCAGGGCCATGTTCCACATGCCAAGAGCTACCCACATAATAAATCTCAAGAAATTTTGATGAAAAAGACATCCTACATGTAGGATGTCTCCAGCATGATTTGACCTACTGTGTAAGAAATGACCTCATGGGAGCCATTACCATGGTGCAAGGAGCCCATATATCAAATTTCAACCCATTTGAATATCATTTGCCACCTGTTGTGGACATCCTACCCAATTTGTGAGCCTAAGGCCTGAATCTGCCCAAAAATGCACTTTTTGATGCCCAAACCCAATTCCAATCACATAGCCATGTTGCACAGGCCAAGGGCCACTAGCCTGCCAAGTTTCACAAAAAATTGATGAAATGGACATCCTACCCGTAGGATGTCTAAATGATAAATTTTGGCCAGAATGATACTGCGAGCACATGCAAGGTTTCCCAAGTTCCTTTTAAGTTTTATTTTCAATTTTCAAGTCATTTGGATAGTTAGAACTCAGTTTCTCAGCTAATATGGAAAAAACGCTAACTTCAGACTACTGAGTGCAATAGGATCCATGGCAGCCGCAAAATCTCCGGCAAAGAAGAAGAGAATGACGATAAAAGATTACTTGGAAGAAGTAGAGCCGTTTGTCATCCCAGAAGGAACTTTGAAGCCAACCAGCACGTGGGTTCAGGAGGATTTGCTAGAGTCCAATGATTTAAAGATCTACCAAGGCGTATTCAAGGATCCTGAAGGAAATGCAATAGAGCTACCCATGCTACCTTGGGAGCTCAATGAGTTTGTCAGAAGCAAGATGACAGAGTACCTGGAGAAGATAGATCTCCATAACTATTTTGAAGCTTTGCCGGCAGGAATCGACATCAAAAGAGTGTGGGAATTCGTAACTACAATCAAAGAAGATGGAGTGGCCAGAGTCACTGATCTGCAGGGCAAGCCAGACACTGTGATTGTAATCACAGAAAGGGTGGTGGCAGCTGCACTAGACCTCTCCAACAAAGGGGATAGTGTAACAAAGAGAAGAGATGAAGTCAAGGTGTACTCATCAAAGAAAAAAAACTACACCTTTGAAGATATTGCAAACCCTAAAGTGGCTATCATGAGCGAGCTCTACAACCAGTACTTCCATATGTGTACAAAGCGTCCACAGAAGTATAGAATGCCGCCTGGAGCCATTGCCACCACCTTCACCTGGTCAATGCAGAAGAGAAAGCCAAAGGTGATCAACTATGTTGCCTATATCCATGACAATCTGGTGAAGATGGGCAACAAGAACCCCACCTACATTGTGCCGGGTGAGCTGATAACGAAAGTGGTTTATGGGGCATTGCACGCCAAGGGAAGATGGCTTCACCCTCCATCACAGAATGACTGGCTAAGGCTCAAAGAAGATAAAGAAGAGGAACCGCCCAAAGCACCCAGAGTTGCCACACGATTGAAGTGCCGGTTAGAGACCGTGCAAGAGGAGCAGCCAGAGTTGAAGAAGGGAAAGAAGGAAACTATACAAGTGCCGATCAAAGAGACAAAATCACAGAAAGCGGCACGGCTAGAGCGGCTAATGGAAAGGTTCAGAGCCAAAAGAGCCCTCAAGGGAGATTTGAGTGAGCTATGGAAGCCATCACTAGAGGCCATGTCGGGGTCAGCCTGAAGGGTGCACAGAGATAGGTTTGAAGATTACATAAAAAATTTTGAGATCCTAGATGCTACGGTAGAAAACATCCCTAACATCACATTTACAGAAGAATAAGTGGATGAAGTACGATGGCAACTGCTAGAAGAGCAGGAAGGCTAGGAAAGAGAGCAGAAGACCAAGGTGGACCGGGACTTCAAGAAGAAGCCACCAACTCCACCGTCAAGCCCGGAGTCCAGCCCACCGCCATCACCACCTCCTCGTAGCCCTCCACAAACCCAACAAAAGGAGGAGCTAGACACATCTGATGAACAAGAAGAATCAAAGCAAGAAGAGACCAAAGAGGAAGAGCAGAAAGAAGAAACACAGCCCAAAGACGAGCAGCTAGAGCCAGAGGAAAGAAGGTTTAACACATTTCTTGATCTACTAGTTGCGGGATATTCAAGAGAAGAGGCAGCTACAGTAGCATTTGACTTGGCAAGCACAAAGCCCAAGGAATAGAAGAAGAGCTTGCGGTTAGTGGAACTGAAAGAGATGGCCACTGATACAGTGGACCTACAGCCACCCACCAATGACTGGGACGTGGTGATGCACAAGCTAACTGGGCTCATGGAAAAATCTTTGGCCACGGAAAGTGAGATTGACAATCTCAAAGCCAATGAATTTTTTATCAAATCCGAAGTAGACACACTACAAAGACAGAGCCAAGAGCAGATAGAGAAACAAGCAGAGCTACAAGCCAGTCTGGCCATGACATTGCCAGGTGATGGAACGAGAGAATCAAGCAGCAGATAAAAAATTGCAAGGAGCTGAAGAAGAATACAAAAAACTCAGCAAGGCATTGACAGATGCAAAGAGGGAAAGGGACAACCTAACCCTACAACTTACTGAAGAATCTAAGGAAGTGGAAACACTGAGAAATGCCAAGGAAAGGTAGATCTAGAGAATGAGGCAAGCCAGGATGAGGTAATAGAGCTTCAAGATCAGATGAAAGTCAAAGATCAAACCATCCAACGGCTACGGGCAGTCAGACCTGCTAGCTCGACTCACATTACTTCTGAGACGGATTTATATGAAGAGCAAATGAAGGAGCTCCAAAAGGAGTTAACCCTAGAGAAGCGGCAAAGACTGATGTTGGCTGAGGGATCAGTGGTTATGCAAAACCGCATGGAAGAAGAAAACACAGCCATGAAGAATGAGCTAGAAGCCATCAAGAGAAAGCTCGAGGAGGCAGAAAAGATAAATGCAGATCTAAACGACCTCCCTGTGAATATGGGAGAACAAGCTGAAGCAAAAAAGAAGACATTTCAGAATCAAATAGAAGAGCTGAGAGGCCAATAGCAAACAGAAGAGCAGTTTAGCACCGGGCCAGCAACCATGGAGGGAATAGACATAGAGAATGTGGCAGATCCAGTGGACACCACCATGCAAGAGGAAATCCTTGTAGGACCCTCACAAGAGCCACAAGATCTAACACAAGAAGAAGAAGAGAAGCTGCAAAAGGCGATAGAAGCAGTAGTCAAAGACACAGCCAGAGAAGCTTTGGAATGGGAGCAGAGGGTCTTTAAATCAATGACTATTCAGAACATAGATGCCAGCAACCTTCGGCGTGAATGGCTACAGCCCTCTCTCCCATATCCTCTGTTGAAATATGAAGTTGCTACAATCAACAAGTGGATCGGAGAGGAGCCAACAGTGCCAATGTACAAAGCAGACATCTCCCATCCTGAAGGGGTAAAGTTGATAGTTGACTCTCAACCCAAGTGGATAAAGGCATGGCTGACAAAGTATCCACAGTATCTAATCCATCTGGTAGAGGCACCTAAAGTCATCAGAGATAACCTAAGTTTCTGCCCTCTACCAAGGATGCGGACGTGGAAGGCCCATGAGCTATTGCAAAGAATCCAACCTACTTGGCTAAATTACCCGAAGCTGCCAGGCTCAAAGGCAGGCGAGAGAATAAGTGAGCAATACATGGTGAAAACCCTAATGGGCACCATCAAATTGTTCACTGGCTCGCCTGACCTATCTTGCATTATGATGAGAAAGATTTGCAAAACACTTTTGGCAGTCTTCGAGACATTCAAATCAGGCCAGGCGGCAGACAGTATCTTCTTCTTTCAAGATACATACAGATGTGCATACGATCTGTCTGGTCAGCCTTCTCATGAGGTGATACATGCATTGTATCAAAGGATTATGTTTTTACCATCTTATCACCTCCAGGCCTTTGAAGAAGCCTTCTACACCAGCTTCTTCACAATCAGCACAGATATATTCGGCCCGACGTTACTAGCTCAACATGCAAGATATGAGTCACTGCTCAAGATGAGAGAAAACCTACGATGAAGAAGCACCTCAATAGCTATGTCAGAGATGACATGAACAAGGAGGGGGGGAGTGTTAGAAGCTGGACACACCCTACGGAAAATGACTGCTCGGCGGATTATTATTTTTTGTAATTATTCATTTATTGAGAAAACCCGACATTTCACCTTTGTAAATATTGGGGCTTACAGAAGTTTCCAGATTGTATCCCAGTTTTGACATTTAGATTGAGTAGATGGTTAAATTGGAACATTAGGGTTTGAGATTTATACCACTTTTTGACCTTAAGGAAGAACCTTTGTCATTTAAAAAAAAAAGTGAAGTTTGTGAGTGAGCGTAGTGTGTACGAGAGAGAGAGTGAGAGCTTCATCTTGACGCTACGCGTGCACCGGTGGTCGGAATCGAGTGCGGAGAAGTGCAGCGTGTTGCCCACGACGAGAGCTACGCGCCAATACCTACATTGCACGCGTACGGTCCGGTTTTGTGAGCTTGACCTACGAGCTTCATCTGGTTATTCAGTGAGCATACATTATCCGTTTTCGCATTTCAGCATATCCATGCGTTCGCATTGAGTAGAGCTACACATTAGACACTTTAGTTTTTGGAAACGATGACCTGCAAATTTCGGCCAGACATCCTACGTGATTTTGCACCGGGTGTTTTGGGTTGGGATTTTGGTTCATAGACCTTAGGGAGAGCGACCTATTGGTGTTAGTAGGGTCTCCTTCAAGTTCTGTGGCGTTTCGAGACCATTTGATGGGTATTCAGCTCTAGAAAGCATTGTAGGAAATCTCCTCTTATGCACTTCTGAAGGCTGTAGCTTAGACATTGGGTAGAGACCTCTGAAGGAATTAGTCGAGAGTCGGTCGAGTGTAGATTGACACCCTATGCTTGCTTCGATGCGCCTGCGGGTCGAGCTTCATCCTTAGCTGACAAATCTTGTTAGGTGAGTTCTCCCTATGCTGACGTCCATCGCGGCGTATCCGCCCAACAGTTGTTCTAGTAGAGGAGGCACACATCTCCATCTCTGTTTGCTTTCCGAGTTTGCGGAGGGAGTACTTACCACTTTTGTCCAGGATCGGCTCAGCCATTGGGCCTCTCCTGGAGACACCTCGCACGGCAGCCTCAGTAGCTGCCAAGGCGGCTGGCATTCCCTCAGTTCGTGTTTTGGTCAGAGATACTCACATGCTCTCGAAGGTTATTCTTCTGCCTCGGGTGAGTGGAGGTTGGTTTAGACAGAGTGTGGAGTATTTGGGCCTCCCGAACCATTGCTTCATTTGTCGACAGATGGGCCATCTAGCGAAGGCCTGTCCACAGAGGAGGCCTCGATCTACACCACAGCCTCAGTCTCAGCTTGCAAGGGCTGGTGAGCAGACACAGACAGAGACACATCGCACACATGCAGAGCCACCCTTTGAGCCTGGGGCTCCAGTGGAGGAGGGATGGCAGTAGGCCCGTGGTAGACGACGACAAGGGCCACAACGTCAGCTTGGCATTCAGAGTGGTCCTCAGGCGCCTACTCAGCAGCAGTGGGCTCCCACGGGGAGCTGGTTTGTTCCTCTTGAGCAGGATGAGGTCCCTGCTCCAGGCCCCACCCCAGCTTCACCCTCGACAGCCCCTCCCCCCCAAGAGTCCCCCCCCCTCTTTCTCATCCTCCCCCCTACCTCCTACTCTCACCCACTCTTCCACCTGCCCCTCTACCTCTGCCGCTCCCTCCCGCCCCTCTTCTCCACCGCTCCCCTCAGCTCCTTGCCCCCCCCCCCCTCCTGCTTCAATTCCACAGTCAACCCAGGGGACAGGGCCTTCTCCGACGGCTAGGAGATCTCTTGGCAGCGCCTTTGCCACGAGTCGCTTAGCGAGAGAGGGACAGCCTGTCTTGCGACCCCCTCTGCAGGTACAGACATCTTTCCTTGTAGCTATCCCTCGTGGTCTGATGAGCATTGACATCCGGCGCCGATGGGACTTCTTCGACTACGGCTTCACTCGTTTTCTCGGCAACCCCTCAACAGACCATGAGGTAGCCTGCTTTAGGGTCCATGTTTTGCTCCTTTCCGCTACGGGGACAGAGGCCTTGGACTCAGCAGTTGGCTTCTCCTTCCCCCTTTGCGGTAGGAACCAGACAGAGTGGACTCTGGACTCAGTGTTGGGATGGTTGCACACACAGGTCCTAGAGTTCTCTCACCACATGGGAGAACTAGGAGTTACAGACATGCTCTAGACTTTGTGACCATTGGCCAAGTTTGCGGTGACACCTCCAGATTCAGTAGGATGTAGACACATTGTGGTTTACTTCTTTGCCAATACACAGTGCTTGCCATGCTATGTATACATTCATGAGGAATCCTGGACAGAGGAGGTGGCTTTACATACGGCTCGCTCTGCTTGGGCTTGGGCCAGGCACTCAATGCAGTCACGCTTATCTAGAGGACGCTCGGATGAGGATTACTCCCCATCCAAGCCAGCCTCAAAGATAGCCCGTCTAGCTGCTGCGACAGCATCTGTTCTCTCTCGCTCCCCATGAGGATCATCTCATGTAACGTGCAGGGACTAGGTGGGCCCCAATTTCAGCGTCACCGGGGCCGACTGCATCAGGAGCTTCAGCGCTACCTTGTGGGAGGAGAGATTGATCTCCTTATGATTCAGGAGCACCATCTATGTGAGAGCCACATTAGACGTTGTGGTCAAATCTTGCGTGGACGATATGATACTTTTTGGTCAGCTGCTTTTGGACCTGGAGGCATCTAGGGTGGGGTATGTATGACTATTGCGGACTCTTTGCAGCAGGTCATTGTGGGCAGAGGGATTATTGTGCCAGGTAGGGCTCAATGGATTACTATGCAGGTTCAGGGTGGCCTAGTGGGTTTCCTGAACATCTATGCGCCCAATGTGGCGAGTGCTCGTGCAGAGATTTGGTCTTAGATAGTTGACTCTCTACCGCCGCAGGCAGAACACTGGGGTATAGGAGGGGACTTTAACATGTTGGAGGACCCTTCTGACAGGATTGGTGGCAGCCATGCTACATTGCATGGAGTTGAGCTCGCAACTTGGGAGAGGTTTTGTATGACTTTGAGGGTTTTGGATGCTTGGCAGCACTCTGGTTTTGTGGCCCCTAGACAGCCTTGCCTTCTCTCGGTCTCGGACCGCAGAGTGGGAGGAGTGAATCTATCACGGATAGATCGCTTCTACACTAGTGACCACTGAGGATACCCCAAACCCGAGAAAATATTTCCGAGCAACACCATAGTCGAGCGAGTATGAGTGTCAATTCTATCGAAAGCTACTACATATTACTATAGCAAAACACAAAAACTCTAATTGTGTGACGCAGAATAATATGGCAAGGTGGACGAGGATATTGACGGGATGGAGAACACAACAAGGTAGCCCCCCCCCCCCCCCCCCCCCAAAATCATCTATTCTATATAATAAGAACATAGGGATTTTGAGGGGCATGTGGTTGTCTTTGCAGCCTCCCGCCCTCTGACTTCTTGGTGTGCTCTTCTAGTAATGGGTCCACACTTGTTGTCACAACTGCAACTCCATGTTATTACAACTATTCCACTGCAAACCTAACTTTTCACTTTCATGACCCAAGGTGGTGTTTTTGTTTCCAACTTTTAAAAAAGTAAAAAACCTTTAAGCGGAAAAGAGTAGAGATTTGTAGATAGAATTCAGAGGTATTTGCATTAAATCCACTAAAAAGGTCTTAGATTGTAGGTATCATGGCTGTTAATTATACTTGATCAGGTGCTGATAAAATTTTGAAGGCGGAGTTACACTAAACCTATCTTTTTAGAGAGAGAGAGAGAGAGAGAGAGAGAGAGAGAGAGAGAGAGAGAGAGAGAGAGAGAGAGAGAGAGAGAGAGAGAGAGAGAGAGAGAGAGAGAGAGAGAGAGAGAGAGAGAGAGAGAGAGTGGGACCAATAGCCATCTCTCTCTCTCTCTCTATCTCTCGGTCCCTCTCTCTCTCTCTCTCTCTCTCTATATATATATATATATATATGTGTGTGTGTGTGTGTGTGTGTGTGTGTGTGTGTATACACACACACACACACACACACACACACACACACACACACACACACACACACACACACACACACACACACACACACACACACACACACACACACACACACACACACACACACATAGATATATATTTCTACCGCTGTCTGAAGGACTAATTTAAGACTTCTAGTTTTCATCTAAGACATGACTTTGTTCTTCAAGCTCCAGAAGATGCAAAGGAAAAATTGTGGAAACATTCATAGTTTAATCCAATAAACTCCCTACCAATAAACAACCATGAAGCAATCTATACAACATATCAATGGCCGACATGTTGATATACATTGGACAGAACACCAACCAAACAAAATAATATTGATTAGCATCGCAACAAAATAAGCATCGGATATATTACGAAGGTACTATGTAGCTATTCCAAAAATAATTTCTAATCTCAAAAACTCTAGGATGACACTATACATTTCATCTGTTCAACACTCATGGTTTCATAGTCATCCTCACACTTCCCAATGCTTGAAATAACTCCACCTTTGACAATGCAGCCTGATGTATGAATTGGTGAGCCTCAGAGTCCAGGCCAAGTACTTGCAGGAACACATAGTATAGATGCTTACATGGCATGTATGTCAGATGCTTGCTTTCCCTTTTCTGAAAATCCTCACATGTGCATCTAGGGAAGTTTGACATTGTCACAGAGTAGTTCACACCTTTTGCAAGAGACCCTTCTGTGCTGATATAGAAGATATGTGTCTCATTGCACACTACAATCACCTCTTTAAGTAGATCTGCATTCGTTGATCTGCCACAATCTATCCGGCTAATAAATTCCTTTGTTAACTTTGAACGCCACTTGACAACCTTCCCATCTCTGAATTTTGGACGGAACCCACTTGGTAGTCTATGCTCTCCAGGAACTGAACGACGAACATCTGTTGCACCACTCCCCCCTCCGAGAACAAAGCCATTTTCTTGGAGGAGCTTTGCCTCACTTGGTTTCACATTAGTACCTTGCGCCACCACCCAAACGCCAGGAGCTGGTCCAGGAGGCCCTACCACCATGTCATGGACCTTCCATGTGTGAGTGTTTGTGTTGTTAGAAAACCATATGAATCCTTCCACAATCTCTCCTGGCTGCAATCCATTTGAGGGATATTTCCTTTGGCCCCAAAATCAAGGAGCAAAAACACCCTTTTTGACATCCAAATTAGTGTCATCGATGAACCGTACACATCTGTCCCCTTGGTCTCCAACCACACCAAAACAAGTCATCTTTCTCCCTGGCTCTATTCGTCGTGTTGCCCACACTCTCTTTGCAACATTTGTCTCATCGCACATCTCACCATCATTTGCTTCACCATCTGGTTTTTGCTTACCAGCCACGGGTGTCGTGACTGTAACATACTCGGGCCTGTGGCTATCCTCGTGGAGTAAAACATCTGCATCCACTAAAATAGACCTCTTTCTTCGTACACTCTTCTCTTGCACACTTCTAATCATTTCTAGGCTAGAAATTCCAATCTCACGCATTGACGAATGGGTAAGATCCACTAATCTCTTTGAAGCTCCCTTAGATGATGATTCACTTATAAAATGGTCAGCTATGTCTTTGATTCCAGGCCCATGGGCACTATGGATGCCCTTCAAATATGCATTGTACCTTACACTTTGCAGCACTGCCATTGCCATGTCTGCACAAGCCGCTTCATAAAGACTAATGTGGTCTTTGTACCCGACTGATGCACGCATGCTTGCATGCTTTGATTCAGATAGGTTTGTGGAGGGCACAAATGCACCAAAGTCATCTTGAGAAACAAATCTTCCACCCCAGTGAGGAACCCTAATATCCCACCATGACAACCATGTCTCCAACGATGGAACCTCCCCTTGTACTGCATGTCCTACTTTCCAAAATCTTCTCAACTCTCCCTTACATACCTCAGCTGCATTATCACTAGGGGCATTCCGCCACTTGCGGCACAAGATCTTATGCTCTTCTTGAGATGATGCACGAATGCACTTGACGGTGTGTCGTACCATGCTCTGCTCCCAATGAAAAACAAAAGATCTTTCCCTCTTGGGATCAGCCTTCTTAGGTCCGCCAAAATAAACTGTGCGTACAGCTAACCAATTGGCATTAGCCTCATCAGCCATGAACCCTCTAAAAATAGGTTTCTCAAAGCGTGATTCAAGAACCACGTTGTTTAGCATTTTCCAAAACTCTGTCTATGCATATTTATTTTCAACTGTGAATTCACACGATGCAATGGTCAATAGCTCTCGGACAAATGGGTCATAAACGTGTGCAGACATTGTAGGCCAGCCCTTCACTCGGTGAACGTGATCAAAATGTACCCACATTTGCTCCAAATTTCCACCGAGTCGCATCCTATTAACCAAATCAACTCCACTCCCTGGTCCCTTAATGGACATTTTGAATACGTGAGGTTGTTGCCTGTCTTTTAGTTGACCTTGGTACAAAACACTTTGAATAAATGGATACCGACATCTAGTCTTGAGATCTAATACTGCTTCCAAGCCTTTAGAACTGATGTTTCTTGACTGCTTTGCCTTTTCTAGACATCTTTCAACTCTTCTTTTGTTAGATAATGGAGTTATTGAGTCTAAGAACTTAGCAAATTCACCATCCCCTAGAGCATTGAGATCATCAACGCTCTCACCAACCAGCCTATCCAATATAACATCTTGAGTAGTGATCCGCTCCAACTGCTTGGCGGTTGTGAAGGGGTCCTTCTTGGCACTCTCTCCCAATATGCAATCTATTTGTAATTCAACTGCTCTACTCCTTCCTTCTGCACATGGATGTCTATGTTCTCCTAGTGAATGGCATATCTCGTAGTTTTGTCTTTATCTCTAGGCAAGAAATAGTAAATAACAGCAGGGCAAGTAGCAAGACATTCTGGCATTTGACCACAGTGAAAGCATGTCAAAATGCCATTCTCCTTTTCTAGAAAACCTTTTGTACCACAGCGAATGAGACGTCCACACCATTGGACCTCGTTTTGCATATTGGAGCGCAAATAATACGGACATTCATTGTTGAGACACCTGAGATGTCCACAACATCTACTAAATCTTACAACCCCATTAAAAAAATCACTACTACATGTCACGTACTCTGTCCACACATGACTATCGTGCTTTTTCTCCATTCCAATCATCCCTGAACCTTTCTTTGAAGGAGGCAATTCATATGCAACATAGCCATCGTAATAAACAGGAAGCTCATGCACACTAATGACCTCCTTGACCTGTTGGAGTGCAACATAAAGATTTCTTTGTAGGGGCATTTTTTGAATAATAGATATGACACTTGTGTGAATTGGAGAAACCTGTTCACCATCCAAGTCAACATCAATGGGTGAAATCCTGCTCCCCTCCATTTTTGTCATGAGACATCTACCTTATAGAACTGATGTTGGTCATGATCTAAATGAAACGTCAAGTTCCCTTTACCATTATCAGCAGGCTCCAGCTTTACTTGAGGACCTGATAGTGTCAATGGCTTCAAAGAGAACCCTATCCCTTGGAGTTCAAAATGCAACTTAACAGCATCTACACCAACTTCAACCACTCTCTTGTCTGACTGCACAATCAAGTTAGTTCCCAATTTGGGCCCATAGATAGTTAGGTGTCTTGCCATAGATAGTTAGGTGAGAGCAGAGGAGAAAATGCAAGAATCATAAACGAGAATACCAATGAAAACCTAAAGTTACTAGAGAAATAACATAGGAATACCAGTACCATAGGAATACCAGTGCACGATTAAATAAATGGTTTATAAATACTTCAAAGCTTTTGATTTATAATTTTTTACCGACAAATAATGAGAAAAGGATGTTTAGTTAAATGTGCGTTTCGGAATCAAAAGAAATGATGATTGCAAATGTGACGTTTTTGGTAAATGATGAAATGTGACGTTTTCAGGTATGTTTCAGAATCAAAAATATATTTCGTTGTCAGTCACATTAAACAAATATGTATAATAAACTTCAGTGTCCATGTGGGCTCGACAGCCAAATCATCATCATCACTCGTGTACACAATTAAAAAATCTCTGAATATCTGTTATATTCTAACTCATGATGACCTCATAAAGATTTTTCAAATTTAATAAACCAAGTATTTTTAAAAATACTTTTGAAATAGCTCTTAACAAAAGCTTTGCCTAAAAACTTGACGATTAAACTGAAGTTCAAGCTACTCAATTACAGAAGAAACCTAAAAACACAGACAAAGAATCTGCCATGCCTCGCAAACCTTCAACTTGTGGAGATTCCTCACAAAGGTACACGAGTCCGCTCTCTCTGCAGAGTTCAAAAAAGTATGTCGTGCTTCAATTAGCGTTAAACGAGGCATACAAAACTGTGCAAAAACAGTCCGCGTTAACGCGGACTATTTTTGAACAGTTTTATATATATTTTTGCTGCGTTTTTTTGAAGGTATGCTGCGTTAGGAGAATGTTGCGTTTTTCTAAAGGTATGCTGCGTTTTTTTTTAGCTGCGTTAAGATGAGAAGAATGTTGAATTCAGATTTTCTGCATTAAGATGAGAAGAAGGTTTAACTGCGTTAAGATGAGAAGAAGGTTAAGCAACGTTTTATAAGGCTGCGTTTTCAGATGTGCTGCGTTTTTTTTTGTGCTGCGTTAACAGAAGGCTTTGTGCTGCGTTTTCTACCTTGTGTCTGGGTAGATAACTTACATGAGTAATGCAGAGCTCATAAATTGGCACCCCTTATCTGACTTGCAAGCAACAAATTGGAAGCAAATCGACTGTCGAGAGGCAACCTTGGGTCTCGAAAGCAAAGCGGGACTACATCAGTGATCGAACTGTTGAAAATACGATAGATGCTCTACATATAAATTAAGCATCATTTAATTGGGTAAATGATCCTTTATATACCACTCGATTCTCTGCTTAACATCCTTTTGAAGGACAGGTGGAGGCTGAGGTTCCTCAGTGGATGAGATGAGCAGGCTTCTGGGTCGAGAGAAGGAGCAGTGTCGAGGACTATGTTGCCTCTAGATATGGGGATGTCTATGTTGATGCAGTGAGTCAATGATCCCGAGCAAGATATCGATGATGAATGTGAGCATGATGGGTCTTTAATGGCAGAGCTTGAATGGGCTAGTGCAAGTGTTTGGCTGAGATACACAAAGCTGAGAGCAAGAGTTGACATGTCCGATTGTAAATATTGATTAAATTGCTTGTTAGACAGCTTAAAAGCATGTATAATGAAGCAACCAAAAATGTGGAAAAACAGTCTGCGTTAACGCGGACTGTTTTTCCACAGTTTTGGATGCCTTTTTCAATTCAATAGGTAGTGTACTTAACAAATACCATGCCATACTTTTGTCACACATAGTTCTACATGCTTTGATTAAATACGGCAACCAAAACTGTGGAAAAACAAGCTTTTCCACAGTTTTGGTTGCCGTATTTATACAAGCTTTGAATTGACATGCTTTTGGTTGCCTCATTTTACAAGCTTTGGATTGACATTGTATAATATTGTTGAGTAGATGTTAATAGTTTTTTCTTTGTACTTGAAGCTCATCCCGGAGAGGTTCTTCACGCAAAAGAGGGAGACAAACAAAGATGCCATCTATTGTTGAATGCAGCGATCAAGTCATTACAGTTGTTGCTACAGATTTGGAGGACAATAATGATGCTACCCAAAGTGAACAGCTTGATATTGGGTCGGTCCATGAGACTGACAATGCACACAGTGCGGAAGAGGCATGCATGGAAATTGTTCCTTTTGTAGTGCAGGCTGAGGTTATGGGTGAGATGGATGTCGGAGATGAAAATCGACTCCACATGCAAAGAGGAGAAGATATATTACAAAAAACTAGAATTCTAAGCTGCTTTGAATGTCCGCCCATCCCTCTCTGCAGACTAATTCCATATGCTAGAGTGCGAGGACTAAGGGATGATGTTAGTGGACTCAAAGCTACGTTTGCAAAAGAAGGATACATGCAAGAAAAGGGAGAATTTATTGTGTCTCTTTGGACATGCAAGCAAGAAGATACCTTTGTGTTTGGTAAGCATAATTCTAGTTTGTTCTTGCTTGATTTCGCTTGATGTATTTATGCTAGCTGGTTAGTCTTATATATGCTTTTCTTAAGATGGTTTGTATGCTCTAAATTTATAGATGCCATTAAAGATTCTTGGGATCCAATTTGGACGGAGGTAAATGAAGATTTTGAAAAAGAAATAGCGTCACAAAATGAGCTTCATATCCTGTCAAAAAGAATGTTCTACGTGTGGGAGGGCAACCACAGGACCGTAGCTTGGGGAGCGGCAATTAAAGAAAAGTTCTCTTTGGTAAGAGAGAAGCATTGCAAGGTCCTATGTACTATTATTGATCCCACCAAGGTATCAGAGATTGCATTGTTGGTTGGGCTACAGAGAATGAATTTGTAAGTTTCGTTTTTCATTTTTGAAATCTTGTTGAGTCTTTTCATGCAAGGGAACTTTTGCAGAAAAATGTTTTATGTTTGACTGTCAGCATGAACACCCACGCACTTGTGGCTTCCCATTTGCGAGATGAGCTGGTTATTTGCTCAAACATATGTGGTGCGGATCACGACGAATGTCTGAAGTGTTTACCGGAAAAAGATAAAAAAGTAATTGCATTGATTAGGAAGAAATATTCAAAAGGAGCCGAGCCTTGGTATCCTTTGACAAGACGATATTTGGGAAAATTACTTTATGATGTATGTCTTGTGAATATTTCATTTTAATTATTTTACTTGTTTTATAAGAGGGTTCATTTTTTAAGAGGCATATTATGACAGATTCAAATCTCTAAAGAAATTCATATGCGTATGGATCAAGCACGTCAAAGATTGCCTGCAGACACGGAACTTGTTTTGTTTCGTAGTAGCTTCACTCTTACTTGACCTTTGTTACCACTAAAACACGCCAAAAAACTCTTGAGAACAATCGCATATCGGACAACCTCTCACATATCTCTACAAGGAACATCTCTCTCTCTCTCTCTCTCTCTCTCTCTCTCTCTCTCTCAGATATGCCATTAAATGCTCTCTTAGCTACGTCAATGAATAATACATGATATATGTTATTAGCACATAGACTCATGGATGTAGGACACATAGAATCCTCATCAAAATACATCATTTGTGAGGCTATACCACCTTTGTAGGGCTAGAGACATATTTAGATACCCAACGTATTACAACATTTTTCTTTTCATATATTAACCTTCATATTTCATATCTATATTGTCAAACTCACTCGACTATGGTGTTGCTCGGAAATATCCGCTCGATGTATGGTAAGACCCGTGACCACTTCAGTGACTTGGGAGGGATAGTGGGCATTCTGGCAGGGACCTCCTTCTCAGACCATGCACCAGTGATCCTCACAGTGGCAGACAAGCAGAGGAGTGGGAGCACGATGCTTTGCATCCCAGAGAGAGTCTTGTTGGACCCAACACTCAGAGAGCGGGTAGAGGCTCTCTCGATAGAGAGCTTGGATAGGCAGGAGTCTCCTGCTGATAAAGTGGCCTCAGGCCTAGCCCAGATTAGTCGCTTTTTTCTCCAAGAGTCTCTGGCTCGCCAGGCTATAGCGAGAGAGGAGGAGCAGCTTCTCAGACGGGGCATTGCTTCGTTACAAAGGATGCAGGAGCAGCATCCAGACAGTCCTTGGTTGGAGGAGCAGTTACAACAGGCTCGACAAGAGCTTGCTAGCATAGAGGAGAGGCGACATGAGTTTGCTTTTCACCAACAGGCATCTCAGTGGACCTAGGTGGGAGACAGAGTGACTGGTGCTTCCTTTGAGGTAGTGGTACCTCGACACTCGCATGCCAAGGTTAGTCAGTTGAGGAGGCTAGACAGGTCAGTTGCTTCTGAGCCCGAGGATATGCGTGCAGTTGCTACTGACTTTTACTGTGAGTTACTGTCTATAGAGTCCCAGTCAGAGCGTCAAGATGCATACAGGGAGCAGGTTTGGGCACAGATGCCTTGTCTTGTGACTGAGGAGATGCATCAGAGGCTTGAGCTGCCACTTCAACTTGAGGAGCTGCACACACCTCTTAGGGCCCTCCCCCGTGGTAGCTGTCCAAGTGAGGATGGGTTGACTCCCAGCTTGTTCTTGGAGTACTGGGACCTGCTTGGCCCAGATCTCTGTAGTGCTTTTCAGTACATTTTGCACACAGAAGTGATGCTTGACAGCATGAGTGAGGGCCTGATCTACCTCATTCCCAAGGAGGGTGGCTCCTTGGATGAGATTCGATAGTGGCGCTCCATCACCATCCTCAACTCAGCCTACAAAATTCTTGCCAAGCCTCTGAGTTTGAGGATTTAGCCACTTCTAGAGAGCCTTATACATGGGACTCAGACAGGTTTTCTCAAGGAATGCAGTATCCTTGACAACATCTTTACTTTTTGGGAGGCTTCTGCCCTGGCACGCGGCTCCGTGGTGTGGACCTCATGATTCTTCTTCTCGACTTTGAGAAGGCATACGATAGAGTTGACTGGGACTTTCTAGAGGGCACTCTATGAAGGATGGGCTTCTCAGATGCTTGGATCAGAGGGGTGTCAGCTTTGTACAGACATGCTCATAGTCAAGTAATCTTGGCAGGAGGTAGAGGTGATCGCTTCATTCTTACATGCTTGGTCAGATACGGCTGTCCTCTTGCTCCCTTCCTCTTTCTGTTCTATGCGGAGGTGATGAGCAGGTTTTTGGTGTCGTAGCAGGTTGGTCTACGGGGCGTAGCACTCCCTATTCGGGGAGATGAGCTATTGGACGCTGAGTTTGCCAACGACTCAGCCTTGTACTTAGATGGCTAGGAGGCAAACCCTCAGAGGTGTGAGCAGGCTCTGGAGACCTTCTATTGTGCATCAGGCGCACTGATCAACTGGAGAAAGACATTGGCTTTCTCGGTTGGTAGTACTCCTGTGCCCGATTGAATGCCAGGAGAGGGTTTTAGGTGGATTCCCCCAGGGACTGCAGTTTGTTACTTGGGCTGTCAGGTGGGTTTGGACTTGTCTCTCGAGAAGCAGATTGCTCCCCTTCTCTTGTCTATGAGGAGAAAGTTGCTACATTGGAGCTCAGCATGAATTTCTTTGGCTGGTAGAGTAGTAGTTGCCAACCAGGTGTTGTTGGCGACTATGTGGTACATCATTTCTTGTTGGATATTCTCAAGTTCTTGTATCACCCAGGTAGAGAGGCTGATCAGGAATTTCCTTTGGTCAAGACATGACACTTAGATAGCCCGAGCCAAAGTGGCTTGGCAGGTCATCACTCTTCCTTGTTCACAGGGAGGGCTTGGGATCATTGATCTAGCACAGCAAAGCAGAGCCCTTCTTGGGAAGTTCATCGTCACGAGACTTCTTCCAGGTGAGGAGCCCTGGAAGGAGTTCTTGCTATAGCGGCTTCGTGCTAGGGTGCCTCAGGCACGAGGCCCTTGGAAACCTTCGACCAGATGGATCTTCACAGAGATGCACAGAGTTGGTTTGAGCAGGAGATTGGAGGACCGCTTTGCTGTGAGCTTTCTTCAATCTTGGGATCTCTTGCGGTGTGGCTTGGAGTAGAGACAGCCTACGTGCATGGAGGAGCGCCTACGGCAGCCCCTCGTCTGGAAACCCATGGTTAGCACTCAGAGAGGCCACTTGGTTGGCAATCGGCCTCATGTTTCCTAGGGTCCCATGGCAGCGGGTCCAACGCGCTCTTTAGGTGACTGGCTAGAGTTCACAGGTTTGCCAGAGGAGGTGCAGGGTCTCCAGCTAGAGGGCATGAGAGGGGTGCAGAGCATGAGCCAAGACATCTTAGAGTCATTTCCAGCTGAGTGGCTCACGCCTCTCGAGCCAGTAGCACCCTGATGGATGGGAGCCTTCACACGACTGGAGATTCTTATGTTAGTCAGGGCTTGCTCAGAGACTGTTCCATCCCTTTTCTTCAAGCTCCAGGGTGGAGGACGCCTTCAGCGAGTTGTAGTAGAGGCCCCGCAGGTGGCAGAGTGCTGTTTTCAGAGGATCCGAGTAGTGGGCATCTCTGGGAGGACTTGTGTCATAGATCCTGACCCATCAGCTCTTGAGACTGGACACTGGAGGCTATGGGCTTGGGAGTGATGTCCACTGGCATGAGTGTTGAAAGGATGCCCTTTAAACAACGTTTCCATAAAGATTCCTCAAAGATTCTGTAAAGATTCCACATGAAGATGGTGATGAAGTAATGAAAATGAAGATGGATGCTGCAACATGAAGATACGAGTTCATGGACGTCATCAAATATCCCGTTATTATTATTTTGAGCCATTACGACCACTTTTGTAATGTTTACGGAAACCTCATTTTTTAAATCGGCACTTGTATTTTGGCCGCAGATGCTTGTATAATGAGTAAAGACAACTCAGTTTCTTGTAATTAAGCTCTGTAGAAGCCTAGGGACAATTCATGTCATTTGGCCGGACATTAGGTTTGAAGGCTTGGTATATAAGCTGAAACCTAAGGCTTTGTAAAAAACACATTACGTTATCTCAATTAATATATAGTCGTGGGTTCTGCAGCACAGGGTAGTGAGCTTTATGCACACATACCATCGCGCACACTAATCACATTGCAGACATGAGAGTAGGAGCGTGTTAGCATCGAGGAGCTCTCTGTGTCGACGCAAGCAATGCAAGCCGAGGACCACATCGCGAGCCCGCCCGCTACGAGCTATATTTGGTCGTAAGTACCTCAAACAACATCCGTTCTGAATGATCAAGTAGTCGTTAGAATCAGGGCGAGAAGCTCTTCGTGTTGATGTCTTTGTAGATCAGTTCCGGACACTTTGGAAATTACTGTTTTGAGCCTATCGTGACAACGATTAGAGGTCTTACAGTTATGGTTTTTAGGGTTTAGGTGTTTGGCCATATAGGATATGTCCTTGTGAGTCTTGCCCTTCGATTTCGAGTCATTCCGATATGATTTGAGACTGTTTCGAGCTTGTAGTGTTTCGTAGGATGCGTTGTCTGTTTCTTTGCTTTATGGTAGTGTTGTGGTAGGAGTAGTGACTGTAGAGTGTTGTTAGTGTCTAGCTCAGGGTTGACAACCCAGAGATTGCCTCCATGTCCTAGTCGGGTCAGCTACGTCCTCGGATCGACAGTTTGTTGGTCTGTGTTCTCGCAGTGCTCCATCATCCATCGCGGCGTACCCGCTAACATTGGCGCCGTTACCGGGGACGAAGCGCCTAAACTAGCGTAGACCGCATCACTCGTGTTTTATAGTATAGCGTTTCTCTAGAGTTTTCTAGAGTGTTGTCACCATTTGCCTTCTTAGTGGGAAGTCAGAGAGCGGATCTCTTGACTGAGGGATAGCCAGGGAGCCTACATCTCACCGAGGTGGTCCACCATGAGGTTGAGGTATGGTTATATTATTTTGTTGTGTGTTTAGATTAGGTTTTATGGTTTGTGTGTTTGGTTGTGACTTATGGTTGTGAAGAACTCGAAAGAGAAAAAACGTAAAGAAAAACGTAAAAGGTAAGCAGGAGGCTGTTTGCTTGTCAGAAGCAAAAACAACCATTCAACCATCCAAAGTAGGACTTTAGGTAGTGTAGGACATCTGATGTTGATCTAGAGCAATTTTGACATGAAAATGTGCTTGAAAACACAAAAGGCGGAATTGTGCTGATTATGGTAAAAGTGCTCTAAAATGGTCGTTTGAAAGTCGATTTGAGTGCTTGTTTTTGCATTGGAGACCTTAAGGTAGGGGGAGAACACAGATTGGTCCAATCCAAAAAAAAAAAAACTCTAAAAAAACCAAAAAACAAAAATCTGAAACCAAATCTGCAATTTTCAAAAAAAGTTTGACCTCAAGACCTTGTTTTGCATATGCTATAGAGCTTGTATGTGAAATTTCAAAGCATTTGCATCAGTGCTTGTGCATCTAAGTGGGAATTTTCTTTTTCTGAGTGTAAGGAAGTGAACTGTGAAATGCTTGAATTCAAAGGAAAAGAAGTCCAAATTGAATGAAACTTTGGGAATAGGCTTTTAAGGGCATTGGGAACCAAACTGTCCAAAAACAGAGAAAAAAACCACTTCCCAGTGGCTCTCTGCCCAGCCTATCGCGATAGACTGATGAATTGGAGATAGACTCACAAACAGGGAAAACCCCTCATACCACAGGTAAAACACATCAATACAAGGCTGCTCCCAAAAGTTGAGTGTACTTGGACACCTGCTTGACCACCAAACCTCAAGTCTGGTGTTTAGAGTCTAAGTTCAGAGACAAATTGGGTAAAGGGACTTGACCAAATTTCCAAACCTTGTGAAACTTGGTATACATGATCTACAGAGGGTAGGGAACACATCTGTGAAGAGAAAATTTGAAAAACAGAACCAGGTGATAGAAACTGAATTTTTCAAAAACCTCTGTGGCATAGCTTGGAAAGGTGCTATCAAGGACACATAAAAATTTAGAAGTCATTTGGACATCAGAAAGTGGGTCTAAGACCATTTGAGAGGATTCAACTTGTAGAAAACACCAAATCTGGTCTAACTGACAAAGTAAAAGTCCAAACCACTTGAAAATTGGTAGGAGGACTAAGGAGAGGTGTTGGAACACAGTGGTATAGTCAAAGTTCAAGTTTGACCTATAAAAGGGATACTTGTTGAGCCTATCGCGATAGACTCAAAGCAGGGCCAAAGAAATTGAAATTTTCAAAACCCTCTGGAGCATAGCTTGTTTAGCCTCTCAGGAGGTTGCACACAAAATTTGGTGGATTTTGGACATTGGGAAGTCATCCTAAGTCTATTTTCTAGTCATAAGATAGACAAAATTCTAGAGTTGGAGTTAGAGACCTAAGACAAAGTCCAAAACAAGTGGAAATTGGTGAGCAAGGTGTACAAAGCATAGGGAACACAGTGGTGAAGAGAAATCTAGAAAATTTTCAAAACTGAAGAATCTGCTGAGCCTATCGTGATAGACTGAGGCTTTTTCCCAAAAATTGAAATTTTTGAAAACTGACCTTAGGGCCTTGTTCTACATGTTGTTGTGAGCCTATGGTTAAAATTTGAGTAAATTTGGAGTATTGGAAGTGCATCTAAGAGGATTACTTCATAAGATAAAAAAAAAGAGACTGTTGTTTGATGCAAGTTAAAAAGGAAAAGTATTCCAAATTGGTTGAAACTTGGTGAGTAGTATCTCAAGAGAAGGGGGAACTCAAATCTGTAAAAACACTTGAACAACTGTATCCCAGTAACACTCTGGTGAGTCTATCGCGATAGGCTCAGGAATTCACTGTAGAAAAATCAAAATTCAAATATGACTTCATATTTGGGTTCAGAAGGCCCATTATACCCTGTACACAAAGTTTGAGTGCATTTGGACATCTGCAAGGGGTACTTGGTGAGCCTATCGCGATAGACAAGTCAGGAAAAACTTTTGAGAATTTTTTTGAAACCAAGTATACCACTGGGTTTATCATTGCCTAAGGAGTGCACACACCAATTTTGGGCTCAAACTGACCACTTGCGAAAACATCAGATAGAGCAACATTCCAAATTACATCTCACTGTTTTGGTCATAACTTTCACATCTAGACTCCGATTCCAAAAGTTTTTTTATCAAAACGTAGCTTGAGAGCAGCACTACAGATCTTAGAGTAAACTGACTAAAATCATCAGTTTTGAAAAAACGCTGTTTAAGGCCTCAAAATGCATTCGGAAGTCAGGGGTGTCTAAAACCGACAATTTGAGAGAATTGTGAGAAAACGCTCACGGTTTTGGACATAGTTTTGGATTCTCCCTGACCAAAACACTTGAACACACTGAGAGAGGTAATACTACAGCAAGCTAGAGCTGTTAAGCCTAGAATTCATGTCTACATCCGACTCAGACTCAGCTTATACAAGCACATGGATTGCAGGGATAGATGAGCACCCGCCCAGAATAGATCTTCCAAACCTACAGTACATAAAGACCAATTTTGTGGAGAGAGTTTGGACGTATAACCATGAAAGTGAAGGACTATATAGGTATATTAATGGAAATCAATTCAACCTTTACAATTGCTTAGAGCCTTACCCAGATGAGCTGACAGAATACAAGCTCATATATGTCTATACATACGAGGTCGACCGACAATGGATATCTTTATTTGTTGACAAGTATGGACGAGAATATAGAGCTGTAGAAAGCACAAATCCGTGAACCAAATTAGAGATGAGTGGATATTTGGTCAATGAAGGACCTCAGATACATCCAAAAAACACAAGAACCTCTAAGAGAATTCCAAAGAGGGGACCACCACCTGGATTTCCTCTTAGAGCGATAACGAGAGATGAAACGATACCAGAGAGGAGTATGGTTCCATACTTTGCACCCCAAAGTATAAGACCATCTCAGCTAAGAAAATGGGTAAATAGAAAGTACAATGGCATAGGAGACCCATACGCCCATGTCTCGGCTTTCAAGCAAGTCCTACGAGCAGAACGAGTAGAGGACTTCCACACGCAGTATGAGGGTTTTGGACTTACATTGGAGGACAATGCACAAGCATGGTTTGAACTATTGAACCGGAGAGAGTTCACAACCGCTGAGCAAATGTTGGATGAATTTGTTCAAGAATTCACCAAGAGGGACATAAAACATAACACCCTTCCTAAGATTCAAGAATTTAAACAAGGCGAAACAAAAACATTGCGACATGCAATACTGCGTTTCAAGCAATATGTTGCTAGATGTACTACCCAAGAGTTACCTATGCTTCATCAGAGGTCTTAGGAATGAGAATCTCCAAAAGGACCTACACGTGAAAAGATACCAAAGCTTGGAAGAGGTGACCAAAGCGGCAGTTGACCTAGTTGACAATTGCGAATTCTATGAAGATGGTCAGAAGAAGATGAATGATGCGAGTGAGAAAAAGAAAACCACTGATCTTGAGGATCAAAGAGGGAATCTAGGACAAAACCAAGTAAATGTTGAGGAGAAAATCATAGAGAATGTGATGCAACGCATCAACCACTCTGACAAAGTACCGGCCTATAGAGTTCCTCAACGACGCAGGTGCATGACATGTGGAGGGAACCATCTGACGCAACATTGTCCTGACTATAGACCTAAGACTCCACCAGGGTTAGAGCATGTTATGTCTCAACCTCCTAGATATCATCCTGTAGCAGAACAAGTGTTCTTAAGTGAAAGACCCATAGCTTCTAGAAATGCATATGTGAGTCATGAGCTTCAAGTAGAAAGATATATGGTAGATCAGAGGTCACTTCAAGGTCAATATAAAGTATTTCCACAACAACCAAGACATCCATGTGACAAATGTGGTAGTAGTGATCACTTGATTAAGGATTTTCCACACCATGATATCATGATAAATGTATATTGTAATGAGTGTGCAATCACACATATGATTTTGGATTGTCCTAAGAATCCAAGAAAGAAAGGTAAAATGCAACCACATGTTACCTTTCCTTCTACCAGCAAATCAGAGAAAGAACGAGCCGCAAAAGAAGAGACGACAACAACAACAGAGCAAGAAACAATTGCAAAAGAACAGGTGCTTAAACAACAAGAAGATGAAAGTAAGCAAGTTGCTCCAGTAAACGTTGTCACAAGAGCACAAGCAAAAGTGCAAGAGCAGAAGCCTACAGATGGAGAGACTAGTAAGAGTTCCAAAAGCCGTAGAAACTCTAGACGAGCAAGAAGGACTAGAATGAAAGCGAGACTAGAAAGGGAGAAAGGAGAAGAAAAGGCTGTTACAGATGAGTTGGAAACAACTCAAGAGCAACAGACACAGCAAAGGGAAGCTGAAACCCTTAAACCAGCTGAAGCACCCAAGAGTGCTAGTTCAAGAGGATCTGTGCTAATGAACAAAGTGAATGAGCCTTTAAACGCGATTTTACAGGCTTATGAGGCTAGATTGAAAAATAGACAGACCTTAGAACAAAGATGGATGACTTATCCTTATCCTAAACTAGAGAAGCAGAGGCTAGAAATGTGTAAGCAGCTCATTGAAACTGCTCAAGCATTGTTAGAACCACCTCCACCAGAATTGAAGGATAGGATAGTCACCCCAATGTACAAAGATGAGAGCATTAAAGTAGATGAATTTCCTAGAGAAGAGGTGGATCATAGAGAAGAACCACTGCCAAGGTCGCAAGACTCGAGGGTAGTCCAAAATACAACAGATGAATCAATGAGGGATTTCCCACCCTATGTTCCTATAATTGAGGAGCAGTGGCCAGAGGAGTTATGGAAGGCTGTTCGAGATGCCGATAAAAGAGAAGAGGATGCTGGACCATCACCATTTCTTGAAATCACATTAGATAGACCACAAATGAGTGTTGATGCGAGGTCATATTATGGTGATGTAGGATCGATAGCCTTCGAAGACAGTAGACCTGCATCGTTAAGAACTTTGCCACAGTACATGGGGGATTTTGAGGCAAAGTCTGAGATTGTGAGAGTTCCATCACAGAGGCTAAGAGGGACAAAGAATTGGACACAAAAATTTTGACTGACCTACTATCCATGCCAGTGAAGTGCACAATTACGTTGGCAGAACTTTTGAAAATCAGGCCAAGTATGTGGACGGATATAGGAAAATTCTTGGAAAAAATTGGGATCAAACGCTCGTTAAGGTTCCTGGAAGAAGAGCTAGATGAGATTGAGAAGCCTAGATCAAATGTAAGACCGGTACCTCTGAACAAAGTAGGAGAGTACTGTGAAGGAGAAGATGGTAATGCCACTTTGCCTGTCGAGTACAATGGGATTGAAACAAAAGCTATACTTGACAGCGGACGCAGGAATTTCCATAGCAACAAAACGAATATGGGAGAAATGAGGTAGGCCCGCCTTTAGAACAACCAAAATAAATTACAGTTAGCGGATAGGCATGTGGAAAGACCCATGGGATTGCAAGAAGCGATAGTGGTGTCTTCTTGTGGTATAGAGTATGCGCATACTTTTGCCATAGTTGACTTTGGAAAGAAAAATAACTATGAAATCATCCTTGGAAGACCATTCATGAGGCGACTCAAGATGGTACAAGATTGGGGTTATGATTATCTATACTTGAGACATGCTGAAACCACAACACGTGTAAATATGAGAAATCATAGTTACCAAGATGTAACTAGAACGCCCGTGGAAGATTTTGATTCTACAACACAAAGTGGATCAACACACCATCCGTGGATGGGCAAAAAGAAAGAAATTTGGATGTGCGGAGCATCGGAGTGTAGTGACTTTGGGAGAAATGAGAATGCCTTAGAGAGGGTCTTAGAAGATGATGCTTACATAAGAGAACCTTTTCTGAAAGAGGTGTTAGAACCGCTAGAGTGGACTCAGATATTGGCTACTTTGGATGTCTGTGTTAATGAGACCACACCAACAAAATTTTGCGACGAGAATGGGTATGACATAGTCCCCTACTACATGCTAAGGGTTATGTTTGAGACAAACATAACCCTTATGTTTGAGACAAATGAAGAATCTGAGTATGAGTTCGAAACAGGGTTATCAGCTATGGGGATAACACAAAACAAGATACCTAGCCCGAATACTGGTCATATAGAAATAGGTGCTCTTTGTGATCAGTGTGCGATAACACACTTGATTACAAACTGTCCAACTCAAATGCATAGTACAAAGGAGGAGCCGCAAGTCAACGAAGAAAAGTTGCAGGAAGAAGGACTAAGATCCAAAGAATATGCTTCAGGTCCATCGCCTACAAATGAGCAATATGAAGACTTGGAATCAATCAAAGAAGAGGTGTAGCAAGTGACAAGAAGTTCAGACACTATTGGTGACATTTCAATAGCTGAAGTTGAGAAAGAAGAGCCTATGACTCTACAGGAACCAAATGCTGATTTTGTCTCTCCAAAAGACATATCAGAGGAAATGATGGTCAAGCAGGAGGTAGAACACACAGATGAACTCACAGGTGTGAACAATGAAGAAGAAGACGACAAGGAGTCCAGGCCAAAGATTTCTCAATTCACTCAAGAGAACACATGCAATCTAGTACGAAAGAAGATCAACTTTTTGCTAAGTGCACAAGACGGAGTCAAGATGAATTTTACGGCAAAAATTGATACAAATTCCATGACTAATGTCATGTCATATGGCATGTGGTTACTTCTAGGTAAGCCAAAGCGTTATGATATTCAGACAAAGGTAAATCTCTCACCTGAAGTGGATATTATAAGTATGGAGATTGCAGAAGCTACTCTCCAACTACACTCACAGAATGTCAAAGAAAAATTCTTGGTGGTAGATTCTCGAAAAATGGGAACACACTTGATTTTGTCCAAGCCATGGGCACAAGTCTTTGAAGACGAGCCTGATTCTTCAACAATGGTCATCACAACAAGCTATCAAGTGGCAACAGAGGTCAAGCCTACAACAGTTCAAAGATTCTTGGCTATTGACAAAGGAAAAGCTAAAGTAAGCCCATAGTCTCTAGCCCAGCCAATGCAAGTGCAAGACAAAGCCTATACATCAAAATCCAAACCATCAACAAAACAATGGAAACCCAAGCAAAAAGTCTATCAACCAAAGTTTCCATCACCCAAAAATCTCCAAAGGAAGTCAAAACAGGTCAACCAAGTGCTAGTATCCAAGGCACAAATTAAAGTTAATGATCCAATTTGGATACAATCACAGGAACAACCTCAACAAGCACAGGTAACAGGATGGATCACATCAAGCGAGTCAATTATTGCACAAGGCTACAAGAAAGGAAATTCAGATGTTTGGGTCAACAAAGCCCAAGATAACAGCATGGCGATATCCATCCCATGACAACCACTCAGTCAGGAATCAACAAAGCCGTCAACGTCAATCACATAACTCAACCAAGAGAAAGGACAGGTACAAAAAGCAAAAGAGAAGGTCTTCCACTGGACAAACCATACGACAAGTCTGGGTAATGAAATCAAAATTCTACCAGACTACCCAACAAAGTCAAGTGAAGATCACCTCCAAGCAAGTCCAAAGATTCATTCCAGTCAAGTTACTCGAAGCACAAGGATTCTATGAGGGTAACTTTCAAATCTGGTTACCTAAGGTAGTAGCTTATCAAGGAATCACCCAGGAAAAGCAAGAAACATCAAGAGATCAAGAGCAGCCACCCGCTACATCGAAGAGTACTACAACCTATAAATGGATCCCTCGTCAATTACTACAAGAGCACGGCTTTTACAAAAGTAACAACCATATTTGGAAATTAAAGACAAGGTACCATCAAGTCAAAGAAGAAACAAGGCAAGTGGCAAAGGACATCACACCAGGCCCAAGAACAATGTGGGTTTCAAAATCCGCGATTGAGGCTCAACAACAAGAAAGATACACAACTCCTTTACAGCCTCTTAACAACAAAAAGAAAGCAACGGTAAATGCGGAGGTCACAGTTTTGAAGAACACTATCTGGAAGAAGAAGACTTCATCAACCATTGCTTTAACATCAATACTTGTCTCATCAAGCGACCACAATTTGCTACCAAGGAATGAAGAGCAGATATATGCCAATGTATTGGACAACATGGCATCTCAAACAGAAACTAACGAGAAAGGCCTAAACATCAAAAGCATATGGAATTGGATTTCAGGCCGCGATCAGGTAAGTCCAAGTCGCCATTAAACTTACATGGCATAAGAGTCTAGATTCGGGTAGCTAAGCCACTAAATGAGCAAAGTGTTAGACCCAAGCTTCAAGTTAATATTTTTCTGTGGTCTATGAGTCTAGCTAATAGGTATAAGCTCAAGCTGGAGAGTTGAGAATACATAAAGTCATGTCACTCATGCTGGAAGAGGTGAGCATAAGAGTCAAAGTCCATATAATATATAAGGTGGAGAAGGTGGAGTAGTCAAAACAAAAACACTCACGCACTTGACACAATGAGGAAGAGTGGAGAAACCTCGACAACAAAAACCCTTCTTGTGAGTAGTGAAAGCTTTTGAAGCACTCATGCTATATGTTTTTCTTGCTACACTAACTCCATGAAGAACCCATCAATACTCTTCTCTAGCACCGCATCTGGTTTAACATGCATAACTTTGTGCAAGCATATAGATGTCCCATCATTGGACATATGCATTAGGCACTCTTTTTTATTCCACCCATGCACTTACACAAACAAATGACGATGACCAAGCGGAAACAGGTTTTATGAGTCTTTGCTCAACAACAATGACTCTGACTTCAAGCTACTAACACTTATCCATGTATATCAAGCCCATACTAGTAGCCATATGGCCATATGTACTTTAACTTAGCATAACTCTATAACATCAGAACCTAAGTACATATATCCTCGCATTTAATTATGACTAAAGACATTTTTTCCCACTGGGTTTTTCCCTTTAGTTTTATCCAGGTATCCAAGACCTACATTTTGTATATAGGCTACATTTTACTTTTACTCTTTTATTTTTTATAACAACAAAAACAAGAAGAACCACGATATCCCCACACTACTAATTGCAAATCTACTAACAAGTCAAAAGGGAGAGGCTAAAAAACAGCTTGACAAAGCTTCAAGTCAACTTACAGGTACGACTACCAGATAACAACCATAGGAAAAGCAAATACTAGAGCTACAATGACAACAACCTGCTGCACCAACAAATCGATACAACTTCATGCAATTAAAGATACAACAACCAATCGAAGGGGGAGAGTTCCAGGCTTTAGATACACTACAGGTACAACTTCTCTCCGGCCTCTCATACAACTACAGCTCTCTCTCTCTCTCTCTCTCTCTCTCTCTCTCTCTCTCTCTCTCTCTCTCTCTCTCTCTCTCTCTCTCTCTCTCTCTCTGTGCGCACAGTCAACGTATATACACATGTTCCCAGTACCTTGGCAACCCCAACATTCCACACTACCAGGAACTTGGCGTGGTATATAAATGCAATAACTTCTCGACCCAACTCTCTCTCTCTCTCTCTCTCTCTCTCTATATATATATATATATATATATATATATATATATATATATATATATATATATATATATATATATATATAATCAATGATCATGATGAGAGGTTGCCTGCAGCCATTCTGTTTCCGTGTAGAGATATTAGAGTAGCATGTGCGGCTTCTCAGTTGCAGCTGCTTGGGCTCGTATGCATTGCAAGTACCTGCAGCTTCCTTGATGTAGCTCTCGCTCTTCAGCGCACCACTCCGAAGACCAGCAACAATAAGGCTCTGATCTCTCTTCTCTCTAGTCTCTCTCTCTCTCTCTCTCTCAATTCTCGTCTGTGTCTTTCTCAAGGTACTAAGACCTCTCTCTCTCTCTCTCTCTCTCTCTCTCTCTCTCTCTCTTAAAAGGGGACTAAGAGGGTCTCGAGTTCAATACTCTTTGGACCCATCATCGAGGTCAACACTAAATTCCATGGGCTCTTCAGTAGGGTAGTCCTTAGCACTATCTCACACAAGCATGGGTAGGAGGGGTTCAATGGCCACTCCTATTTCCAAGAGCGTGGCCATCGTGCACCATTGATCTTGTGACGCCGTCCAAATTCACCAATCTGTTCGAATTTACTAAACTAACCCGAATTACAATGCAGCAGCTTCATCATAGAAGAAACACACCTCTCAATGCTTTCAACAAGCACGCACAGGTAAGGTGATTAAAGTGCTAGGCTTGCAAAGGTGACGTTCCGAGGTTGAATCTAGGGGGGGGAGGGGGGAAGGGTTTTGAGAGAGAAAGAGAGAGCACAGAAATAGAACCCCAAAGTATGTAGAATACACACATGAGATGATGTATATATAGAGGGGACCTGGGTGCCATATATAGAGAAGCCATATATTGAGTAGCTTCACATATAAGCTTGAGACCCCCGCTCAAATAAAGGTCTTTAACTGTGGATAAAAAAACCCTTGGAGGATCAAGGGAAAAATCCACAGCTCTATATATACCCACTGTTATATTATAAAAATCATTGAATATACAAATGTTCATGAGGAGCTAATCACTCCTTTTACAATGAATAGTTTATGAGGAGCTACATCACTCCTTTTACAATGAATGCTTTATGAGGAGTTACATTACTCCTATCCTATCAAATACAATAATGAATACAAAGGTTCAATAAAGAGGCGTAAAGGCTATCGATTAGCTCGTAATCAGAAGTGTGTCCATGAATCTGCTATGTAGCTTGTCATCACTATCGCATCACCAAACATATCTTCATGTTGTCATCAATATGGCATCACCAAACATGTCTTCATAAATCTTTTATTGTCACCAAGTTTGTCTTCATGAAATCAATTCTTTGATCAATCCTGCATAGATCATAGACTCAAGAAACATACTCATGAAAATTATTAGCATCGTTAGTGAAATAATTACGTTCATAATGCCATAAGAGATGGTTCGCGACGCCACTCTTTTGATGACATATATATGCACAACAACATATGTGGACATAAAGTATGAACATAAAAAGTACAAGATGCATGATACGTGATGCAAATGATATGTGTATATACTACATAAAATGACATTTATCAACGTAGTGATATCAATGAGTATCATCAAAGTATTAACAAAATATCATCATTGTATCAATAAAAATTAATAAATCGTCATGGTTTCAGAAAAGCATCATAGAATAATCATTGTATCAACGAAACAACATCATGGTATCACCAAGAATAACCATGGTATCAACGAAACAACATCATGATATCACCGGGAATAACCATGGTATCAACGAAAAAATATCATAGTATCACCGAGAATAACCATGATATCAACGAAACAACATCACGATATCACCAAGAATAATCATTGTATCAACGAAACAACATCATGGTATCACCGAGAATAACCATGGTATCAACGAAACAACATCATGATATCACCGAGAATAACCATGGTATCAACGAAAATCACCATGGAATCAACGAAATATCATCATGGAATCACCGAGAATAACCATGGTATCAATGAAATATCATGATGGTATCAACGAAAATCACCATGACCAAAGTACTAACAAAACATCATGGTACCATCAAAATCACTATGGTATCAACGAGAAATTATCAATCAAACGACGTAAACTATATCTCTAGAAGAATAATTATACAAGAATCAATGAACGAGTATATCATATAACAAAAGATCATGTACCACAACAGTGGCTCGATAGAATTTGGACGATCATCAACGGCTCGACTGAATCGGAACGATATGTAACAGCCTTCTGCAGCAAAGTTACGTCAGTAAAAAAATATATGATTGTTGAAGAAAAAATATAATTGAGAAGTTTTCAATTATGAGGAAAATCAACAGCAAAAAGTAAAATTTTGCTTTTCAAACATATTCGTAGTCCAAGGCGATAACCCAAAATCGGTGTAGAATTTAGAGAAACTTTCTTCTGCAAAGTTGTAGACCACATCGATTCCGATGGCAATGGAGAGCGGTTTCTACTAAATCGTTCTCAATTAGGAGAAAAATAAAAAAACAAAAAAACGAAAGTTGCTTTTCAGGCATGTACGTAGTCCGCCAACTTTAACTCAAAATCAGTGCAGAATTTGAAAAAAAAACTCTCTTCTGCAAAGTTATAGACCACATCGATTTCAGTGCCTTCATAGGCAGTTTCTGCAAAATCGTTCTCAATTAGGAGAAAAATCGAAAACAAAAAGCGAAAGTTTCTTTTCAAACATGTACGCAGTCCACCAACGATAACTCAAAATCGGTGCAGAATTTGGAGAAATTTTCTTCTGCAAAGTTGTAGACCACATCGATTTCGATGCCATCGGTGGCTTATTTCTACAAAAATATTTTTCAATCAGGAGAAAAATCAAAAATAAAAAAGCAAAGTTTCTTTTCAGGCATGTACGCAGTCTGCGAACAACAAGTCAAAATCGATGCAAAATTTGAAAAAAAATTCTTCTGCAAAGTTGTAGACCACATTGATTCCAGTGCTTCCCATGGGTAGTTTTTGCAAAATTATTTTCGATTAAGAGAAAAATAAAAAACATAAAACGAAAGTTGCTTTTCAAGTATGTATGCAATCCGCGAACGATAACTCAAAATTGTGCAGAATTTGAAAAAACTTTCTTCTGCAAAGTTGTAGACCACATTAGTTCAGGTGCCTCACTCAAGTAGTTTCTGCAAAATCATTTTCAATTAGCAAAACAATAAAAAACAAAAAGCAAAAGTTGCTTTTCAGGTATGTACGTAGTCCGCGAACGATAACTCAAAATCGGTGGAGAATTTGAAAAAACTTTCTTCTGCAAAGTTGTAGACCACATCGATTTCTGTGCCTTGGAGGTATTTTCTACAAAATCGGTTTCAATCATGAGAAATTTTGAAAACAAAAACGTACTGCTCTGATACCATGTTGAGAGAGAAAGAGAGAGCACAAAAATAGAACCCCAAAGTATGTAGAATACACACATGAGATGATGTATATATAAAGGGGACCTGGGTGCCATATATAGAGAAGCCATATATTGAGTAGCTTCACATATAAGCTCCACAAAGGGTGGGGGAAGCTCCACAAAGGGTGGGGGGGGGGGGGCGGGAGGGGTGGGGGAAGGACAACAGAAGTTACATGTTCTGTTGCACTTGTGTTTACCTATTTTTTCGAATTTACAAAAAGTGCATCAGACGGCTCAAATCGCACCTGATCCCCGAATTATGCGTGGACCATTGATTTTCTCATGTGTGAGATAGTGAGGAGGGTAGTGAAGCCCAAGTAGTGGGATGAGGTGTGCTGCACTAGGGCACGAAAGTCAAGGTATGCAACAGATTCCTACAAAGGGTGTGGGTTTCTCTAAGTTTACTTTTACCTCTACTTGTTTAATATATGAGCTAGCATTTTGCCCAATGCGCTAAGCAAATACATATAAATGCATAATGCATGGGTAATGCTTGAGCCCATTGATAATCAAGCAAGTGGTGGGTTCGAAACCCCAATATTGGGTAGGGTGAGCATCAACACGGATGACTTTTCTTCAGCTTTTTTGAAAGTTTGTTTATAGATCTCTTGAGAGTGCATATCACCCAGTGTTCGCGAAAGGTTTGCCTTAGCTTAGCCTTGAGCCAATTGAAAATCGAGATTAGTTGGTTACAAAGCATGGTAAAGGAAAGAAAAACCAGTAAAGTATGAAGAAAATCGTTCAAAAATCTTGAAAACTTGGAAAATTCTACCATGTTTTTGCATCTTGACAAGAAGGAAACCCAAATCCATTTTGCATCTTGACAAGGAAAGCTGGCTGTTTAGAAAAAAAGAGTAATTTCCTGAACACTTAGGGGGTTTACCTTTTCAAAAGACATATAGCACATGCTTGCATTTAAGAAGCATTTATAAAACCTCTCTACACAATGTCGCAAACACACACTTCACCATGAATTAAAAGACTCCTTTTTGGACTACATAAGTAGTTCTTAGTAAAGGATTGGATTTTGGGTGCATCTCTAGACCATTGGACAAAGCTAGGGGAGCTAATGATAATAAGAAAATTTAAATTTCTTTAAGGCCCTTGTGAGAGGGTGTGGACATTTGTGTATCTCTCTCCTTAACAATGGACATTGAATATTGTGTGATCAAACACAATCTTTCCGTTTTCTTTCACTTTTTTTAATTCAAATTTCTATGTTAGCACATGATTTAAACTAGTGTTGCTTGGTGGGCCTTGCTATATAATATCTATAGAATATAACAAGACACCTGCTACCACTATAACAAAAACAGATGCCTTTGACGCAAATTTTGATGGCGGGCTGTTGAAAACTGCGTCAAAATCTTCGTCCCTATGAAACTGTCAAAATACGCGTCAATATCTGCGTCGAAAGGCACCTATTTTCGACGCGTATTTTGACGCATGTATCAACGTGTATTTCGACGACCATATCAGAAAAAAAAAATCTTGGGCAAAGGACAGGCAGCCTAGCCTGTGCCTCGTGAAAAGATGGACACAGCCACTGCCAGGCAGCCACAGCCAAACTGCCTGTCCTCTGCCCAAGAAAGCGAGCAGCACCAAAATCAACCATGCTCCCGCAAAAATTTTGGCAGAGTTCCCTTTGTTTTAACATAAACTTAAAAAAAAAAACCATATGTATACGCCTCCTACATGATATCTATGTAAGATCTCACATGAAATTTAAGGCACAACTTGATGGAAGAAATGAAACGGACTTTGTGCAAAACCATAGCCAAATTAAAACCATATATTGATCAAAATCATAACGATAACCATAACCATAACCATAAAGTTAAACATAACCATAAACAAAACAATAACCATAACCATAACCATAACATCCATAAACAATAAACAATAACCATAACCATGTCTATACAAGAAAGAAACACAGAGATGTGTCTGTGTCTCACAAAACATATATAAAAATCCACTGATGACTCGCGCGTCACAACCTGCACATAAAGGGGTAAGTCACAAAATTAGTATGATATTACTTCACATATACTTAATTAATTAAGTCAACTCACACATATTATTTGTCTCGATCAAACGTCTCACCTCAATCGATCAGTGAGACTCTAAGCCCTCCCAGTCTACAGGCTCTCCTGCAGTAGCAAGATCATTGAATACTTCATAAATGCCTTTCTGATATCCATCTGTCTCCTCCTGGTGTGTCGGGGCTCGATGCATTGCAAGATTCTGCGTTTATACAAAAACCAAAGTAAATAATAATACATGATTCATCGCTCTTGAAAAAAAATGCCATAGCTAGGATTGGATTGGAAACTCACAAACTCATAGCGAAAGGTGTCGAAGCCTCCGTTTCCAAGATGAGATGTTCCGCTGATCGTTCTACGTACCTCCACGAAGAGACGCTGCTGTTTGAACCTCGTGTCCGCTGCTGTCTGCTCATCCTCCCTGATTTGCTGCCACGACTCGTGTGAGATACCCGAAGGCTTCAACGAGCCCTGCCTGAAAGCCCGACGAGCTGCATCTTGACGATGTTTCACGGTGTCCCATGAAACATTCGTGATCCGCCTCCTCGGAAGCTCCTCTGAAATCGGAGCAGGCTGATACTCTCTCATGACGGTCTCCACTATATAATTGATTTTGCTGCGATCTTGATCAGGCCAAGACGTCATGATGGTGGTAGAAAACTACAGCTCCGCGAGCTGGCGAATCTGCTGTCTCATCTCAGTCCCGACACTATCCAAGTCAACCTGTCCATCTGTCCGTATAGTATAGACCTTGGAGGCACTAGGATCGTGTGTCCCCCAAGGTGTCCGAGGTGTGCTAAGAGGTGTGTCGAGAGGTGTGCCTCGGTAGGACAGGGGTCGTGAGCGAGGAGGGATCGAAGAATCTGTGGACCCTCCTCCACAGCAGCCACCACCTCCACCTGACGATCGCCGAGATCGACGAGTGCGCCTGTGCTATGGAGATGCTGACGTACCCGCCTCTGCCGTATCCCTAGGTGTCGAAGCGGCCGTGATGGGAGACCTCGTTGGCGTCGTACCCATAGGCGTCCCCCCATAGATGTCTTCTGGTGCTGCTTCATTAGTGTTCTCCTTTCTTGTCTAGAAGAAGGTATCCAGCATCTCCTCCATGCCATCGTCTTCTATCTGTAAGCCCTCCTCTGCTTCCACCCTTGGCTCTAGATTGGTCGGACCTTCACGCATAATCCTTTTTCTCTCTCTCTCTCTCTCTCAGATGTAGGCGTTATGTTGGAAAAATCAATGCCCGTTCCATGGGAGTCGTATCATAGATTCGGTACGGTTTCTCTAGCAAACTCTCCGTACTTGTGCACATGCTCATTACATATCCTACGATTGCGCAGGATTTGATACTTGCAGAGCGTGCACGAGCATGCAATCTTTTCCTCCATGTTAGTTGATGATGTTGCCATCTACAATGATTATGAATGTTGTTTCAATATATATACTCCTCACAATGTAAACTACCTCGCATTCTCTAGCCTTGCCCGATCTCCGCACACCTCGGTCTAGAGGTGTACGGAGATCATGACCACCGGGTCAAAATATCGTCTTTACTGGTCAAATCCTATATGGTGATGGGGGCTTTTCACAAGCCAAGCTTCCATACCCCTCTTCTCTCGTCCCCACCCCATGAAAACCCCCTCTTAGGGAGGGAGTGATAAAAAGCATTGGAAAAAGTAAGAAATGATTATGTAAATATATAAGAAAGGTAAAATAGGCCACCTCATGCCTGCGGGGTAGCCCATCTCCACCTTGCCTCCTTTTTCTTCACTGTTGCCCCGCCGTGTGTCCCTTTTCCTCTCCTCCACTCAAAAGGTCAACCCCCTCTCTCGTCCCCTTGTCCTTTCTCCTTTCTCTCTCCCCTGAAGCTACCCCACCTCTCACCAATAATGCATTATAACTCACCAATAATGCACCCTAACTCACATGCAACTTACCCTATCTTCCAAAATAGTATACCCCACCCCCTCTTTCTCTCTCCTATCATATCCCATGACCCAAATACCCCCCTCTCTCTTTAAAGGGCGCCATGTCTCTTGTCTTGTAGCTAAATAACCTCCCCCACACTCACACACACTCAGTTTCACTGAAAAAGGTGTCCACAGACCCATCCCCACCCGGTGGTTACCTGATTTTTCTTGTGTTCACACACATCTGCACACAGATTCACCTCTGAACACACTCCCCTCTCTCCCCTCTTGTAATTACTTTATTCTCCATGTCACCTCTCACTTTTTTTCATCAACCCATCTCTCTCTCTCTTAATCTCTCTCTCATGAGACTGCTGTTCTGGCACATATACACACAGCCAGACAAGTGGGGCCCACAGTCACATGGCCTATGTAGATAATGATTTCTTCATTTCTAAATTCTAGAATTCCTCCCCCCTTCTCCCCTATATAAAGAGGGGTCACCATCACACTAAACACACATACAACATCACCAAAGAACACACTATGCACTGTGTGTGCCTAGTACACACACACACACCCACACCATCACCATCACCGCAATCACCATGCTTGTCTTGAGCATGACCTCTACACCCTTGGCTATGGAAGATGAAGGGCAACTAAATGAAGGATGATGGCCATAATCCTCGTGCGAGTCTTCGCCATCAACTCCCACCTATCCGTCATGTGCTCTACCACTCTCTCCCTTCTCATTCCCCTACCCTATGCTCCCCATTTCATCGCCTAATTATCTAAATAAAGCTTGAGGTTTTGTGAGTATGTTTTCTTGCAATGTTTTGCCCATGTGAGGTGTGCGGAATCGCCACCTAGTCTTGTGTTTTGGAGTGAGCTTGTGTATGTGTGAAGGGTGTGCGGATTCGCCATCCTTTTGTGATGCCTAAGTACTAAGCCGCTATACCCCCTCCCTCACTCTCTCTCTCTCTCTCTCTCTCTCTCTCTCTCTCTCTCTCTCACTTGATCTCATTCCCTTTCCTTTTCATCATTACTCCCAAGCATCCATCTCTCTTGGATGAAAACTTTGTTATGGTGGTGTGTTGTTTGCGTCCTAGCCGCTGAAGCTAGGTGGTGCCCCCTGTTTGCTTTACCATGACAGGCTGGAGGCGCGCCATTCGGTCCCCGGTGTTTTAGAGGCCGTCGGGGTTCGGGGTTTGCTTTGCTCCCGTCATTTGGTGCCCCCGCTGAGGATCTTTTCATGAAACCCGTCAGTTTACAAGACTGAAACCCTTAAACTATTGTGAATGGATGAATGGCTAGCAGGATTTGCTAATTGGACGACAGAAGAAGAAGAGCTCCAAGCACAACTAGACGAACTCCGCATCTCCATCAAAGCTCGAGTGCCAGGCGTAACGGTAATCGATTTGCAGTGGGAGAGTCAACCAACACGCCAAACCCAGTGGATATACATAGGCCAAGTGCCAAGAAGAAGAAGGAGAAGGTCGAAACCATGTCCGCAACCTACAACCAACCCACAACAACAAAATGGAAGGAGCTCTACATAATAGAGAATCAACACTATTCTACTTTGAGAATCGGGTAACTCAAGTCACCGAGGTAATTATCACAGTTAGTTTTCAAATCGCACCTGATGCTGCAGCACAGATAACGGAAGCATTGGCTCACACTCTCACTAGAGAAACTAGGGATCTACTGAGTTTGTTTCAGGAAAGAACACCACCCTCTCCCACAAGCTTGGATAGTGACTAAGCACCTCTAAGCTTCACATGAATCAGTATAACCTACCTCAAGACAGATCACACATACCAACACGTGTACGCTCAATCAAGGTAATACTGGATTTGAAGGCTCACTACCAGCACGTCATTGACACTGTGCTGGGTGGGGAGCGGTTTTTGGAGGTTCTGGCATCAGATCAACCATTTGTATTACCTTTGGTACAAGGCAATGTACCGTTTGAAGTTTTAATCTATGTCCTAGTATAAGAGGGTATACACGCCTCCTTGTAAAGAAGAAAAAAACTTTTGCAAGTTAAGCAGTGTGTCTTTCTAGCTCTCTCTCAGTAATCATGGCAAGTGTAGCATTTCCAACATTTAAAGGAAAGAAGGGGGAGGATTTGGTAACAGACTTTCTAGATGACTGTGAAGTAGCATGTGTAGTGAGCAACAAAGATACGGATGAATCCCGTGTTAAAATCTTTAAGCATCTCATGAAGCTAGAAGCTAGATCATGGTACAATGCACTTCCACAAGAAACCAAGGATGACTGGGAACCCTTAAAAACCGCTTTTAAGAGGCGCTTTGGGGGAGGTACCACTTCAGAAAAGTTGAGGGACAAGTTGAGAGACTTGAAGCAGGAGGGTCTTTTAGAATATGCCACCTATGAGTCCAAATTTGTGGATTTGTGGGAACGGTGGGTTGAGTCACTGGCTAGGGGGGAAGCTGCACCCGATTTCCTAAAAAAAGATTGGTTCACGCATGGCTTATGGCCGCTTCTCAAGGAGAAGGTGAAAGGTAGATTCCCGGCTACGTATGAGTTAGCCGTTGAGATTGCTCGCCTTAAAGACAAGAAGCTGCGAATGAAAGCCAAAGAAATCGATCCAACAGAATCAGGAACATCGTGTCGACCAGCAACTACGACAACCACCATTCCACCACCACCACCGGCTCTTGGGGTAAGAGATGACCAACAAGATATGTTGGCCCATATTACTGACCAACTGCAGAATTTGTTTGTCCACTTAATACAACAAGGGAGGAGTCAAGAAAGAGATCAAGACCCTGGAAGAGCACGACGACAAAACAGGGAGTATCATTGCTACAACTGCGGAGAAGACGGTCACGGTATGTACTACTGTCCCAAACCACGACAAAACTATAATAGAGGAGGTAGGAGGAACCAATTGTCACCCCCTAGAGAAAGAACACCCCCACCCCGAGCACCACCCCCACCAACACAAATTCTACGTCCACCCCAGACACCACTACAAGCATCCATCCCACCTCTTCCACCAGCCCCGCCACCTGATCGCCCTGTAAACATCATAAGGCTAGAAGACAAAGGAAAAGCCATAGTAGTGGATCCACCCAGAGCAAAGGAGAGGGAAAAGGGTAAGGAGAAGGTAACCTTTTTAGAACCACTTGAAGCCATGACTGTGAAAAGAGCTAGGAGGGAGAAAGCTACACAATCAGATGATGAGAGAAGCATGAGAGGAGAAACTAGCAAGAGGCCATCTAGGCCACGACGAAAATTGGGCATCACCGACTTCCAGCTAGGGGAAAGTTCTAAGCTCTATGATCTAACATTGGATGTGGCAGAGCAAGGACCGAAGATTACATGGCCACAGCTGCTACATCTTACACCAAAAGTAAGGCGACAATGGTCTAAAATGGTAAGTACAAGACGCTCCAAAACAAAGGTAGCCGGAGCAATTTCGGGATGCAACATGGATGACATCCTTCCAATTGTCGACGTAAACATAAAAGGAAAGAGGGTTGGAAACACCTACATTGATGGAGGTGCACAAATCTGTGTAATGAGCGAAGCTATGATGCTTCGATTAGGGCTCGAGGTTGACAGGCCTTCTCCATGCAAGGCAAAGATGGCAAACAACGCAAAAGTAAAGTGTGTGGGTGTGGTAAGTGCCGTGAAAATCAAAGCTTTCAACACTGAGGTAGAGGTAGATGTTTTTGTAATGCCTACTAAGGGGGAGGGCTATCCACTAATTTTGGGAAGGCCATGAAGGCAAAACAGGACTGGGGTACTGGCCTTCTACGCATGACCGGTAAGAAAGGGGAGACAATCTACTACGACATGAGGATTGGCAAGCAGAAGCAAATGAATCTGGAAACATCGGCAGATGAAACCACTAGCGAATCTTCCAGTTTTGAGGAGGAGACCACATCCACCGACGAAAGTGACAGTTCCATTGATGTGATGGGTATCATTATGAAGGATCCACAAAGGGTAAGCACAACTGGTGATCCATCACCAAAAGGGAAACCCAATGAAGAGGAGAGAAAATCACCTGGCCTAGGAGGAAGTAGGTTGAAGGGTATGTTGTCTACGGAATTAACACTTGAGGAGAAAGATAGTTTTTTGCAAATGTTGATGGGATTTCCTAACCTGTTCATTGACAACTATGAAAGAATCACAGGAATTACAGTGGTGGAACATCATATTAAGCTGAAGGAAGGGGTAAAACCAGTTGTGCAAAAGCTACGACGATTGGGGGTCATACAAGAAAAGGCACTCTTGGCCGAGGTAAGGAAACTGCTGGAGGCGGGATTCATCTATCCTGTAGAAAACTCAGAATGGGTGTCACCCGTAGTGGTGACGCCTAAAAAGAATTGTAAGTGGAGGGTCTGTGTTGACTACAAACCACTAAATGCAGCTACAAAGAGAGACCACTTTCCTCTCCCTTTCTTGGATGAAATTCTGAATGAAGTAGCGGGTTTTGAATGCTATACCATCTGTGATGGTTATTCTGGATACTTTCAAATACGCATAGCCTTGGAAGATCAGCTAAAAACCACTTTTATCACGCCATGGGGTTGTTTTGCATACAGGGTTATGCCATTTGGTCTGACAAATGCACCTGCCACATTCCAAAATATGTCACATATGTTTTTCAACCGTTCTTTGGAACATCCATAAGAGTGTTCATTGATGATTTTTGTATATATAGATCCCGTATTTCACATTTAAAAAAGGTAACTGAAGGTTTGGCCAGGTTGCAGAGCCTAGGTGGGCAATTAAATGTGGATAAATGTCACATTGGGGAGAGTAAAGTCATTCTACTAGGCCATGAAATTTCAGCAAAAGGTATCAACGCCGACCCAAGTAAGGTGTCCGCACTCATAGCCCTACCTTCACCAACGACCGCACGTCAACTGGTCTCTTTTCTACAGAAGGTGAGGTACTTAAGTAGATTCATACATCTACTATCACAACTTGTTCTACCACTGCAACAACTCACTCAAAGATCAACTTTCACTTGGGACGAGGAAAGCGAACATCACTACAACAAGGTAAAGGAGGTCTTAGCCACTCTGCCAACTATCTCACTACCTAAGTGGGATGAAAAATTCTATGTCACCTCAAGTGTTGATGATGACTCATTGGGGGCTGTGCTACTCCAAAAGGATACGACGATATCTTTCATGAGGCCAATCTACTTCTCTAGTCGAATGATGACAGCAGGAGAGAAAGGTTTCACCCATGTGGAACACTTAGTCCTAGCTCTTAGATTTGCAACTACAAAGTTTAGGTCATATTTGCTGCCTAAGCAATTTGTGATTCTAACCACGGATGAAATATTTCCCTATGTTGTACAACACATGGATGTGTCTGCTAGAATTACTAAATGGCTAGTTCGTCTGCAAGATTTTGACTACACGGTATAGGTAGAAAGAACGACAAGGGCAAGTTTGGGGGGACTCATGACCTACCAAGTCTTTGAAAGGAAGGAGAAGCAATCTAAGGAAGGAGAAGTCCGATTACCTCCAGTACCACCGATGGTAGAAGGAGCATACTCTCTCTACTTTGATGGAGCCTACAAGCGAGCGTCCGACAAAGCAGTTGCAGGCATAGTGGTCTTTGATGACAAAGGGACAAAGGTATTTTCGTTGGGCCAATTGTTAGATTCACATTCTAACAATGAAGCTGAGTATGCAGCACTAACCAAGGGTCTACAATGGTGCGTCTCGCAAGGTGTACAACGCCTTAATGTATTTGGGGATGCTCTACTTCTGGTAAGGCAAGTAAATGGAGCATGGACATGCAAGAATCCTAGTTTAAGGACTTACTTAAGTGGTGTAGAAACCTTGTTGGGTAAGTTTGAAGAAGTTCAAATACACCATATCCCAAGGGCTCAAAACCAAGAAGCAGATGCCCTAGCAAGTGAAAGACTACAGGAAGTGGTGGTTCGAGCAATAAAACTAAAGCTCCCTCTATTTCAAGGAAGTGATGCCTTGCCTGACATCATGCATTTTTTTGGAAACAGGGGAATGCCCATCAGATTTAACAAAGGGACAGAAGCAATGGCTGACACGGAAGGCCACAAGGTATCGACTCATCAATGACGGTTTGTACTGTAAGGGTAAGGACCAAATAATCAGGAAGGTCCCTCTCTCTCAGGAAATCACGGGAGTAATTGCTAGTTGTCACGACGGGGTTTGTGGTGGTCACTTTGCCCTAGACATAACAAGTAGGAAAATCTTGCAGGCAGGCTTCATATGGCCTAGCCTCAACCGTGATGTACACCACTGGTGCAAAACATGTAAGTTGTGTCAAAAGGCCGGCACTAGGTCACTTATGCCTGAACCACAGACACCTATTCTCTCATATGGCCCATTTGAAAAATGGGGTATCGATGCCATTGGGCCATTACCTAGGGCCAACTCAGGAAAATTCTACATTATCATGGGGGTCGACTACATGACTAGATGGGCAGAGGCTACAGCCACCACTAGAATCACAGCGATAGAGGTAGCTAAATTTATCTACGAGCACATATGCTGTAGGTTTGGTACACCTTTAGAGATCATCTCTGATAGAGGGCCATGTTTCAGAGCAGACTTGGTAGGAGAGTTAATGCAGAAACTGGGCATTACAAGGAGGCACTCTTCACCATATTACCCTCAATGTAATGGCTTAGTTGAAAAGGTAAATGGAATGGTTTCTAAAATTATTACCAAGCAGGTAAACAATCATCCTAGAGATTGGGATAAGTATCTACTACCAGCTTTATGGGCCTACAAAACTTCATTTCGTACATCCTTGGGATTCACACCGTATCATCTAGTATTTGGTAAGGAAGCAATATTGCCCATTGAAGTGCAACTACAAAGTCTCAGAGTAATGGCAAGCCAGCTTCAACAGCCCAACATGCATTTGAGAGATCACATCATCAACTTGGAAAGACTGCAGCTGGACAGAGAAGAAGCAATAAATTATTATGCAGCACAAGCAGAGCATAGACGGCTTAGCTTTAACGAGCATCTCCGGAAAAAAGAATTGAAGAAAGGAATGTTGGTGCTCCGCTACGACAATCGCTTCGACACGCGCAAGGATAAGAAACTCCTACTCCGATGGGAAGGCCCTTTCATCATCAGGAAAAAGTATGCCAATGGAAGCTACCAGCTTATGGAGGCTGATGGAAAACTTCATAAAACCAGGGTAAATGGTTGGCAACTTAAACCTTATTTTCTTCGATTTGACCAGGCTCCACCAATTGGCATTCCAGATGAGGACACACCATCAGCCGCCACCTCCGACGATAATGATCAAACAGATCAGCTAGAGACATGAATGCCTCTAGCCAAAAGGGGAGGGCTAATGATGGGGGCTTTTCACAAGCCAAGCTCCCATACCCCTCTTCTCTCGTCCCCACCCCATGAAAACCCCCTCTTAGGGAGGGAGTGATAAAAAGCATTGGAAAAAGTAAGAAAAAAATAAAGTATGATTATGTAAATATATAAGAAAGGTAAAATAGGCCACCTCATGCCTGCGCGGTAGCCCATCCCCACCTTGCCTCCTTTTTCTTCACTGTTGCCCCGCCGTGTGTCCCTTTTCCTCTCCTCCACTCAAAAGGTCAACCCCCTCTCTCTTCCCCTTGTCCTTTCTCCTTTCTCTCTCCCCTCAAGCTACCCCACGTCTCACCAATAATGCATTATAACTCACCAATAATGCACTCTAACTCACATACAACTTACCCTATCTTCCAAAATAGTATACCCCACCCCCTCTTTCTCTCTCCTATCATATCCCATGACCCAAATACCCCCCTCTCTCTCTAAAGGGTGCCATGTCTCTTGTCTTGTAGCTAAATAACCTCCCCCACACTCACACACACTCAGTTTCACTGAAAAAGGTGCCCACAGACCCATCCCCACCCGATGGTTACCTGATTTTTCTTGTGTTCACACACATCTGCACACAGATTCACCTCTGAACACACTCCCCTCTCTCCCCTCTTGTAATTACTTTATTCTCCATGTCACCTCTCACTTTTTTTCATCAACCCATCTCTCTCTCTTAGTCTCTCTCTCATGAGACTGCTGTTCTGGCACATATACACACAACCAGACAAGTGGGGCCCACAGTCACATGGCCTATGTAGATAATGATTTCTTCATTTCTAAATTCTAGAATTCCTCCCCACTCCTCCCCTATATAAAGAGGGGTCACCATCACACTAAACACACATACAACATCACCAAAGAACACACTATGCACTGTGTGTGCCTAGTGCACACACACACACCCACACCATCACCATCACCGCAATCACCTGCTTGTCTTGAGCATGACCTCTACACCCTTGGCTATGGAAGATGAAGGGCAACTAAATGAAGGATGATGGCCATAATCCTCGTGCGAGTCTTCGCCATCAACTCTCACCTATCCGCCATGTGCTCTACCACTCTCTCCCTTCTCATTCCCCTACCCTATGCTCCCCATTTCATCGCCTAATTATCTAAATAAAGCTTGAGGTTTTGTGAGTATGTTTTCTTGCAATGTTTTGCCCATGTGAGGTGTGCGGAATCGCCACCTAGTCTTGTGTTTTGGAGTGAGCTTGTGTATGTGTGAAGGGTGTGCGGATTCGCCATCCTTTTGTGATGCCTAAGTACTAAGCCGCTATACCCCCTCCCTCACTCTCTCTCTCTCTCTCTCTCTCTCTCTCACTTGATCTCATTCCCTTTCCTTTTCATCATTACTCCCAAGCATCCATCTCTCTTGGATGAAAACTTTGTTATGGTGGTGTGTTGTTTGCGTCCTAGCCACTGAAGCTAGGTGGTGCCCCCTGTTTGCTTTACCATGACAGGCTCGAGGCGCGCCATTCGGTCCCTGGTGTTTTAGAGGCCGTCGGGGTTCGGGGTTCGCTTTGCTCCCGTCAATGGGTAGACACATACGTGCTCTCCCAAGTGTACATGACAATGCATGTAGCGGGCAAAACCCCTTTGCCTCTTTTGGTTCCATAGTTTCTTCTAGAGGGAGACAGAGATAGAGAGAGTTTCTATCCTTTTCACACAATTGGTCAACCAAGCTAACTCTTTCATGCCGACTTTCTCTATCTACTACTATCTCTCTCTCTCTCTCTCTCTCTCTCTCTATCCATCTCCGTAGCTATCTCTAGTTAATTCTCTCTCTTTCTCTATCTCCATCTCTGGCTCTCTCTCTATCTTTACCTCCCTCTCTCTCTATCTCTCTCTCTCTCTCTCTCTCTCTCTCTCTCTCTCTCTCTCTCTCTCTCTCTCTCTCTCTCCGTACCCCCTCTCTCTCTATTTTCCTATCTCTATCTCTCTCTCTCTTTCTCTCTCTCTCTCTCTCTCTCTCTCTCTCTCTCTCTCTCTCTCTCTCTCTCTCTATATATATATATATATATATATATATATATATATATATATATCACTCTTTATTTCTCTCTCTCTCTCTCTCTCTCTCTATATATATATATATATATATATATATATATATATATATATATATATATATATCACTCTCATTCTCTCTCTCTCTCTCTCTATTTTTTCCTATCTCTCTCTCTCTTTAATTTTCTTTAATTTTCCTATCTCTCTCTCTCTCTTTAATTTTCTATTTTTTTTTTCTCTCTCTCTCTCTCTCTCTCTTTAATTTCTTACACACACACATTTCTCTCTCTCTCTCTCTCTCTCTCTCTCTCTCTCTCTCTCTCTCTCTTTCCTACACACACACACACACACGATGTAGCTTGAGAGAGAGAGAGAGGGGGGGGGGGAGATCAATAATACCTGCGCTGCACGTTTCCAAAGGCTAGATCTGTCTGCGCGCTCGTCGCATGCAAAAATGACCGCTTGTGCGCGGATTTGGTTTTTTTCCCAAATTTGTTTTGTCGATATACGCGTGGAAATACGAGTGAAAATACGCATGGAAATACTCGCCTTTCGATAGGCATTGCCACGTGTATTACCACGTCTGTATCGACGCATATATCGACGAGGGGTATGCCCGTCGAAATGCGCGTGGAAAGGTACGGTGCGTGGAAATATGGTGCGTCAAAAAACGCGTAGCATGTTGTAGTGTATATGTAAATTCTTGTAAATGGAAAGTATTTCAAAAAAAAAATTCATCGAATGGTTGGTAGCCCAGAACGTCGACTCGTATTTTGAAGGTGGATATCGAGTGTGTTTTGCCTTTATTCTTTTGTAGTTATGGGTGTAGTTATTTGTGTTTTGCCTTTCTTTGTAGCTATTTTCAATACAATGAATGGGGACAGTGATACATGTAAATTCAGCTTCTTTGTTTTGTGTTATGGTATGACAATGCATGTTGTACTGTTTTCCGCGATGTCAAGTCGATGTTTTCATTGATCATGCAGTGCACGCCAATTGCGATGAATCCATCTCGTTGAACTGAGGGTCTAGGAGCCATTACTAAAGGACATTTATGTTATCCGCGTTTGTCTTCATTTCAACTTTTGTAATGTCAGTCTGATTGTACAACTTATTCAAAACAAGGATGTTATAGTGTTGGACGTCTGATATGTGAGTACAGATTATCATAGTGGAGTTTTTGATAAAGTCATGCACATGTGCTTCATCTATAATACATGCACCCAAGGTACAATTGATCTCATGTATGGTTGGTTTTCTTTCACGAATAATAGTCAAGAACTGAAGCAAATCAGGGTCCGTTGCATGTCTTACAAAGCATGGTCCATCTTATAGAAAGTTGCATGTAGCCAGTGAACCGAGCTTGTGATATGGCATGTGTTGCAAAGCTCCCGTGCGTAATATGTCCCTCCTGCACGGAGGCATACTCACTTATATGAAATAGAAACTCCTACTTTCCTCACTTTTGTATTATTGTTGGGCGCTTTGCCATTAGCACGGCAGCAACAAGACTTAGCAGCATTGCATCTATAATCCATTACCAGTTCACGATACCAACCACGAATCAAGAGTATACCCTCTCTATTCATGAGACCAATGAGCGATATTCAGACATAAAAGGGGCATATATTATAATTGTAGGCGAGTTATCTGTGTTAAACCAAACGACTTTTGAGCTTATCGCAAGACAAAATGTCAACGTGACTAGTACATTGGAAGACCCTTCAACAACAAATGTCTTCTCTAGCTCGGTGATCTTTCCCAACTACCCCCAGTCTGTAGTCGCGTAGATTTGTGAGCAAAGATGTTACATTGCATGCTCCAATCTTTATACAATGCAGTAATTTCAAACCATGACCTAGCATATGGACGGTAATGGATATGGCCTATGAACTTTCAAAGTAGAGAAATTAGGAAATTAGATAAAGCACTTTTGTGAGATTACCTTGTGAGCATAATGGGTGAACTTATTTGATGGTAGCAACATAAACATGGTACTTAGTTAACTTGGCATGAACAATACTTTTGCAAGAGAGAGAGAGTTTAGAGAACATGACAATAGTTGAGGACCGGATTCATACGGAGCCGGGTCCCCCCTCCAATAGGCATTTGTATTATAGTTTCGGGCCCATAAAGAGAGACTTGGTACAATACAATCTTTGTGTTCCTTATGACTTAGGTGATGCAATGAAGATGGAAAGCTTCATGCATCACAAGCATAACATAAAATTTGTAGAAAGCATTAACTATCCCAAGCCTCAATCCCAAGGCCTCAAACACCTTCAAAGGTGGAGAGAGCTAGAGGGGAATGAGGGTAGGGAAGAGGAAGAAGAAACATTCCATAGGAGAAAGAAATAGTTCCTCACTTATCATCACTCTTCTTGCTAGCATACATAATAGCATAGTAATGAATATGGAGAAGAGGGCAAGCTTAAGCATTGAAGCATGGCTCTTGGTTGGATTTGCATTCCATAGCCAAGAGTGTTGGTGTAGGCTCTCACAAGCTTGGAAAAGGAGGTGGAGTTCCTCAACCTTCACCAAGTGAGAATGAATCCACAAAATGAGTGTGTGTGTGTGTGTGTGTGTGTGTGTGTGGTGTATATCCCCCTAGCACCCCCCTTGCTTGCTTGGGGCAAGTTGTAGCTTTAACACATGTTTCAAGCTCATTGGACCCCTCTCCGCCCTAGCCAATCACATGCAGCATGCATTCAAGTACATGGGTAGTCTTTGGACTCTCCTCCTTACCCCTTAGAGAGAGAGAGATTGAAAATATCTAGATATTTGTTGGGTGGAACTAGAAGCTCATTGGACCCCTCTTTAGTCCAACCAATATCATTCAAGCACACCATGTGGTTAAGCATAGGGAGAGTCTGACATGTGTCCCATGTGCCCTTTGAGAAAAGGGGTGCCTTTTGGGTGAGTGGAATGTTAAGTCAAAGATTGCCCTAACATTGGGACTTTCATGCATAGGAAGCTTCTCAAGCACCTTCCTCATTATGTTTGTTAGGGTCTCTTTTTGACTCAAGCACCTTACCCCCCATGCATAGGAATATTCTCAAGCACCTTCCTTATTAAGTTTGTAGGGTCTCGTTTTGACTCAAGCACCTTACCCCTCATGCATGGGAAGCTTCTCAAGCACCTTCCTGTTAGGGTCTGTTTTTGACTCAAGCACCTTACCCCTCATGCATGGGAAGCTCCTCAAGCACCTTCCTCATTAAGTATGACAAGAACCTCAAGTACCTTAGTCATCAAGAACGACAAGCACCTCAAGCACCTTAGTCATCAAGGAGACACCTTAGTCATCAAGCACGACAAGCACCTCAAGCTTAGGTTGGTTTCCCACCTCAAGCTCAGCCCTAGCTTGCCTAAGGTGAAAGGACTTTTAACACTAACCATTGGAGGTCTTTAATGAAGCTAACCCTAAGGTCTTTCAATCTCCATTAGATGCACATTGATCTTTGATAGACTACCTCCTTTTGGACCCCTATTGAGATGTAATCATCTCTCCTCTTGGTCCCCTGCTGAGGTAAGTCTAGAAGCACTTATTGCACATTTCTCTTTGATAGACCATCTCCTTTTGGACCCCTATTGAGATGAAACCATCTCTCCTTTTGGTCCCGTGTTGACATAGGTCTAGAAGCACATGTCTCTATTCTAACTCTTGTTCCCGTTTATTCTCCCACATTGAATGATTAGTTTAATATGAGAAAATCATTTGGTGAAGTTAGATATTATATTTTATGACATTACCTCTCTCTTGAAATCATAGTTGTCCTCCACTATGAGGTAGAGAAGATAAAGGCTAGTCATTAGTCAATGTTTCTTAGCAGGTAAAGGATCCCTTTTTACCCTACGACATCATTTCAAGACGGATGACTAGTCCATTTGGTGCTTAGGAGACGTAGCTGCCGCATGCATGTTTGCTCTTTATTCCATATCATACTTCCAAAGTAGAGTGACAAGTTCTACTTGGTGTTTGTGAGATGTGATTACAAGAAACATGATCCTAAGCATGCATACTATTTAAATTTGTGCACAATAAAAAGACAACTAGTCTTATAAGACAAAAACATTGTTCATTTAAAATGCATTTTCATATGCTTACTTTAAGGCATCATTGTAAGCATGACAAAGTTCATATTATCCTCAAGCTAGGTTCTTTGCATCCATCTAGCATCTTTAAAAGAATAATTCTTAAACTTAATAAGATATCATCAGATAATCTTACCGGTTTTTAATACTTTGTCTTCATGTCATAGGATGGACTCAGATTGAAGTACGTATTCTTGATCTTCGATTTTTGGAGGGTCTGCAACTAGTGCTTCTTTTGGTGGCGCTCCTTTGTAAGGCTTACGTAGGATCTCATGGAAAACATTGTGCAACATGAGCCAATGATTGGGCAACTTTAATTGATAAGCCATCTCATTGATTGGCTTAAGAATTAAAAAGGACCATAGTATCTTTTTGCTAGTTTAGCATAATACTCTTGGTGGCCCGAAGGATTCTTGCCCGTAGTATGCCCTAGATCAACCTTGAGAAACTTTAGCAAGACCCAATCACTTTCCTTAAAGGCTAAGGCTCTTTTGTGCTTATTAGAAGCAACCCTTTTTGCCTTTGCTTTGAGATGGATATAACCTCTTTAATCTTTGGTCCTTTTTAATTCTTAAGCCAATCAATGAGATGGCTTATCAATTAAAGTTTAGCATAATACTCTTGGTGGCCCGAAGAATTCTTGCCCGTAGTATGCCCTAGATCAACCTTGAGAAACTTTAGCAAGACCCAATCATTCTTCTTAAAGGCTAAGGCTCTTCTATGCTTATAAGAAGTAGCCCTTTTTGCCTTTGCTTTGAGATAGATATAACCTCTTTAATCTTTGGAAAAGATTCTTGCGAGTATCAGCTATATTCATCAGCAGTGAAGATCTTCCCATGTACTTTAAGTAGTAAGGGACTTTTGGATCTTCCCTCTTTAACTTTGAAAGGTGCTTTTCCCATAGAAGTACGTACAATGTCATTGTACGCATACTCCATATTTCCATAATAGGTAGGTACTTCTCTCATTGAGAACGTTGATTCACTTCCATGACATAGTCTTTTAGTAGATCAAGAATCATTAGATTAGTTATTTCACTTTGGTCATCTGTTTGTGGATGATAGACCGAAAGAGAAATTTAATCTACTTCCTAGATCTCAAAGAGACCCTTCTAAAAGTTACTGGTCATTCTAGGATCTTTGTCCGACACTATGGATGTTGGAAAGCCATGATGCTTGAAAATTTGAGATATAAAGAGGGTTGCCATTTATGTGCCTTAATAGTATTTTTGATAGGCATAGAGTGTGTTTTCTTATTAAGCCTGTTGTCTGAAACAATCCAAGCTACTTCCCTCGATCAAATTTCAACTTTTGGTATACCACGCATTTTGAAACATACTCTTGTATGTTTACTTTTCATGGTAGACCAATAGAAATACATTTCTACTCCTCGAAGAGTAGACTATGGAATCCCTTTTTGCCCCGCACAAGGAGAAATATTGGATTCATACATGCCTTTCTTATTGTATTGGTGGTTAACACATAGCCTATTGCCATTTGGAAGATAACCGTACTTCAAGGGGAATGGTTCTTTTTTCTTCCCTATTGCAAAGGCTGTAATTACATACTTAAAGTCTCGATCAGTAGCATACTCATCTATCATAAAAGATAGATCATTGTCAGTTTCTATAGACACCACATTTACCCGTGGTCGTTGTGAAAGTGTATCGACCACTTGATTGTGCATGTTAGCAATGTGAACAATATGAAATATAAACTGAAAAAGAAATTTTTCCCACCTCATTTGTTTGTTGGAGAGCTTGGTTTGCGTCATGAAGTTCTTCACGCTTTGTGATCCATTCGTAGGATGAATGGAGTCCCCAAGAGATAGTGTTTCCACGTGTTTAGGGCATATAGAATAGCTAGTAGCTCGTTTTTGTATTTGCCCAATAAACACTTATTGAAGTCGAGTCTTTGAATCTCATATGCTATGGCATGCCCTTCTTGAAGCAAAATAGCTTAAAGGAAATCACCACAAGCATCACATTGGACCTCAAATTTTGTTGAGAGATCTAATAGTGTGAGCACACGTTGGGAGATAAGCTTCTCCTTAAGCTTCTCAAAAGCTTCTTGTACTTTTGCAGTCCATGAATACTTAACGTCCTTTTTTGTTAAGTCATGTAATAGACCTGCTATTAGCGAGAATTTTTTTCATGAAGCATCTATAGTATGCACACATACCTATGAAGCTTCGTACCTCCTGTAGATTCCTTGGATTAGGCCATTCTTTTATTATCTCTAACTTTGTTGGATCCATACGAGTACCATCTTTAGAGATAATGTGACCTAAATATTGAATCTCTTGTACAAAAAATTCACTTTTCTTTTGATTAATGAAAAGCTTATTCTCTCTCACAACTTGAAAGATTACCAAGAGGTGTCGCTTGTACTCCTCAAGAGAATTTGAATGGCCTGAAGATTTTTGTCCATCATGAGTTTGAACGTGTTTGGAGCATTTGTTAGGCCAAAAATTGTAACTTATCAAATAGGTCTTCTACCTGCGGCACGGGAAATCTATTTTTGATAGTGATCTTATTTAGTAATCCATAGTCAACACACATGTGATATGTGTCGTATTTCTTTTGTACTAAAAGTAATGATGAACAAAATGGAGACGAGCTAGACCTCACTATCCCTTTTTCCACCAATCACTTGCATCATGATCTCCTCTTGTTGAGCGTGTGAAACTCGATAAGGAGGCTTGTTAGGCAGTGAGCTTCCTGATAGGAGATCAATTGCATGGTCATCATCCCTAATTTTAGAGGTAGCTCACTAGGGATGTCATCAATGAAAATATCTTGGAATCTGTTCAGGAAAATAGACAACTCTAATTCCTCTTGATTCCCTTTATTGTAGATATGGTGTTCCCCAACTCATTAGCATCTATGTACATGCTCTTTTCCCTGTAAGTGAAGTAGATTATCCTTTAAGGGAACTTCATGTTGGAAGCCATGAGGTTAAACCATGGTGCCCCAACAATAACATTCTCATGTTTGAGAGGGGAGATGAAGAAATCCTTTTTGTCCACATAGCTTTGGACATGAAGCCTTAATTATCCAATTAAGGAAGTAACTGAGACTTCTTGTCCCTTGATAGCTCCATTGGCTTTCAATGCATCTCCCATCTTGTGGGCTTGTATGCCTAGCTTCGTGGTCAACTCCATGGATTTGAAGTTGTGAGTTGAACCAGGGTCAAACAAAATAAAGGCATCATGCTCTTGCATCTTCCCTCAAGCATAGGAAAGGATAAATCCTTGGCAATGAGCATCCTCTTTTGGAGCTTCAAACATAGAGGCTCTAGGAGTCTCATTGCGGGAAATTCTCTTGGGGCAAGGACAATAACCATGGCCTTCCTCCCCACACTTAAAACAATTGTGTTCCTTACGAAAAGCTTCTAGCTCTTTAGGAGAGAGTTTATATTTACCTTTGTAAACTCCCTTCTCCTTGATCGATTGTTGTTGTTGTTGTTGGAATGGACTTGGCAAGAATTTTAGGCATTGGTTTTCCTCTTGGTTTACCTTTGTAAACTCCCTTCTCCTTGATCGATTGTTGTTGTTGTTGTTGGAATGGCCTTGGCAAGAATTTTAGGCATTGGTTTTCCTCTTGGCATCACTTTTGTCTTTATTTTCCATGGGCTTGACATTCCGTCTAGCCCCTTGTTGGAAATTGATGCGCAAAGCAACCATGGTGTGGTGGATTACTTTGGTGATAGAACTAGGCCGTTCAGAGTTGACATGCTCAGCCATCTCTTTGGGTAATCCCGCACAGAATTGTTGCTTTTGCTCGGCGAAGTCTATCTTTTGAAAGACAGTAGACTTGAGATGTAAATCACAAAACTCGTCCACATATTTGTGGATAGACTCATGAGAGAGAAGCTTTAAACTTCACCATTTGGTAAGCACTTTGTCATTTGCATCACTTGCAAGGAACTGCTTCATGATAGAAACTCGTAGAGTTTTTCATGTCTTTGGGGCTTCGCCGTTTCCACAAAGGCTAGCCCACCATTGACGAGCCGATTTTTGGAAGTGCATAGCTACATGGCATAGCTTGGAGGACTCCGTGAATCCCTCGTCTCCAAAGGCCGCATCAAATTGTTGGATGAAGGCCAATACTTTGTCGGTAGCACCAAAGGTGCCATCATAGGTGAGAAAAGAGATACTCTTTCCTCCCTCTTTGAACTTCTTGAGCTTTTGTGACCTTCGCCATGCAGGGTAAGATTTGCGATGTCCTCCCCTCTTATATTCTCTAGGAGAATAGCCGTAGATTTCATCGGTAGAGGAGGAAGGTGAAGAAGAAGGAGAAAAGGGTGATCTCTTTCTTTCCCTTTTCTTCCTTTGTTTCCTCTCTTCCCTTTTGGAGTGATGAGGAGAAGGACTATGGGTTAACCGTTTCCTCTTGGGAGGAGTTGGCAATAGTTTAGTCCGCCTTCTCCGTGGAGCCACATCTTTGGAGGAATTTAGGGATTCATTAATTTCTTGATCTTTGGATTCCTCCTCTCGTATGGGAGAGAGTCTTCTTTTGGGGGTCTCATCAAGAGGCCTCCTAAGCTCTCTCTCCTCTTGGAGAGGAAAGGAAATCCCATAAGTGATGAAGTTTTTAAGTAACTTCGTCTTGCAAAGAGGGGTTGCCCATAGCTTGTTGCAACCTAGTGACAAGATGATTAACAAACATGGGGGCATCATCATTAGCACATCAAAGTTATCAATGTTCATTCTACTCTCTTGGTTATTGTCAGCCATGTTAATTAAACTTATGTATTTACTTAGTGTATGCTTTGGCAATTCAAAACCTTAGTTTCTACTTCTCTTAGCCTTTGAAAATAGGCACTTAAGTATCTTCACCCACGGCTCGAATTGGTTAATTATAGAGAGTAGTGGAGTGAGTCTAACATAGCAAAGTTGCTGAGGATAGCTCCTTTCGGACTTCTTATGTCTCAATAATGGTAAAGCCATAGGAAAGTCTAAAAAGACTCCATTATTAAGAACAAAGCTCCCGAGGTCTGCACCATATCCCACATAGTGGGCTCAACAAAACCGATAATAGATCCCAGTCCCACTTACCCTAATATAAGTAACAAAATCAACCATTAATAGGCTACTTAAGGACCTCTCTTCTTAAGCAGGAAAAGAGAAACCAAATGCTCTGATACCAATGTAATGGAAATGGCCTATGAACATTGAGAGTAGCGGAATTAGCAAATTAGATAAAGCACTTTTGTGAGATTACTTTGTGAGCATAACAGGTGAACTTATTTGATGGTAGAAACATAAACATGGTACTTAGTTAACTTGGCATGAACAATACTTTTTCAAGAGAGAGAGAGTTTAGAGAACATGACAATAGTTGAGGACGGAGCCGATTCCCCCTCCAATAGCCATTTGTATTATAGTTTCTCCCATCAAGAGAGAGTTGGTACAATACAATCTTTGTGTTCCTTGTGACCTAGGTGATGCAATGAAGATGGAAAGCTTCATGCATCACAAGCATAATATAAACTTTGTAGAAAGCATTAACTATCCCAAGCCTCAATCCCAAGGCCTCAAACACATTTGAAGGTGGAGAGAGCTAGCGGGGAATGAGGGTAGGGAAAAGGAGAGGAAACATTCCATAGGAGAAAGAAATAGTTCCTCACTTATCATCACTCTTCTTGCTAGCATACATAATAGTCCCATAATAGTATAGTAATGAATATGGAGAAGAGGAAAAGCTTAAGCATTGAAGCATGGCTCTTGGTTGGATTTGCATTCCATAGCCAAGGGTGTTGGCATAGGCTCTCACATCTCACAATCTTGGAGAAGAAGGTGGAGTTCCTCTACTTTCACCAAGTGAGAATGAATCCACAAAATGAGTGTGTGTCTGTCGTGTATATCCCCCCAGCACCCCCTTGCTTGCTTGGGGTGAGTTGTAGATTTTACACATGTTTTAAGCTCATTGGACCCCTCTCTGCCCTAGACAATCACATGCAGCATGCATTCAAGTACATGGGTAGTCTTTGGACAAGTGTCCTCCTTACCCCTTAGAGAGAGAGAGCTTGAAAATATCTAGATATTTGTTGGGGGGAACTGGAAGCTCATTGGGCCCCTCTTTAGCCCAACCAATATCATTCAAGCACGCCATGTGGTTAAGCATAGGGAAGTCTGACATGTGTCCCATGTGCCCTTTGAGAAAAGGGGTGCCCTTTGGGTGAGTGGAATGTTAAGTCAAAGATTCCCCTAACTTTGGGACTTTCATGCATAGGAAGCTTCTCAAGAACCTTCCTCATTAAGTTTTTAGGGTCTCTTTTTGACTCAAGCACCTTACTCCCCATGCATAGGAAGCTTCTCAAGCACCTTCCTCATTAAGTTTGTAGGGTCTCTTTTTGACTCAAGCACCTTACCCCTCATGCATGGGAAGCTTCTCAAGCACCTTCCTCATTAAGTTAGGGTATCTTTTTGACTCAAGCACCTTACCCCTCATGCATGGGAAGCTTCTCAAGCACCTTCCTCATTAAGTATGACAAGCACCTTAAGTACCTTAGTCATCAAGCATGACAAGAACCTCAAGCACCTTAGTCATCAAGCACACACTTTAGTCATCAAGCACGACAAGCACCTCAAGCACCTTAGTTATCAAGCACGACAAGTACCTTAGTCATCAAGCATGACAAGAACCTCAAGCACCTTAGTCATCAATCACGCACTTTAGTCATCAAGCACGACAAGCACCTCAAGCACTTTAGTCATCAAGCACACACCTTAGTCATCAAGCACGACAAGCACCTCAAGCACTTTAGTCATCAAGCACACACCTTAGTCATCAAGCACGACAAGCACCTCAAGATTAGGTTGGTTTCCCACCTCAAGCTCAGCCCTAGCTTGCCTAAGGTCAAAGGACCTTTAACACTAACCATTGGAGGTGTTTAATGAAGCTAACCCTAAGGTCTTTGAAGCTCCATTAGATGCACATTGCTCTTTGATAGACTACCTCCTTTTGGACCCCTATTGAAATGTAACCATCTCTCCTCTTGGTCCCCTACTGAGGTAAGTCTAGAAGCACTTATTGCAGATTGCTTTTTGATAGACCATCTCCTTTTGGACCCCTATTGAGATACAACCATCTCTCCTTTTGGTCCCGTGTTGAGATAGGTCTAGAAGCACATGTCTCTATTTTAACTCTTGTTCCCGTTTATTCTCCCACATTAAATGATAAGTTTAATATGAGAAAATCATTTGGTAAAGTTAGATATTATATTTTATGATAGTAAGCTAGTTTCAAGTTATCCACAGTTTGCTCCCTAGCTTGCTTATTAACGCTTGGACTGTAATCTTGTAGGTCTCGAGAACCTTATACTGACACTTAGTACGGGAGAAACACGGACATATATAGTATGGCACCAATTATTTAGGCACATAGTATGGTATCAATTATTTAGAGCTAAAGTAAAGATGCACAAGGTGAATTCACTACTGTGATACACCCCATGCATTCGCTACTTGTGTATTAACTATTGTAATACATCACATGCATTGGCTAGCAACTGTATGAAAGAGTTGTATGTGTAACTAACATGTGCAGATGTTGATCAACATCGAGTATATAGTTCTGAAAATGAGATCCAAATAAACCGAAGCAAAGGAAGTAATGCAGAAAATTCTAAAACAAGCAAATAGATAAATCATGAATGAACTGCAACAATAAATGAGGTGCTTTACGTACTGCTTTTTTTTTATTGTCCAATTTACAAGGCAATATTTGAGTCAAGCTACAAAAAAGCAATGTGAATAGTTAAACATATCGTCTTGCAATGAGATGTCACAGACTGAAAGTGCAAAATATACAGTGCACATCATATAGAGGTGCCATACAAAAGTATGGTGGAGAGCTGGCACTGTGGTCTCTCCAAAAAATCATAAGGAACGAAGCCGTGCCTTGCCCTGTAGCTTTTTTGTGTTGCGCCAAGCAAAATTCATGCGCATGGAAAATTGGATACATATAACCAACCTTGCAGTGTTGTCGAGCTGGAGTCGCACTTGTGTAATTGGAGCGTGTAGTGTTGTGAATATATGTCCTCCCTATCATAAACAATACACACAGATGCAACTTTATGTTTAATGTCCTCTTATCAGTATTACCTTATCTCTCTCTCTCTCTCTCTCTCTCTCTCTCTCTCTCTCTCTCTCTCTCTCTCTCTCTCTCTCTCTCTCTCTCTCTCTCTCTCAAGCTGAAGGCACCATATTCAGTCCGCTCATCAATTATCCAAACGTGCATCAATAACTCAATGAAATAATTTTTGAATCTTGAGGTTTCAAAATGCATTCAATAGTAGACAAACTCTGTACAATCCTCTTGACGCTGAAATTGGTTCCGCACTCAAACAATATATTAACAACAGTATGCGCTGTGTTATGGAATGTTAAGTTGATGTTGGTGATAATTGCACTCGGCCTGTTCGGCATACTATAGCAGCTATATGGAGTTTCCACCTCGATCGCCTACTGCACAAAAGACCTTTGAGAATATGTGAATAAATTTTCATTGCCCGCCCTGGAGTAGCTTTCCTCCAAGGGAAAACAACGGTTTGTGTTGGCTACAATACCAAGCTGAAGTCTACGCCCATCTGTAGCCATCTGAACTTGATCCGATAACTGCTGCATACATAGAACTTTGCTCATAGGATCCGCCACCAAATCGTGGTTATTGGCAATAAGGGAGCTCCAAAACAGTAACTAAAGTGCATTCAAATCCACACCACTAGCATTCTGTGCTTTGTATGCAGCTACTGAAGAGCAACACTGCAATATATTGTTGTTGCTAATCTCAATTGCGCTCGCATTGGTTGCCGCATGCATGCGGTTTAGCAAGAGAAGCTCTTTACAGGTCGCAGTATTGGCCATATTGTCTGTAAAGTTTCTTCTATCCCACACAGTTGTTGAATGGCCAGCAGTGAACTACTGTTGGAGCCTAATAAGTGTTGACATGCTGGTATGCATGTCTCCAGAAATGCCATTACTCCGCAGTTCATGCTCTTCGGCTTCTCTAGCATGAAATCTCTTTGTGTGGAAAAAAGAATTAGCTTTCGTTTCTACTCTTTGACTATTCTTTTGATCTTGGTTGGCAGCGTAGGAACCTGCATGATTGACTACTTGACTTCCATTTCAATGTTTCTGCATCTCCTTGGAGCTACACATTAAGCAACTCCCGCAGACAACATATTCTGCGTTGAATTGGTCATGAGAGATGTTTCTATTTGTTTGCAGATCGTTTCGAAATGCTTGCCTCATCAAATTTTCAGATAGGCTATCAATAGAGTTGGATGAGGAGTGCAACTGAAGCCAACCACTCATTAGACCATGAGTTGCACTATACGTGGCAATATTCCCCAATGCCTTTCCCTCCACATTGAGTTGTGTGCCACTAATCCCTCACACTCTCTCCTAAAAGCACGAGCATCTAGCACTGAATCTGTTGGCTTAATTACTTGAGGATAACCATCATAAGCTTAATTCGGTGTGATCAATCATGCTAAGCTTTTTTGCCCTCATGTCCACTTTGACGTTTACTCTTTCCATTTCTTCGGCCTCTACCCATCTGCATCACCAACAACCTAATAGCATCAACAAAAAAATGTGTTGAAAAGGCAATGAGTTTTGGTGATTCGACTCGAGATTAGGCCAACTGATCATCGATTGAAATCTGATATCTTCTATCTCAGTAGCACTAGAACAAACTTCTGCCATGGGTTGATTGCATGATATATCTGATCTTTGAGAGTGCTCATCGCGTCAGAAAGCATCCGAAGTATCCTCCAGGTTGATGATCTATGAAAAATAACCAAGGTTTAAAGGTCTTCGATACTCCTTTCCGGTTGAGACTGACTTGTTGTTGCACGGGCAAACTGAACGGAAAAGAATTGGTGTGAATCTTGAGAATTAGGCATGGGGACCTAATGCATATCATTTCCATGAACATTGAAGGATGGCCGAGGGCATAGGGTTGTTGAATCTTCATGAGCTATACTTGGAGTGGCATAATGATATCCATAACTAGTTGCACCTGCAAAACCGAGGTGAATAAAGTAGCACATGTTCACAGATCCTTCTATTACTTGGAAGACGACCCTTTCAACTTTTCATCACGTTTTTTTTTAAAGCAGCAACTTTTCACGACATTATTTTATTTGATTTTTACTTGGTTTCTTTAATTTGAACTATGTGTTACGTGGTGGCTTCTGCGAGGAGATGGAGGAAAAAGAGCCTTGGACTCACCAAGTAAAGATTAGCGTCACTATACATTTGTGACAAAAAAAAAAATGAGTAGGCACTCTCAATTGTCTTGCTTCAGCTTTTCTTCTTTCAGCTTGTATCCCCTAGTACCTACTTCTTACTGCCTCGTTCTCAATCTTATTCTCTCGAATCCGCTTCAGATTCCCTCCTCTGTCTTGCCTGTGGTAAAAAACATGAAGGGGTAGGGAATGGTCGCCTAGTGACCATTCTCGTTAATCATGGGCGACCAGCGGAGGACAGGAGTCCTAATTACGGGAATGGTCAATAGGCGACGATTCCCGGCCGTCAATGGTCTTGGGGGAGGGAGGCCGACAGTGGAGCTTTAACAACAACAATGTACGATAGTGGGGCTCTGACAGCGCTTTATGTGTGCTGATGTGTCAGTTATTCCTGCATTTGAGGGGTTCGATTATGAGTGCTAAGGTGTCAACACCTCAGCCCATTCCCACTGTTGATTTGCCAATACGCAACTAGAGCCTCAAGTTTCATATTCTGGACGTTGACATGTCATGCATTTGACAATTGCAGTAGAAATTCCAACTGAAGAAGTGTAGAAGATTGACGGCTCACAATCACTACCCCCCGACCCAAGACCTTGACGACAATATAGGGGCAAGCCAGTGATCAAATACGAGCAATGACCTTGCTTCGCTTGATCTCATTTCATCTAATTAGACGAGCTACGTTCGAGCGCTATTTTTTTTAGTGTCTTTTTAATCAACAATTTTGGATAGCATGTAGCTTTTCACCAATTTATTATGCCGGTTTTTTTGCCAATCAATCCTCTCTCTCTCTCTCTCTCTCTCTCTCTCTCTCTCTCTCTCTCTCTCTCTCTCTCTCTCTCTCTCTCTCTCTCTCTCTCTCTCTCCCCTATTTGGGCCACACTCTCCCTCACTACTTGCAAACTGTCAAGGCTTATAGACAACAAAACTTCGTGTGACCATGCCCTAATGAACCTCCCTTTGTAGGCTTGCAGGGACCTTCCATGTCGTAAATGATCTCCAACCTTAGTGCTCAAAGTTCAATAGCTACATGCATGTATCTGTGTTTCTTCTATATGCACGTGTGTGTGTGTGTGTGTGTGTGAGAGAGAGAGAGAGAGAGAGAGAGAGAGAGAGAGAGAGAGAGAGTGAGAGAGATCTGCTTCCTTTGTGTGTGGGTGTGTGTTGTGTGTGTGAGACAAAGTTGACGTGCCATTCACTAAGGTGTTGGAGCGTTGCAAGAAGGCCTTTCACATTTCAATTGCATTATTTAAGTGCAACGAGCTCAACGATTCAACTAATGATCAATGGGAGTCCAATGATTTTATGTGGATGTCTTGCACGCATTGTGTGTGTGTGTGTGTGTGTGTGTGTGTGTGTGTGTGTGTGTGTGTGAGAGAGAGAGAGAGAGAGAGAGAGAGAGAGAGAGAGAGAGAGAGAGAGAGAGAATAAGAAGTTATTGATTGCAAAATTTTGTGTGTCCTGAGGAATAAAGAATGGTTCATGTGATTCATCATGTGTGTGTGTGTGTGTGTGTGTGTGTGTGTAAAAGAGGGAGAGAGAGAGAGAGAGAGAGAGAGAGAGAGAGAGAGGGTGAGAGGGTTCTCACACCAGCACGAGAGAGAGAGAGGGGAGGGAGAATAAAGATTGGTCTTACAATCAGCAATCGATAAAGCGAAGATCAACAGTATCCACAATCGAGAATCCTGAATAGACATCGACATCTACAAAATCGAGAATTAACGTAATTGGAAAATTTCGATCCGGCGAATCCAAGGCAGAAGGCATACAAGACCAAGGCAAGAGCGAACCTCAACAGATAGCAAAGGTAGACGGAGGGAGGCAAGTTTGGCAACTCTTGGCTATTTTTTAAGGTCTTTATGCTAGATTTCTTGCTCTTACCTTCGGGTTTCTCGAATTCAAAGGTGAATCTCAAAATTCTTAGGTGGGATTGCACTAAACCTAGGTTTTTTCAAGCGTTTAAAGGAAAATTAGAATTTTCGAGGCAAATCTCAAAAAATTGTAAGGGGGGTTGCATTGAATTGAGGCTTGGAAAACATACATATGAGAAATTTTAGGGGCAACTTTATTATATTTGAAGGCTACTACTCTCAATTTCTCTATGCTTTGTAGGTTTTCTCACTTTCAAATCTAAAATTAGAGATAAATTTTAAAATATGTAGGTGGGACTACACTAAACCGAGAGAGAGAGAGAGAGAGAGAGAGAGAGAGAGAGAGAGAGAGAGAGAGAGAGAGAGAGAGAATCCACCCTTTCTCAACAACCGGAAAACTATAGTGCCCAAAAGTGTTGGGTAGTAGCAAATGGGTGCTCAAGGCAATGGGTGTACATGGGTTTGCTCAATCCACTCAGTGTTGGGGCTAATAGCAAGAGGGATTAGAGCTAAGGCTTAGGTGGGAGAACCTCTAGCCATGAATTGACAGACTGTGTGTGTGTGTGTGTAAGAGAGAGAGAGACAGAGAGAGAGAGAGACAGAGATTGTGTGTGTGTGTGTGTGGTGAGAGAGAGAGAGAGAGAGAGAGAGAGGAGGAAAGAGAGACCATTCACTTATCCAAACATGGGGGGTGTATTCTTCTCCATGCACTATCGCATCGTCCCATCATAATTGATGGCACTTTCCTATACATAAGAGCATTGTGGAGGCCAATGTGTTGAGATATATTTCTCTACATGTTATGGGAGTGATGAGACAATTGAAGCAAAAAATCAAAATGGGTCCTTTTCATGCAATGGTAAATACAAAAGGACCTTAATTGGGGATACAAAGATGTAGCATCCTAGCATTTGGCATTCTTTTGTAGCTAGCAGTGTTGTTTTATCATCTAAGAGCCACTGCCTCCACTACTTCAAATGCACATATTTGGAGAAGAGGTAGAAATTTTACATCTATCTTAAGGCGTGTGTGTGTGTGTGTGTGTGTGTGTGAGTGAGTGAGAGAGAGAGAGAGAGAGAGAGAGAGAGTATAGAGCATGCTTATGGCATCATTTCGAGGCATACAATATATATATATACATGTCCGATGTCATTTTTGAAAGGCTACCAGGTTACCAAGGGAAGTCTCCCTCTCTCTCTCTCTCTCTCTCTCTCTCTCTCTCTCTCTGTCTCTGTCTCTCTCTCTCTCGGGTGCTCCTACCAGCACAAGAGAGAGAGGGGAGGGAGAATAAACATTGTTCTTACAATCAACAATCGACAAAGCGATGATCAACAGAATCCACAATCGAGAATCACAAATAGACATCGACATTAACAAAATCGAGAATTGACGTAATTGGAAAATTTTGATCCGGCGAAGCCAAGGCAGAAGGCCTACAAGCCTAAGGCAAGAGCGAACCTCAACAGACAACAAAGGTAGACGGCGGGAGGCAAGTCTGGAAACTCTTGGCTATTTTTTACGGTCTTTATGCTAGATTTCTTGCTCTTACCTTCGGGTTGTCTCCAAATTCAAAGGTGAATCTCAAAATGCTTAGGTGGGATTGCACTAAACCTAGGTTTTTTTAAGCGTTTAAAGGCAAATTCGAATTTTTGAGGCAAATCTCAAAAATTTGTAAGGGGGGTTGCATTGAATTGAGGCTTGGAAAACTTACATATGAGAAATTTTAGGGGCAACTTTATTATATTTTAAGGCTATTACTCTCCATTTCTCTATGCTTTGTAGGTTTCCTCACCTTCAAATCTAAAATTTAGATATAAATTTTAAAATATGTAGATAGGACTACACTAAACAGAGAGAGAGAGAGATTGGGAAAATCCACCCTTTCTCAACAACAGGAAAACATTAGTGCCCAAAACTGTACGCCTGACAACTTGCATGTGTGTGTGTGTGTACGCATACGCGTGTACACTCTGTGTGTGTATGTGTCATCATCACTGTGTGTGTCACACACACACACACACACACACACACACACACACAGAGCACTGTGACACTAGCAACTAGACAAAGAAAGAGAAAGAGTGAGGTGGGTCACCAAGAACAAAACTAAGACCTTGACTAGCGTAGCTACTTGTGATCACACATAGGTACGACAGGCCAAGCGGTGGTGCTGCAACATTTAGCAGCAGTAACGTGGTTGTGAAGTGTTGTTGAACAAGGGGCTGGCACTGCTCATCAGTGGGGAGTGCTGGGTAGTAGCAAATGGGTGCTCAAGGCAATGGGTGTACATGGGTTTGCTGAATCCACTCAGTGTTGATAGCAAGAGGGATTAGAGATAATGGCTTAGGTGGGAGAATCTCTAGCCATGAATCGACAGACTGTGTGTGTGTGTGTGTGTGTGTGTGTGTGAGAGAGAGAGAGAGAGAGAGAGAGAGAGACATTGTGTGTGTGTGTGTGTGTGTGTGTGTGTGTGTGGCGAGAGAGAGAGAGGAGGAGGAAAGAGCGACCATTCACCTATCCAAACTTGGGGGGTGTATTCTTCTCCATGCACTATCGCATCGTCCAATCATCAATGATGGCACTTTCCTATACATAAGAGCACTGTGGGGGCGAATGTGTCAAGAGATATTTATCTACATGTTATGGCAGTGATGCGACAATTGAAGCAAAAAGTCAAAATGGGTCCTTTTCATGCAATGGTAAATACAAAAGGACCTTAATTGGGGATACAAAGATGTAGCATCCTAGCATTTGGCGTTCTTTTGTAGCTAGCAGTGTTGTTTTATCATCTGAGAGCCATTGCCACCACTACTTCAAATGCACATATTTGGAGAAGATGTAGAAATTTTACATCTATCTTAAGGGATGTGTGTGTGTGTGTGTGTGTGTGTGTGTGTGTGTGAGAGAGAGAGAGAGAGAGAGAGAATAGAGCATGCTTATGGCATCATTTCGAGGCATACAAAAAATATATATACATATATATACATGTCCAATGTCACTTTTGAAAGGCTACGACGTTGCCAAGGGAAGTCTCTCTCTCTCTCTCTCTCTCTCTCTCTCTCTCTCTAGGGTCCTCATACCAGCACAAGAGAGAGAGGGGAGAGAGAGAATAAACATTGTTCTTACAATCAACAATCGACAAAGCGACGAGCAACAGAATCCACAATCGAGAATCACGAATAGACATCGACATTGACAAAATTGAGAATTGACGTAATTGGAAAATTTTGATCCGGCGAATCCAAGGCAGAAGGCGTACAAGCCCAAGGCAAGAGCGAACCTCAACAGACAGCAAAGGTAGACGGCGGCAGGCAAGTCTAGCAACTCTTGGATGTTTGTTAAGGTCTTCATGCTAGATTTCTTGCTCTCACCTTCGGGTTGTCTCCAAATTCAAAGGTGAATCTCAAAATTCTGAGGTGGGATTGCACTAAACCTAGGTTTTTTCAAGCGTTTGAAGGCAATTTAGAATTTTCGAGGCAAATCTCAAAATTTTTTAAGGGAGGTTGCATTGAATTGAGGGTTCGGAAATTCCATATGAGAAATTTTAGGGGCAACCTTATTATATCTAAAGTCTATCACACTCAATTTCTCTATACTTTGTAGGTTTTCTCACCTCAAATCTAAAATTTAGAGAAATTTTAAAATATGTAGGTGGGACTACACTAAACCGAGAGAGAGAGAGAGAGAGAGAGACAGAGAGAGAGAGAGAGAGAGAGAGAGAGAGAGAGAGACTGGGCAGATCCACCATTTTTCAACAACGGAAAAACTATAGTGCCTAGAACTGTACGCTTGACAACTTGCGTGTGTTTGTTTGTGTGCGGATACGTGTGTGTGTCACACACACACACACAGAGAGAGAGAGAGAGAGAGAGAGAGAGAGAGAGAG
>NC_140933.1:44355606-44360606 GCF_014529385.1 Adiantum capillus-veneris | reverse complement strand
GTCGTTGCTCGTTCGTGCAAAGAAATGTGCCAAGCCTCGCATGCTGTCTCTCATTTATCTCCATGTGAGGCCGTGGTTGGAGCGTCGTTTGTATTTGGAGCAAGCCAGGGAGCCGTCCTCTTGTGGACAATTGTGGGGTTTGTTTTAGCCATGGCAGCCACAGTTGTGAGTTTCATGCATAGATTTTAGGAATGTGAGATGCAGGGGCAAGGGCACACATGTATAGGCTGGTGCAGCTGAGAAAGCCTTGCTTTCTTGAGCAGAGAGAGAGAGAGAGAGAGAGAGAGAGAGAGAGAGAGAGAGAGAGAGAGAGAGAGGGTGGGAAACTAGAGCTCGAAGTGCACATTTCCGCTTGCAAGCAGAGAGAGTATACAAGGGTAGGGTGCAACAGGCTGCATTATGACAAGAACAATTTTGGTTGTCTTGAGCACCTATGGCAAGCTCTCTTGGAGGACCCTATCAAGGAATGTTTGTGTTGGTCATGCCATATAAGGAGAGGCATCAAATCACGATCTGAGGATCGTAGTGCAGAAAAGGGCTATGCTCAAGAACAGGAGCCAACGGGTGGGGTTTTCTTTTAAGAAAGTCCTTTGGGGGAACATTCTCGCCTAATTAGTTAATGAATGGTCGAGTATGTCCCTCTAATTTTGGTTTGGGGCTTTATTAGAAGGTATCTACAAAGATCCCTTGGTTTGAATGCGAAGGAAAAGGCGAGGATGAGGGTAACGTGGCCAGTTGGAGGAAAGGCGGAGGATATGTGGGTAAGGTGGCAAAATTCTTTTTTTTTGGTTTGAAAAGCTTTTGAGGTGGAAAAGAGAAGATATGTATGACGCCTAGAGGTGGTGGCACGTTGGACGGAGGGGTATTTTGATAATTTGAGGGGTATTTTAATAACTTTAATGATTTTTTTTTGTGCGTCGGCGTGCGAGAAGGAGATCCCTGGTGACGATATGTCTGAGACCGGCAAGCCACAGAGAGAGAGTGTTGGCGTCAAGTTGGGAATGCGCGCGAGAGAGAGAGAGCCAGAGCAGGATCTGTTGCACAATGAGGTCGGAAGGCAAAACACTCTGCTCACTGCCATTCAACTCTGATCCCGCTTTGCAGAGTCGATGAGGGTTCGCCTGCTTGATTCAGGACTGGAGGGTTAATGGAGAAGAGATAGTCAATCAAAACCGCCCCTCAGGTGCTTCAAAGGGAAACATGCCCGAAGAGCAGGGAAACATGCTCACGTTGCAGGACAACAATGCGCATAGCCTGGCGTCCGTCCGCAATCTGCACGAGTGAAGGGAAGAAGGGGGGGGGGAGGGGGGGGGGGGGGGTGGGGGGGTGGCGCGCGAAGCTCTGTGGGGGAGATCAACAGAGAGCGACATTGTGCAGATCTGTGCGGCGGGAAAGCTTTACTTTTGCTTCCACTTTTCACGACTCCAAGGAATCCATGCCACTAATTAATTAATGAAAGTCTAATTGTCGAATAGACCCAGGTATAGATCCAATCCACTCATTAAAAGTCTTGCTTTTTTGAAACATTAGCTAATTGCCGACAAGCTTTATGCAACAGTCCAAAATGGCTCCTAAGTTTTTCATGGTTTACTAAGGCCTTATCTAAGGCAACATGTATATACATCACAAATGTTTCCACAAGACAATGCCTATAGTAGTGTCCTTTTACAATTACTAGAAATTGAAAAGAAAATTTTCCATCACTAGGTCCTCCCAATCTTTTTTTCATTTGTTTTATAGAGAATCTAATAAGATTCTCTGTTTGCGTTAAAGGTAAAACTCAAGCAATGCAAGACAGACGGTTGGTTTTCATTATCGTAAGAAATTGATATTTTTTTAGGACAAGGCATCGGGAGGAGAAGGACACGTGGAGGAGAGATGCAAGTCGAGCGGACAGAGCAAAACACTGACAAATGGCGAGACAGAGAGAGACGCAGGGATGGGATGGTTGCACAGAGGAGTGGTGAGCCACTCTCTCTCTCTCTCTCTCTCTCTCATCATGAGGCGATGCGCATCAATGACGTTGATGGCGAGCAGGAGTGGGCATGGTGGCAAAAAGACATGGCACTTAGGACCGTTTGGGAGGTAGTAGAGAAGAGCCCTGGATCATGTAGGTGGTGCACGAAGAGAGCGAGGGAAAGTAGGACAGAGAAGGGGGAAAGAATCGTTCTGAGATTTTTTTAAAGCAAGGTCTTGCATGGACAGTATCGTTCATGTACAAAGCCATGATTGAAGTGTTGCCTGCCATTGTGCCCTGGATGGGATGAAGCTCGCGCATCAGCTCAGCCAAAGCATGTAGTGGAAGTGGGGCTGCACAGCTGATGGCGATACGGAAGACCTGGCTTCTTTGCGTAGGCTTGAACTCGCTCACATGCTTCGTTCTGAAGATCTGCAAAGTACACAACTTGCGTTCCGACTCCCTCCCTCTCTCTATCTCTCTCTGACTGTATCTTTGATTCTGTCTGTGTGTGTGTGTGTGTGTGTCTTCGCTTGTTAGGGTCTAGAGTCTATCTTCGACTGTCGAGATGCCAAGGCGGGTTGGCGTGGTGCAGGGTGTCATGCACAGCTGCACTCAAGACCCAGGAGGGTTTTTAGGGAAGGTCGACGGCGGAGGGCGACTGCACAGGCTAGAAGGACGAGCGGACGAGGGGGTGTGTTCGTGATCCGACGACAGGGGAAGCGGAGGAAGGGTGGTAGGGGGGCTACGTGAGAACAGGGCGGGAAGGAAGAGAGCATGCAACGTGATTCAGTCGAGAATCTGTAAAGATTCTACCTAATCGAAGCGGAAAATACCCAATAGTATGTGTTTCAATTTTCCATCATTAACTTGCTCCAGTTTCCCCCCTTCTCATTAGATAGAATCTTTACCTTTGCTCTTGAAGTCATTCTCTAAAATTTGGATATGACGCATAGATAAACATAGACAAGTTCAACATTTATTCTTAGCATGGTGATCTAGACCAGTCAGACGAACATCCCATGTACCGAGCTCAATGCATATCGTTGTGTGTCCAAATCCTCCCCCTGCCCAACTTCATCGACCTACATCCTAGCTTGTTGTGCCGCATGTTGCCACCAACACATCTCGTTCTGTTGCCACTTTCACCATCCATCCTCATCCCAACTGCCCTTTGTGCACGTGTCTTGCCCTTCCTACTCTCGGTATGCACCATTTTATGCTTCTATACTTTCTTTCCCTTTCCAACACTATATCTTGGAGGGTTAGGTCTCTTCAATCTCGAAAAAATAAAAATCCTTTATGGACTCCCTGAGTGAAGGGTGAGTTTAGAAAATGAAAAGCCCCATGGAAGTGGAAAGTCAAAAAACTTTCCATGGCCATATGAGGAGGTGGTTTAGTTTCCATTGTGTGTGCATTGATACGTTTTTATTTTATTTTTTATTAGCTTTCCTTTAAAGTTTTGTTCTCTTTAGAGTTTCCTTACACTATTTGCACTATCTACGTATGTGTGGCAACTGGACAAGCCTTATCTAACTATCCACAATCATTTTTATTTTGTTTAACTCACAATTATGAGTGAATGTATTATATTCACCCAAAAAAGGAATATACAATCTCTACTTTTATATTTATACTCTTTATAATGCAACTTCAATTTTTCAAGGAAGGAGAGACCCTCCATCTGTCACTCACTCTTCACTTAAGAGAAAATCTCTCTAAAATGCAAAAGTGAGAGTAAAATTCTAAGAAGCTTTTCAACTTTTGTCAGAATGTAAAATCAAAAAAATTTCTTTTTTTTTGGTAGTAGAAAGTGCTTTTCTATACATATATAATGGGAGGAGGGATTCCGATCCCCCCTTCCTGCCATGCGTCATCAGCAGGTCAATCCGACAAGTCAATCCGACAGTGTGTCCTGGCACTTGACAATGGACAAAGACAGACAGAGAGAGAGAGAGAGAGAGAGAGAGAGAGACTCATTGCAGTGTTGCACTAATTGCGGCATCGTAGGGGACCTAGACGACCATGGACTCTGGAGAAAATGAATCCCGTTGAATCAAATATTGCAGTCTATGTTAATGCCATGCTCTGAGGCACGTGCGTGTCATATCCTGCTCAACAAATAGTTATAGATTGCAACCAACGATGCCCATCGACGTCACATTTATGTGTGTGTGTGTGTGTGTGTGAGAGAGAGAGAGAGAGAGAGAGAGAGAGAGAGAGAGAGAGAGAGATCCTATAATGTCGAGTCTCGACTCTGGATTAGAGATAGATATATATATATATATATATATATATATATATATATATATATATATAGAGAGAGAGAGAGAGAGAGAGAGAGAGAGAGAGAGAACGTTCCAATGATAGAGTTCAATTTCACAAACATACTAAACTCAAAGAGGAAATTTTCCAAAAGAACCTTAAGTTTGCCAATCCAAGCGGATTTTCTCTTTGTCCCCTCCCTTCAATTAACATGTTTTGAATTGTCAACTAGCTCAAAGGTTAAGCTCATGCATGTGTTCTTGCACATGCGTGAAGGAAGTGATGAGGTGTTGAAGAAGGCGTGTCGCTATTGGAATAGATCGAATTGATGGGGGGGTCTGTTGCCGTTGGTGTATGTGGAGAAGATGGGGTACGTGGAGGCGATGGGGTACATGTTGATCATGTAAGAGAAATTAGAGCATCTGAGCCGGCAAGTTCAAGTTGGCTGAAAAGTTGCATCCTAACTAGGGTAGAGGGGCCAGTTGTGGTACGGCCCCCAGAGAAAAGACACATGAACCCCTAATTTTAATATGTTTGGGGACCAAAAGAAGCACAAAAAAGTGGAGTTGAAACGGCTAGTTCATTTGAAATAAAGCCTTCTCATTGGCCAGGGCGTGGGTTCAAGACGTTGTGGCTGCATTTTACCTCTTTTGGCCCCCATTGGTGTTCTTATTCATGCCGATTTTTGATACACTTGATTCCGAAAATCGCGCCGCAACTACCGACTTTCAAACCCGACCAATCCCAAATTATTTTTCCAGAACGCTTATGAAAAGGC
>NC_140933.1:44343106-44350606 GCF_014529385.1 Adiantum capillus-veneris | reverse complement strand
TGGGCAACTGCAGCTGAGGTGACAGAACTGAAGTGATTGCATGGGCCTGAAGTGCTCACATTTTTTAGAGCGCCAGTCTTTCAGATCAGTGATCGGAGTTCCGGTTGCCAAGTTATTGGCTGTTCAAGATTCATCGGGGGCCGGTTCCGTGTTAGTCTAGTCGGCTCGGCTGGAGTGCCATCGGGGAGTTTTTGTCTTTTGTCCGGGTTTTGGAATGCAATCATTGCGGGGAAAGGCCAACACTGCTGCGCTTTGCTGGAGAACAATGACATGCTAGGCGATGCTTGGCCGAAGTGTATACTAAATGTGATGTTGTTTTACGAGAGCACAAAAAGTGCTTGAAGAGCTTCATGTGATCTCATGGAAAGCATTGATTGTGGGATTGACCCTAAGGGGAGAGAATCCCTGAAGAGACTATTGGCAAGGACTACTTGAAAGAGATGTTGTGCTTGGCAGTGATTTGGCCGACATGTATGCTAAATGGATGCCCTTACTATGGTCGCCCAAAGAGGCCAAATGAAAACGGTCCAAAGCTAAATTATTAAGGGCCGCCCACCTTGTAAACTAAGGGACGTAGGTGTGAAGCCAAGGAATGGCGTGGAGGTCAGGGGCCAGGGTGCAAGAAGAAGCAAAGGCGAGCTCCCGCAGGGCGGGGAAGCTCTCGGCTGAAGTCCGCCATGTGACAAAAACTTCTTAGCTCGCGATGGTGCAGATATTCGGCACCATTTCCGTTGGATTTCAGGCAGGTCTGACTCCACGATGCCACATCATTAGGAGGTTTTTTTGTGCCTCCCTAGCAACGATGGCGCCATCGTTGCTAAGGGAGGTAGGGAGTTATAATTAGGCGGGGTTTTTTTGCATGAAAGGGGGATATTTTGCATGAGAGAAGGCGAAGAGAAGCAAAGAGGGGCAAGAGTGACGAAGGGAGCTTGGCAAGGCGTGCGGAAGGGAGAACGAGGAGGAGGAAGCAACAGCTCTCTGTTTTTCTCTCATGCTTGAGAGAAAAACAAGTCGAGGAGGAGGAGGAGGAGGAGGGGGAGCTTTTCTCATTCATTCTCGAAGCAAGAAGGAATCGTTCTCTCTCTCGAGCTTGAACAAGAGGGCAATTAAGGAGGAGGGAGCTCTCTCTTGATCTTATGCTCGGAAAGCAAAGTACTTACTCTCTCTCACTCTCTTTCTCTCTCTCGGCCCTTAAGAAGAAAAGGCAGATGGAGAAGGGCATCAAGCAAGGAGGATAGCGAGGTGAAGGGAAAGAAACATAAGAAAGTGGTCAAAATCAGGGAAGGCAGGAAAAGAAGCCCGAAGGAGCTTGAAGCTTGGTCGAAGCAAGCAAGGGAGGAAGTCGAGGCAAACAAGCAAAGGCGAGCTTGGTCTTGAACTAAAGCAAGAGAAAAAAGGAGGAGAAGCCAAAAGCTAGGTAAGAAGCAAGAGGAAATCACGAGGCAGTGCAAAGCGCACAAAGCGGGATAATTGATAACTATTGAAGCTTGATGATCGAGACAACGAACTGAATTGAAGCTTGCAGAATCCGCAAGGTATTCGAAGCAGATAAAGCGGCAGAGGGAAAATTTCATCACCGTCATCCATTAATGATTGAATTAGCATTTTGTTAATTTTGGTGTCGTTAATGGCCCAGTTAATCCTATAAATGGGAGCTTAAACTCCTAGTTAGCAGTTGATCCAAGTGACGGTGCTGTTAACAGCCCGCCTTGGCTAAGAATTAGTTGTACTCAAAGCTTTAATCAATTAATTGAAGGGTATGGTGATTTCTAGGTTCAGTTGCATCTATTTCTCTCATTCTCTCTCTTTCACACCTCTCACAGCCAGAAGCCCGGAGCTTGCCCGGCTCACGTTTCGAATACATATCCCGCGACATCTTTGGTTAACCTTACTCGAAACGAGCCGGGGTGGGAGGTAAAGATGGAGAATTTAGAGGAGATGATGAAAATGATTGCAGAATTAAGTGTGAACGGTTTTGATGATAAGTCAATTGTTCCCAATTTTTTGAAGATGCTTCAATTAGTTCAAGGATCTCTGCTTGACCGTTAAGAAGAAAAATCAAATCGATGAAGCTTTGGATGCAGCTTTAGATGCAGTATATGACAAGAGACGACTCTTTGATGGATACGATCTAGAGGGCTATGAGCTGGAGACCGAGGTAAGAGGGATACCAGAAGAATTGATGATCAAATCTTTTGAGCAGTTAGTGAGCTCAGATGTGAAGGAGTAGATTCAAGAGGTTACCAGAGCCTGCAATAGCAACTGGGAGTATTTCAAAGAAGCTATTGTGCAAGTACGTTATGAGCAGTTTGAATGCTATCAAGAATAGAGTTCAAGTCTACCGGACTACGCAAATATCCGAGGACAAGTACGATCAAAGTTAGAAGCTGTGATTGATGAGTTTATTGTGCAGGATGCTACTTTCTTATAGGCTAATGATGAAGACATAGTCAAAGCTATGTATGAAAGGTTGAGTTTTGCAGATTCCGTGCATGAAGTAGAAGTCCTTGAGGGTGAGTCTCTACCGCCTCAAACTACACAGGGTGAATTTTTCAAAGAATCTACACATGCAGTTCGGAATACACAGAATGAATTTTGCAAAGAACCTATGCATGTAGTACATGAAGAAAAGAAATCAGGGGATCAAAACAGTGAAGTGGCTAAAGCCCAAGAAGAAAATTTTCAGGTAAATGAGTGCAACCAAATTCAAGTAGACATGCAGGAAGAATCGGTTACAGGTGATACTTTTGCTACTGAACCATAATTAGAGAAAAAAATTTATGGTGCAGATTTTACCATAGACGTGATTGAAGATACTGGTACAGGTTTCGCCGAAGAGTTGATTAATGATACAGATGTTATAGGTCAAAGCAGGGCTGCTGTTGAGAGCAGCAGGACCATGGATTTTGATGTACTAGATTTATCTAATTTGGATGTACCAGATTTTGAGGACTTGGCTAAGCAAGAGTATGTGCTTGAAGTTCTGCAAAATATTGATTCAAAGGGGGTGGAGACTCCTTCATTGCCAAGATTTTGTGAAGAGCAGCTACTAAAGTGGGAACCTGAACTTGAATGTGATGATGATGAATCAGAGGGGGTGCAGACTCCTTCTCTGCTGACAAGTTTCTGTGACCTAGAGCTACCGATCTGGCAGACTGATCCTAAATTTGATGATGGTGATTTAGAGAGGGAGCAAACCTCTTCTCTATCAAGAATTTGTGATAGAGGGCTCACACTGTGGCAGAATGATCATGAACTTGATGATGCTGATTCAGAGGGGGTGCATAGTGAAGTGCAATCTCTTGTTGATGAATATGATTGGTTTCATTGTGCCGATGATATAGACAGGGCAGTAGATGAAATTTTGAATGTGGATGACGAACTTTGTGCTACAGAAGTGCAAAGATATCTGGATGAGGGGGAAAGACTTGAAGAGCAATTTATAGCAGAAGCATTTAGTATGCATGTCACATGTGGAAATATCAGTTTACAGTAACCTGAGATGTTGAAGATGAAGGAACCTTCTGAAGCAATGGACCTGGACCTTATGTGCTTACTGAACGAAGCTTTGGAAGTGTTCTCAAACACAGATGCTAAGGATACCAATCAATCTATATTCATGCATGAGAGTTTGTTCAGATGCAGTCGATGATGATTTGATGCAGTTGTTAGATGATGTACTACTTGATTTCGAGCCTCTACGAGGTAGAGAATTGTTTTCTCATGCATCTTTTGAGCCTAATGAAGAAATTTTTAACAGAGACTTGATGTATTCAGATATGCATGATTGGGATTCCAATACTAGTGAGAGTGAACCTGTGATTGATGATCGACAATTGGATGAGCCAGTTGCATAGGGGATATGGCAGTATCTGATGCTACATGATGCTATATGGGATGTGATGTTACCCTATAATGTAGGGGATTTTGAGCTAGCTTTTGACCCAGGAGGTGACAGGTATATGCATGGTCCGGGTCAATTGACTTATATGCCATGATCCGGGCGGTTTGCATGAATATTTGTGGGTTAATTTATGTTTATGCTATAATGCTTGAAATTCTTGTATTTTCCCTATGATCCTGGAGGATGGTGCAAATTTTTTAAAGGAATGCTCACAATAGGGCAAATGATTGAGTTCCCGTTTGATCCCGAGGGCTACTAAAGTGCCAAATACATATTTGAAGAGTACCAGCTATCTGATGTAGTAGGTTGCATGGTACAAGGTTTTGTTTTCTAGATTATGCTGAGTCAGAATAGTTTTGGTTGTGCATTCAATAAGATTACATGGCTGGCTTCCAACTGTCTTCTTTGGACAATTGATAAAGTATCTTCACATCTTTTGAGTTGGTTCTGCTACCAGAACTTGATGTAAAGGACTTGACGACCATTCCGTGTGTAGACAGAGTAAGGCATACTTGAGCTTGATAGGGTTCGTTAAAGAGAGCTTAATGGTCAAGCCGTGTGCATCATTAACTGGAGCACTTGAGTCTGGTGGGGTTCACTAAACAAGTTATCCATAATTCCTTTGAAGATACGACAGATGTGGTTCAGACATTTTTGATGGGCAGCTACCTATTGATTAAGTTAGAACATTGATGATATGATGTAAACCTTACTTTATTTTTCATATGTTTACCAATTATGTGAGTCTGATGATGGCAAAGAGCTTAAGGTACCTGTACCAAATGCAGATTGAAGTGTTGTTGGCACAGACCAGAGGCTGTGCAGGTTCAGAGGGGGTGGATGTCGTGTAGCTCCGCTGCCATGATGAGAAAAAGAGCAAAGAAATGCAAGCTAAGGTTCTTAGAAGCCTACACATTAAGTGAGCAGTGATCAGGGCTTGATAACAGGCCAAGCTTAATGATTAATGTATGCCAGATGAGTCTTAAAAGGGCCATTAGATGCCTTAATGATGCCAAAAAGGAGTATGCTTGAAGTGAACACAGATGAGAGATTATAATCTAGAACTGTAGTGCTTGAAGTGCTCTACCGGCCTGTCTTTACGGCTTGTCGATTGGAGCCACGATGAAGAAGTTATGGCACTTTGAAGTTTAAGTCGATTGCAGATCCGTACCGGATTGGGCAACTGCAGCTGAGGTGACAGAATTGAAGTGATTGCATGGGCCTGAAGTGCTCATATTGTGGAGAGCGCCAGTCTTTTCAGATCAGTGATCGGAGTTCCGGTTGCCAAGTTATTGGCTGTTCAAGATTCACCGGGGGTCGGTTCCGTGCCAGTCTAGTCGGCTCGGCTGGAGTGCCATCATGGATTTTTTGTCTTTCGTCCGGGTTTTGGAATGCAATCATTGCGGGGAAAGGCCAACACTGCTGCGGTTTGCTGGAGAAAAATGACTTGCTAGGCGATGCTTGGCCGAAGTGTATACTAAATGTGATGTTGTTTTACGAGAGCACAAAAAGTGCTTAAAGAGCTTCATGTGATCTCATGGAAAGCATTGATTGTGGGATTGACCCTAAGGGGAGAGAATCCCTGAAGAGACTATTGGCAAGGACTACTTGAAAGAGATGTTGTGCTTGGCAGTGATTTGGCCGACATGTATGCTAAATGGATGCCCTTACTATGGTCGCCCAAAGAGGCCAAATGAAAACGGTCCAAAGCTAAATTATTAAGGGCCGCCCACCTTGTAAACTAAGGGACGTAGGTGTGAAGCCAAGGAATGGCGTGGAGGTCAGGGGCCAGGGTGCAAGAAGAAGCAAAGGCGAGCTCCCGCAGGGCGGGGAAGCTCTCGGCTGAAGTCCGCCATGTGACAAAAACTTCTTAGCTCGCGATGGTGCAGATATTCGGCACCATTTCCGTTGGATTTCAGGCAGGTCTGACTCCACGATGCCACATCATTAGGAGGTTTTTTTGTGCCTCCCTAGCAACGATGGCGCCATCGTTGCTAAGGGAGGTAGGGAGTTATAATTAGGCGGGGTTTTTTTGCATGAAAGGGGGATATTTTGCATGAGAGAAGGCGAAGAGAAGCAAAGAGGGGCAAGAGTGACGAAGGGAGCTTGGCAAGGCGTGCGGAAGGGAGAACGAGGAGGAGGAAGCAACAGCTCTCTGTTTTTCTCTCATGCTTGAGAGAAAAACAAGTCGAGGAGGAGGAGGAGGAGGAGGGGGAGCTTTTCTCATTCATTCTCGAAGCAAGAAGGAATCGTTCTCTCTCTCGAGCTTGAACAAGAGGGCAATTAGGGAGGAGGGAGCTCTCTCTTGATCTTATGCTCCGAAAGCAAATTACTTACTCTCTCTCGCTCTCTTTCTCTCTCTCGGCCCTTAAGAAGAAAAAGGAGATGGAAAAGGGCATCAAGCAAGGAGGATAGCGAGGTGAAGGGCAGAACAGAAGAAAGTGGTTAGAATCAGGGAAGGCAGAAAAGAAGCCCGAAGGAGCTTGAAGCTTGGTCGAAGCAAGCAAGGGAGTAAGTCAAGGCAAACAAGCAAAGGCGAGCTTGGTCTTGAACTAAAGCAAGTGAAAAAAGTAGGAGAAGGCAAAAGCAAGGTAAGAAGCAAGAGAAAAGCACGAGGTAGTGCAAAGCGCACAAAGCAGGATAATTGATAAGTACTGAAGCTTGATGATCGAGATAGCGAATTGAATTGAAGCTTGCAGAATCCGCAAGGTATTCGAAGCAAATAAAGCGGCAGAGGGAAAATTTCATCACCGTCATCCATAAATGATTGAGTTAGCATTTTGTTAAGTCCTATGTCGTTAACGGCCCGGTTAATCCTGTAAACGGGAGCTTAAACTCCGAGTTAGTAGTTGATCCAAGTGACGGTGCTGTTAACAGCCCGCCTTGGCTAAGAATTAGTTGTACTCAAAGCTTTAATCAATTAATTGAAGGGTACAGTGATTTCTAGATTTAGTTGCATCTGTTTCTCTCATTCTCTCTCTTTCACCCCTCTCACAGCGAGAGGCCCGGTGCCTGCCCGGCTCACGTTTCGAATACATATCCCCCGACACCGTGGAAAATGCTTAAAAATAAAAAAAATTCTCTAAATTTTGATAGGCAAAGGTGCCTATCAAAAATCAATCCCCCCCCCCCCCCCACACACACACACACACACACATACATAGAGAAAAATGTTTTAGCGTTGAACGAATGACGTAGCAAGTAGAAGGGAAAAGAGGAGAAACTGAGAATAAAATGTTTAAGGGTGTAAGAACAATAAAAAAAAAATGTTAAAGTTACACAACAACTGTTTAACACTTGAATATCTATGAAAAGGAGGGAGAGAGAGAGAGAGAGAGAGAGAGAGAGAGAGAGAGAGAGAGAGAGAGAGAGAGAGAGAGGAAGAAGAATAATAATAATAATAATAAATTTTTTAATCCCATAGGAACAATCCTAGAAGATATATATGGCAACCTGGGTGAGAATAAAGTTATGTTTGTTTCATTTTCCAAATCTCTCTCTCTCTCTCTCTCTCTCTCTCTCTCTCTCTCTCTCTCACACACACACACACACACACACACACGTCTTGAAAAAAGAAGAATTTAAAATGTTGTAGG
>NC_140933.1:41543106-41565606 GCF_014529385.1 Adiantum capillus-veneris | reverse complement strand
TGATCTAATATGAGAGAGAGAGAGAGAGAGAGAGAGAGAGAGAGAGAGAGAGAGAGAGAGAGAATTGTCAATTTTTTTTGGAGTGATCCACTCTCTCCACTTGTGTGCATACAGACACTTATCTACACCTACAAATGTGTGTGTGTGTGTGTGTGTGTGTGTGTGTGTGTGTGTGTGTGTGTGTGACCCAATGGCCATGCTTTTCTTGGCCGCAGCAAGGCGCGGGTCACACACTAGTTACAATGATGGAAAGATCCATTTACAATTTGAAAGAAAGATATAATCTTTACAAAACTTTCTTTTTCAACCCAAGAGGACACGTGTCCACCATCGACAACCTATGCATCAACGATTGAAAAATTGCACCATTTCTCCACCACCCCCCTATGGCCTTCTTCAAGCCAAAAAGAAACATTGGTGCTATTTACTGTCCTTCATATGCAAAGGAGCAATGTAGAGCTACGAACTAGCCCTCTTTCACAATGCTCCCTACACGGTCTCAAGTCCCAAGTTGTCGATCCACACTCTCCTTCCCTCCAAGTGTCTTCTATGCAAACCATGCATTAAGCCTCACTTTGGGCGGCTTCCCAAACGGGCGCTACCTGTTCCTCATATGGCCCTACATGGGCGCTCACAAAGTGAGCACCTTTTGCAGTTGGATAGAGTTGAATTCATAAACACACGAACACATATTTTACTTTTGACTTCCTAAACGTCGAAGATGATTGGTTGGGTTGGTTAGCTCGTGGATTTTTCTCACACGTGGCGTGAGTTTAAATTGCAATGGCCCACTTAGCTTTTGAAGTGATTAATGGTCCCTTGTTTAATGGAGGCGCCCATTCCTTGGGCGGGGGGGGGGGGGGGGGGGGGAGAGGCCGCCCATCAAAAAAGCTTGCACATCCGTGACCAAACTGCCACATCCGCACCAACATGCACCCTTGATGTTTGAGTGTGAAGCAGCTTCAAACGGCCATTCTAGTGTGGCGAACTCCTATTGGTTGCTTTTTTTGTCTTCCAACCCTTAGCTATTCCTATGTCTTTTGTCAAACCTTCATAAAACGTAACCTACTACACCAAGGACAGAATCAGAATCTAAGGTGTATCGGCATCGCCACTCTTAACACAAGAACACAAGCAAGGCAATACAATTTTAACGCCGGAAGGCATTCATTTAAAGAGGAGAGTGCCATGGCTGCTTATTGCTGGTGCAGTAGAGCAAGATGGGTGCATATCCGGCTGCGCGGAGGGCGAGGGCATTCGTAAGGGGCTTCCGTCACGAGCTCATCATCATTGCAGACTCGGTCACTCTCAGAGCCTGTGGGAAGAGCTTCTAGGTGGCACCATGGAAGCGTCCACTGCAAAGAAGCTGGATGATGCATTCATGGAGCACAAGGTGGAAAAAGCCCTCCCTTCCTGGCTCCCCTTCTTCCCCCATCGCTCCTTCTGGATTGCTCCCCATGACGAGACTCTCAAAAACCTGCACGTTTTGGCCCAGCATTTGAAGGTGTATCGTGGTCGCTCCCCAAAGGACAGGTCCATTCGGGGTCCCATCTCTCATGTCACAATGTCGTCCCTTGTCACTCATATCGACAGACTCTTGGCCCGTATTGAACATCCACATGCAAATTCTGTCCCTAGGGTAAAGGGGCCAATAAAAAACCGGCCCCCTTTGATGGGACCTGTGGACTGCCTAAAATAAAGCCGTTTTGTTCCAAGTTTGAGACACAATCAAGCGGGTGCTGGGTTGGTTAGGGCAAGCGACAATTGAATGCATGCCGTTGGATCTCGAGTTCACGCCTTGGTGGCTCATTGGCTCAACTTACGCCCCATGGCGTCTCCCTATTCATGGCGTTTTTTGTTACACATGGAATTTTGTTCCATCTCGTGCGTCTTGCAGCCTTCAGTGTTCGCGACATCGCTTCTACAGCTAATAGCCCTTGCGCTCAGCTTTTGATTGCACCCTCCCAAACTGAAAACAGTGCATCAGACTGGTCGCAATTCATCGCCTTTCTTAGGTGGCCTTAAGTTGGGTGTTTTACCCTATTTCAGGTAAATTTGTGTGTGTGTGTGTGTGTGTGTGTGTGTGTGTGAGAGAGAGAGAGAGGGGGGGGGGGGGGGGGGGGGGGTAGGTAGGTATGTCAGTGCTCGAAAAAAAGCCAAAATTTTAGAGGTAAAGTGGCTCCTTTTGCAGGTTTTGCACTAAATTTGGCTATACTTTTTTAGATTTTGTAGATTTTTCCACCTTCAATTTTAGAGTTGAGGTCAATTTTAGAATTTGTAGGTGGGACTACACTAAACCGAGGTTTCTTCCGAGCATTGCACTGTATAATAATTATGTGTGTGGCTAGGGAGGAGGGCTATCCCCTTGTGCTAGAGTCTTAGGATATTGTATTGTCTATTGCCCCCAAATTGTTTGGCCTATGGTCTAGCCAATTTACCCAAATTGTTTGGTCTATGGTCTACCCAATTTACCCAAATTCCTCGTAGGTTAGTCCATCAAAATCCCTTCCTTCATGGAAGTTCTACTACCCTTCAATCACTCGCTCAAGGTCTATAGATAGATGTAGTCCTAGGTTCTTCATGAGTGTTTCACATTGCAATCCACCATAATCTTTCCATAGAGAAGACCCTCTTGAAGCTCTCTAGAGGCCCATCTGTCTTAGTGCTTGCAAATTCTTACGCTCGACATACAAACTCCCTCGAGTGGTGCACTTATAAGAAACCATGTATATCATGCGCGTCCAAATCACCCCTATACTTACATGTTCTAAAATAAAAAAAAGACCCCATTTTTCCTATCAAACTTACGTGTTTTTTTTCTTTTTGATTAAAACCCCCTTCATTTAAAGAAAATCTTTTATGAATTAAAAAACCCGTCCATTTGAACGCACATTATACATGATTTTTATTTAAAGTGCACTACCTGAGTAAATTCAGCTTTGCTTCAAGCACTATCTCAAGAAGTTTCTTAAATTTGTCCAACCATAGTCATCTTATAATTACTCAGATTGAGCAGATCTTCTACTTTGTGAATCTTGAAAATGGTGGTTTGTTCACTCAATGGGTATAACCTCTACTAATTCCATGTTGAATAGGTGAGCAAAAAAAGGAGCTAGTGAATCAACAAAATAAATGAGATGTTTGTCTTATAGGCTATAAAATAGATTTATTGCGAGCGACTAAATAAAAAATTTAGTTTTATCAAGATTAGTTTTATAAAAAAGGCACTCTAAATACCCTGGGATAGTATGGCTAGGCCGGGGCATCATGGTGTATTCTAATTTACTTATGATCACAATAGTTATTGAGAGCCTATTTTCACCTTTTTTTTTTTGAAAAAATTTTAATGGTGCTGCAAGAGTTGACTCTAAGATCAAAGATTTTTTTAGCAACGCGAAGATACTTTCCCTGTTTTTAGCAGAGCTTTTAGTAAGAGAGGGGCACCTTGTTTTTGCTTGGGATGCACTCCAATCTACAAAATTATCATAAAAGAAGCAATAGACCTCAGTTTTCGGGGCTGACAAATACATAGTGAAACTCTACATACATATTATATGGAGGTGTTGCAAGCTCTCTATCACGATCTTCATAAAAACCTGTCTCTCGTTCACAGAAATAAGAAAAAGAACCATCTCTCGCTACTCTCTTTTTGCATCGTGATTGTTGTTAGTATGAGTCTCATATGGGCAAAGTGATATGGTAAGGTGATAATTTATGTTATAGGTCTAAGCTTGATGCATCAATGTGAGGTCAAACACTCTCTCTTGTATGTCATGCATGTATCCAAAAATAGTGAAAAGCTATTTAGCATCTAAGTGAAAGTTATGGCATATAATTGATCAAAGTGATGAAATTGTTTTGTATCATGATTAAGATTATGTGATGATGTTATATAATGCATGAATCCTCAAAGGATAGATGTGGAGATCTCATGTGCATGTGTATATTGTTGTTCACCCTTTTAGATCAAAGCTAGCTCTATGTGCAAGGAGGGTGATGTGCGGTTGTGGCACATTACATGCATATGGTTAAATGCTTTTAATTTGGTGATTTTCAATTATATTTATTCACTCATTGAAAATACAATGGGGTAACTATGAAATTTCTTTGAAATAAAGACTCTATCTTGATATTAGCTATTGTAAGTTTCTATATGAGAGAGCGGTAGGGTTTCGATTTACATAAAGACCATTTTTCATAATATCTTGTATGTGTGTAGGCATGATTCTTGACACGATACTTGAGGAGAATGAAAACACAAATAGTAACATTGAGATGAAGGATGAAACGAATGAAGACTAAAAGAATTAGCATGTGGCGGTTATAATTTTACTTATAAAAAGTAAGCTTGTCTTTTAAATACGTTAGTATAACTGCATTATTGAAACCTAGGTGGTGACATTATAGCAGGGATCACATGGGTAATAGGTAATGTTCTTTTGGTTGTGAAGGTGAAGATAAACAATGTTGATTTTGTGAAATTCTTGTTTGCATACATTTTACAAGAATGTAGAGTCAAAGAGCATAGAGTAGTGAAGACAGAGACAATGGAGCAAAGAGAGAATTGATGGGAGACACACTTGAGCCAAAAGGGAATGATGTTTATAAACTAATACCATGCATGAATGATGGATACAATGGTAGAGCAAAAGTATAAAGAGAAAAACCACTTGGGTGGTCCTCTAGGTTTGCTCAAGAGAGCACAATACAATTTTGATCACTTAAAGCTCTGCATATGCTTAGAGAGAGGAAAGCCAAGCAATCACATCAATTGAAGACTAACCCTTGACTAAACCATCTTATGTTAATAATATAGAACCCGAAAAATTGCCCAACATTGTGGCAATGAATGTGTGTTTTAAACAAGAAACTGTTGAAACTCTACAAAGTGTATTGAATGTTTTTTTATTTATTCGTGACATGAAAATGCTTTAGATATTGACTTTAGTGGAGGATTTCACAAAATTTGGTAGCAATCAAAATGGTGACCAAAGCATTGAATGCTATCTTTGTTAGCTATCATGCCAAAAGTTTGTGGCCTACAAGATCAGACTTGACACATTTGATGTCCTTTATTTCTTTAGAAATTAGCATTATAGATGTTGCAATGCTTCATGCTAATTCATACTTACTGTAACAACTTCTACTTCATATATTTTTTTTTGTAGTGTTGTCATCCCTTGGTTTAGATTTTTTTTGTCAAATGGAAAACAAAAATCCCGTTTGTTAAAGTATCTTTGATAGTTTTCCTAAAATGTTTGCATTTGAAAACCTCTCCTACTGAACTCATGCGGTACATAAGCATGACTACATATTACACCCCAAGGTTGCTACTTGTGCATTATATATGTTCATTATAGTTTTCTCCTACAAATTTAAATAACAACTTTTAGTTGATATATATATATATATATTTTTAGTGTTGTCAGCCCTTGTTTTAGATTTTTTTGGTTAAAATGGAAAATATAAATCCCTTTTGTTAATGTATCTTTTATCTTTGATAGTTTTCCTAAAATGTTTGCATTCGAAAAACTCTCCTATTGAACTCACGTGGTACATTAACATGATTGCATATTACACCCCCAAGGTTGTTACTTGTGAATTATATATGTTCATTATAATTTTCTCTTACTATAACAATTTCTACTCAATCTATATATTTTTGTAGCATTGTCACCCCTTGTTTCAGATATTTTTTGTTAAAATGGAAATAAAAATCCCTTTTGTATTGTATCTTTATAGTTTTCCTGTCATAATAACTAATATCTAATTCTCCTAAATGATTTTCTCATGTTAAGCTGATCATTGAATATGGGGAAGTGCCAGGGGAGAAAAAGCTAGAATATTAGTTAAGCTAGCAGACCAGCCCAGCACAGTAGGGATCCAAAGGAGGGAAAATAGGGATCCAAAGGGAGGGGGCACCTGCAAAAGAGCAATGAGCAACAATGGGCTTAAAAGACCCTAAGGTTCAGCCCATTAAGACTTCCAAAATACTAAGGTTCCAAAATTCAAAGGTTGTGTCCAAAGGTCAAACACTAGGAAAATTTGGATGCTTAGTGTGTGTAAAAAAAGCCTTCATAATCCCTACATAGGAGGGGGCGAGCCTTGCAAGTAGGGGATGAGAGAGAAACACACACACACACAAGCTCCCTTTACACAAAGGGAATGAGGGACACATGTCACCTCCCTAGCGGGCCAGATGCCCACAAGGTGTACTCAAATCCTATTGGATGGCCATGGAGGTGGACCAATGAGAATTGGGATAGACTAAATCTAGTTTAATTAATTTATAAACACTTAATAAAAGAACCAATAGGAATTAAGCTCTCTAGAAGACTATTTGACAGTCTCCCAAGGGGTCCAATGAGCATTCAGCAGCCCAATGGCTTGCCTGATTCCTATTGGCTAGGAGACAAAGGGGTCCAATGAGAGTTTAGTTGCATTAATTAATTATATGAAGCTCGAAAGGGGACACATGTCAGAAAGCTATCACTTATGCTCTTGAAATTCCATTGGCTAGGCCTGGAAAGGTCCAATAGGGTGTGAGCATGAGCAAATAGCAAGAGGGGTCGACCAAGAGAGAGAGGGGGCTGATTTTCTCAAGGCATTATTGCATACACACTCACACTAGTCCATGTGTGGAGTAAGAAGACTCTCTCTCTCCTTCTCAAGCTTTAATGGGAAGCTTATCACCTACTCCAACTTGTGAGAAGGGAGGCCTATACCAACAACTCTTGGCTTTGTGATGCAAATCCAACTAAGAGACAAGCTTCAATGCATGCTCATCTCCTCTACCATGCTAATTACTAAGCTAATCTATGCTAATATGAGTGATTATGTGAGGAGATGTACATCTTTCTCGTAAGACTACTCCTTCTTCCTCTCAATCTACTCTCATACCCCGCTAGCTGTCACCATCTTCGAAGGTATGTGCGGTCTTGGATCTAAGACCGTGAGGGAATTGATGTTGTGTTCAATAAGTTTTTTGCTTAGTGCTTGAAGTTTCCATCTTCATTGCACTAGCTAGTATTGAAGGAACACAAAGAATTGTATTGTGAAATGTCTCTCTTGATGGGAGAAACCATAATACAAAGCCTTTTGGAGGGGGGACTGGCTCCATGTAAATCTCGTCCTCAACTTTTGTCAATAGCTTAATTTCTCTCTCTTTTGTAGTATTGTTCATGCTATCTAACTAGGTGTTATTTTGCTTTTTGTTGCTCTCTCCACCCAAGCACTCTTGTTATTCTCATTAAAAATATATTCTAATGAAATGCTCACTATGTTCATGCTATTTTCCGGTACACACAAGTTATTAGGCCATTAAATGTTACATTGGTATCAGAGCACAAGGTTTCTCTTTTCTTGCTCAAGAAGGGAGGTCCTCAAGCTAGCTATAAATGGTTGGTACTATTAATTGCATTTGAGTGAGTAGAGTAGGGATTTTTCAGCCTTGCAGTGCGCCTGCCTTCGTGCAGATAACGGGGCATCACCGTCGAGAGCTATGGTCTTAATAGTGGAGTCCTACGGGGCTTGCCTACGGCTTAGCCACTATTGAGCTATTAGAAGCTTGACAGGAGCAGGTGTTGTTTTGGTGTTGAATGACCCTCTCTTCTGTTCCTTGCAATTAATGGTATTCGAGCCACGAGTACAATAGCTTGAGTGCTTTTTATAAAGGGGTAAAGAGGAGTAGCAACTAGGGCTTGAAGTGCCAAAGTACACCTAAAAATTTCACACCTAAAAGTTGTTAGAATGGCTGGCAATAGTAAAGGGAGTGAAATTAATGTTGATAACTTTGATTTTGCTAATGAGCAAGCTACTAATGATGCCCCTATGCTTGTTAACTATCTTGTTTCTAGGCTTCAACAAGCCATGGGCAATCCATCCCTCCAAACTGAAGTGCAACGGTAGCTTCGTGCTCATGCTCCCCACCATGACGAGAGAGCACCTAGGAAGCCTCCTTGTGAGACTTCCAAACGAGGACTCTCTCCGATTCGGGAAGAAGAAGAGGATCCACACGATGGGCTCGGAAATTTGCTTCTTGATGACGCATCTCCTTATCCAAGGAGAACTCAAGAGCCTCCAATGAAGGAATGAGAAAGAAGTGAGTCTCCTGCCACCTCGCCAGAGATGGATCCACAAAGACGGCGGGCTAAACGCTCTCCATCACCTCCAAAACGGAGAAGACCATCACACACTTCTCCACACCATACTTCAAAGAGGGATGACAAAAAGCAAGAGAAGAAAAAGGCGAGAAAGAGGACACCCTCTTATCCATCTTCTTCATCCTCTTCCTCTTATGAAAGTGATGGTGCAAACAAAGAAGTTCAAGGTAAGAAAAAGGCAAGAGAGAGTTCACCCTCTTCTCCATCTTCCTCAAATTCTTCTTTTGAAAAAAGTGATGGTGCAACCTTTGAACCATCAAAAATAAGAGGCCATAGAAAATCCTATGCCTCATGGAAGATGTCGTCCAAGTTCAAGAAGTTCAAAGAAGGAGGAAAGAGCATCTCTTTCCTTACCTACGATGGCACCTTTGGTGCTACGGACAAAGTCTTGGCCTTTATCCAACAATTCAATGTGGCGTTTGGAGATGAGGGCTTCACGGAGTCCTCTAAGCTACACCATGTAGCTGTGCACTTTAAAAGTCCGCCAGGCAATGGTGGTCTACCCTACAGGCCAACGGTGAAGCTCCACAAACATGAAAAGCTTCAAGAGCTTCCATTATGAAGCAATTTTTGGCCACCGATGCCAAAGACAAAGTACTCACCAAATGGTGAAGCGTTAAGCTCTCTCCCTACGAATCCATTCACAAATATGTAGACAAGTTTTGGGACCTACAGCTTGCTTCCTTATGTTGCATCGTGTTCACTTATGCGATCCATCTTTCCCACTCATATAAGCTCAAACATTACTTAGTGTAACATGATATCACTACAACTCTTGTCTTGGAATGGAATCATGGATTTTCTTCAAAGCTTTTTTTTTTAAATAAACACTCTTCGGATATATATTCACAAGGGCAAAACCTAATGCAATATGTTGCTTCAACAACCCTCCAATAACCCCTACGTTAGAATGTCATCATGGATTTGCTTTCCTTTGTTGATGGTTCCAATTGCAACTCTGCTCACTATTGCTGCACCTTTCTACGTCTCTAATATCATCCAATAGCATCTACTATCTCAACCTCATTCCTTGCGTTTTCTACACTACTTGTGCCACGTGTTTTTTTCATCCCTCTATTGAGTCACCATTGTTTCAAACTAAGCAATGACTATTCCCCACTTGCACGCACTATCCTAGCTTTCTATCATAGAGCCCACAAAAGCTATGCAAAGCACCCATTATTCATGACACGGGAAACTCTACCTCGTTAAACATTGAAGAGCTCAAGGAGGAATGGAAGAGGCATGGAGCATGGTTCAACTCTCTCTCTCTCTCTCTCTCTCTCTCTCTCTCTCTCTCTCTCTCTCTCTCTCTCTCTCTCTCTCTCTCTCTCTCTCTCCCCCCCCCCCCCTCTGGTATGGCGGGATTGACAAAGGCATGAAAGTACCCTCCCTTGATGAGGCCAACACAGAGTAATTATGTGGAAACAACCACGTGGGGTGGGAGATACGCTCGACCCCAACTGCACCAAATAGGATGGGAGCTGCTCCAAAGAGGAGAGCCCTATGAAGCTAGGAAAATTTTATTGCTTTGGCACTTGTAAACGGGTAGCACACTTGCCATTGCGAGCATCATCCCCACAGATTTGTTGGCACCATCGCCTATACAATTCACGTTTTTTTTTGTTTCATGAAGGTAGCCAAAAGGACCACCCTATTTTTGGGCACCCCTCCCAAATTGTGAGGGGATGCCCCATATCCCATGTCCCGTGGTACATGTAGATCAAGCTTGGCATGCATGATGCATGCATACATAGATCGATTTCTACAACGGCAAAGTGCAATTTCTTGGAGAAATTGACGTGCTCAAATCAACATCATACAAGCAAATGATCTACAACATTGGGGCTTTCTCGAGACGGGAAGTAAGTATCAAATTTGAGTTTAAATTTTTGAATTTGATTAAATTATCCAGGTTGAATAGGCACGTATATTTAACAATGGTGGTAGCATCCAAAGTAGGGCTACAAGTTTGGAGCTCATTCTAAGTTGTGTCATGCAAATGCAAGGACGAGTAGCAAAGCTTCAAGATCTTTCTCCTCAATAGTTGGTGAGTCGTCCAATTGAATTTAGCCAAGTTAAGGCAAGGCGTGTTTCTTGTAAGATAGATCTCTTTCTAGCATACCTTTGCTTGACGAAGGAGGAAAAGGTGCTCAACATGGCCGACCATTTGTTACAGTTCAAGAAGCATGCAGGAGTCTCTCTATCTATTTTGGAGTTTTTGGATTTGAATTTTTGATGGGGCATGGCTCCTAGGCAAGTTTTTTTGAGCTATATGCGGTCAAAAACAACCATAATCAATACCCACAACAAGCAGGGTTTTGATCTTATGAATGCTTTTTTATAATCTAGTGAGCAGATCCCAAAGATTCCTTTTGTGGAAGTGGGATACTATCCACTATGCAAAACATATACGATCTAATACTAAACAACACTCCTTGTTGAAAATAGATTTAACAACCTTTAATATATGACAAAATGCATGAACAACATTGAGATGGGTGAAACATACCTATATATTGATATTGAAAGGCTTGAAAGTAAACATCGTAATTGAAACAACAATTGCAAAAACATAAATATGGAGTGAAACATACCCATATACTGATATTGAAGGGCTTGAAAGTAAACATCGTAATTGAAACAACAATTGTATATATGTGTGTGTGTGTGTGTGTGGTGTGTGTGTGTGTGTGTGTGTGTGTGTGTGTGTGTGTATGTATGGAGTGAAACAAAACAAAACAATATTGCTATATGGCTATAGGGTTTACGAGCTTATTGCTCTAACACTAGCTTACAATGGGAAAATCTAGTTGTCATCGTCACTAGTGTCGTCATCGTTGTCGTTGTCATTGGTCATTGTCATTGTCATTGTCATTGTCATTGTCTTCATTGTTTTCATTGCTAGCTCCACTAGCTTGTCACTGTGAAGCAAATATATGTCATCCACACTTCCACCCAAGTCTCGACATGCCCCTCAAAGGTTGCACACTCATGTGGGGTGTGATATCCAAGATCCCCCTTGTTCATTACTACATTGTGGGCAATAATGACAACTTGCTCAACATCCTCTTTGGTTGGGTGTGCATTACCACCAAGTTCATACATGGCATTGAATAGGGACTTGGTGGCTTCTTTGGTTGCAAGGAAATCCTTTGTGTTGTTGCTTGCACTTTGTGTTTCACATAAGTTACCCATTGCATACATAGTGTTCAGAATATAATTAGCATGCACATTGTTGATGGGGTCAACATGGGGGACCGGTGGACCAATGGTAAGACCCATGCTCGTAGTGAGTGGCTTGCCCAAGGTCATCGCATTGTCCACGGTTACTTCCGGCATGGTGAATGTGTGGACGTGAGAAGACTAAAAGAAAAGCTTGTGGAAAAGTGTAGAGAAAAAATTGTGAATGTGATATGTGTTAATTTTTTGCCTTTTATAGAATACCCAAAGCCACTTCATTTTTTAAGGCCATTCACACCATGTCTTTTGACTGCTTTTTGAATAAAATATGACATTAAATAAGATTTCATTTCAAGATTAAAGATCATTGGTTAAATTATATATAAAATAGGATTATTTAACATCACGAATGCACTAATCTCACTTATCAAAAAATGGAAAGCGAGCTTTTACAAATACAAAGTATGAAGGTGACATTACATACAAAATGAGTTCATATGAAATAAACAATACAAATTTGGTTTCAAGTTCCTGGTGGTGGAAATTGTGGTGGCAATTATGCTAGTGGCGGCCATGCTGGTGGAGGCCCCATGGATAGCGAGGGAAAGAGTGGCATGTGAAGTTGTTGATGGCAGTGGTATGGCCAACCAGGTACTATAGATGGACATCTATTCGGGGGTGGAATAGATGGCACAATGGACTCTTGGGGATGTGATGGATGTGGTTGTGTCCACGTTGATTGTGAACCATTGCCAAACTGAAGTGTCGACCCTAGCCCACTTGGAAGCCACTGATGTGGTAACACACGTACCATAAACACACTGCGATCTTACTCGATGCTGATGCAATGTCGTTGTAGACGCTCACACTCTGTTGCCAAGCCACCATATATAGCAAGATAGTCCAAAATTGCATTAACCTTTGTTGTACCCAACAGCCACCTGTAGAATATCATGACCATTATTAGACACTACAATGATAACTATAGCTTGTAACTTCAACCATTCCTCAACCAACCGAACAAAGAACCCACTCTTCTCCACGCCGAGTCAAAAAGGTATGGTCTAAGGTATGGAAGCCACTGATGTGGTAACACACGTACCATAAACACACTACGATCTTACTCGATGCTGATGCAATGTCGTTGTAGACGCTCACACTCTATTGCCAAGCCACCATATATAGCAAGATAGTCCAAAATTGCATTGTCAACCTTTGTTGTACCCAACAGCCACCTGTAGAATATCATGAACATTATTAGACACTACAATGATAACTATAGCTTGTAACTTCAACCATTCCTCAACCAACCGAACAAAGAACCCACTCTTCTCCACGCCAAGTCAAAAAGGTATGGTCTAAAGTCCATGGCGCCTCTTGGTATGGTCCTTGGAACATATCACTATCAGCATCAAAACCATCAATGTTGGCTGCCACATCTTCGACCTTACAATGAAACAACTGGGAGCCCGTCAAATCTACATGTGAACATGGCTAGCACCAACATCTCAACCCGCAACATGGTTTACTATTAAAACAAAAACAAAACCATAACTATCATGAAACCCATAGAGGAATGGTTTAGGACTTACTAAATCTATGAAATTATCGATAACAATATATGTATGCAAGAACATCCAAAGGAAAGTGGTACGAAGATGGCATAAATTGATTCTCTATGAAAGCTTGACAAGGTCTATTAGATAGTCCTTTGTGCAATTTATTCCTTCTCCTCCCATTCTCCTCTGCCACATATCCTATCTCTCTCTCTCTCTCACACACACACACACACACATTCTCTCTTTAGAATCTTTTAGGAATCTACTCATCAAATTCCAAAAAAGCGCTCACCGTGAAATGCTCACCAAAAAAAACCTTGATCTTATTAGGTCAATAAAGACACGATTGTACATGGTGAAGCAAGGCTTCTACACATATGAGGCATCTAGCATAAGCAAACCACACCAAGGGGTGATACGAATTCCAGTGCCAAGGGTGGTGATTCAAGCAAGTCGGTAAGCAAGTTAAATTTAAAGTTTACAATTTTGAACTTATTAAATCTTGCAAAATTTTCTACAAAGCCAGCTTGGCAAGCAAAAGTTGCTTTGATCAAGAAGGGTTTTGCAGTTATAAATTTGATAGCTAAGCTATCTCTTTTCAACATTGGACAATCTGAGGTGCTTTTATGATTCTCAATAAGAAGTACGATTTGACAAGGTCGATTCTCTATGAAAACCCGACAAGATTGATTTTATTTTTCCATGACATCGATATGTCGGCACGAGCATCCGCCATTAGCTATGATCACAGAAACTCCATCATGTTTTATCCTTGCAATGTCCTTATGTGAAGCACGGCTTCAATTTTAGGCATATTTCATAGAAGCTTCCAAAGTTTGGAATATGCTATCATCATATAAACTTGGGGAGACTTTGCAACATGTCTAAATGATATTTCACCGAGCGACTGTCAATATGAACCAAGATAAGGGTGCATGCATGGTACATACGACATCTCTCAATTTATTAGCATACATAGCTATGAGCCAAATTTACACAAGGACCACAAAAGTAGACTGAAAGTCACTCTCAAGTAAGCTTTTACTTCTGAATTTCATGACAACTGGCCATAGAGGGGTGACAAGGTTAGCCATTTCAAGTTATTCTTGTTTTTCTGTGTTTTAACATTTACTTTGGAAAAGATCTTCTTCTTTATAAAGCAAAGTTCTTTGAAGGCCATCATGAGAAGCAAGGCTTCTACTCCACACCAAGGTATTGCTCATTGACTTGGGATCAAGGGTAATGCCAGAGGCCATCATTGTAGCCATGGGCTTATCAATTTATTTTTTAGATTGGCATGCATGGCATGCTAGTCAGGTGAAATTCATTCCACCTCATCATTGTTTATGCTTTCTTTATCACACTAGCTACTCTATCAAGGACGAGGTAAGATCTTTCTTGTTTCAAATGATTTTTATTGAGGATTATTGTGTTGATGTTGTTGCAACAGTTATCCATAGCTGTAACCTTCTACTCAATAACAATATTTGCTTATGTTCGTTGCATATGACATTAGTTATATGCACATGGTGCATGCACTACACATGTTGGTTTTTGTCTGTAGTAGGTAGGCATTGCCTTGCTATTAAGGAACTAATTCATGAGATCTCTTGAATATTCAAAGAGGGCCTCAAGGCACATAATATCTTGTTCAAATAATCAAAGAAAATCTAGTATAACTACCTTCTTTTTGGTGTTGGGAACCTTTCTTTTCTTTTCATGGGGAGATATGATTGTTTTAAGATCTAGTTGTGAATAAGATTCCACATTGATGTTGAGATGTCGAGCTCTACATCTTGAGCTGGCATCCACTACGGGTCTTGGCCGCTTACGACATTTACTCACTGGCGCGTTAGGTGACCGACACGGAGGATCTTTGCCAGTGATTCTACCGCTGGACTACACTTATAGTGCCAGCCTAGTACGCTTCTAGCGAGTTCACACTTAGTGACCGCATGTACATATGTGCTACTATTCAGTTTTAGCACTAAGTCATTTTGTACTCTCTTTTCTGTGAAGAAGAAGAAGAAGCTTTCCATCTCTGTGTGCTTTGTGCTTGTCTTGTGTAGCTCTCTTGCATCCTCATTCTTTACATGGTATCAGAGCCTGGTGCACGCAAGAGAGGCTAAGAGAGCAAGAGCATCACAATCCCTTCGTTCGCAATCCACGACCAGATGCCGAAGAGGTCTCCAAAGTGCAGTACACAGAGATTTACTATACAAGTACAGTGGTTGTATGTACGCTTGATTGTGGACACTCGTTGAGTGTAGAAAGCGTTACAGGTACCACGATAGCAGGTTCAACAGATTTGCAGGTTTTTGCAGATTGCAGCTATTTTTTCTTAGTGCTTCAAGATGTCTGACGGTTTCAGTCAGATTGTTACTGAGAAGCTTGAGAAAAATAACTACCCTACATGGAAGTTCAGAATAACTAATTTCCTAAAAGGAAAAGGTTATTGGGACTATGTAGAAGGAGACAATGAAAAGGAACCAGAGATTCCCGAGGCAAATGCTATAGCAGAACAAAGGAAATCTTTGAGGGACTGGCAACAAGGCCAGAGCAAAGTGATGTATTGGCTTTCTATGAGCATCACAGATGGCATGATGGGCTATCTACAGGATGCTGAAACCCCCACCATTGCATGGAAAAACTTAGGCAGAGTGTTCGAGGTGAACACCAAGGCCAGGAAGCTTCAACTAAAGTCGGAGCTAAATCAGGTTAAGAGGAACAACCTCTCAATCAATGATTATGCCTTGAAGATCAAGAGTATCATTGAGGCTCTTGGATCTATTAAAGTCTCAGTGGAAGACGATGACATTGTCCGTGCATGCTTGGATGGTCTAGGAGATGAGTATGTACATTTCAGGTCTTCCATGAATACAAGAGACGACATCCCCGTGTTCCAAGATTTGATTTCTATACTTATTCTTGAGGAGAAGAACCTTGACACATCTTCTTCTCATGGCAGAAATAATTTTGAGCAGGCCTTCTATTCTAACTCCAACAAAGGTAGAGGTAGAGGTCGTGGTCGAGGCCCAAGGGGTTGCAGGGGCCAATTTCTGGAAGGTCAATCAAATCAAAACAATACAGGTGGCAGGGGAAACCAGTCTCAAGGCAGGGGGAGTCAAAGAGGTCGTGGTGCAGGATCAAGCAGGCAGCAACATACTCGAGATAGAAGAGAATGTTGGACTTGTGGTGAAAGAGGTCACATGTCACATGACTGTCCAAAGGGAAAAGCAAGTGGAAAGAGAGAGCATGGCAACTATGCATCTACTAGTAGAGATGCAGATGACAGCAAAAACGAGTGCATGTTTGTTATGCAGCATGTAATGAATACAATGACTGTAGAGAATTCCACCCAAGATGATGTTTGGTATGTGGATTCAGGTGCCTCTAATCACATGACGTCTCGTGGAGAGTGGTTTAGAGATATGCGCAAACCAGATGTGTCAGGCTATGTGCAGACAGGAGATGACACAGCTCACCCCATTGCTCATGTAGGGGACATACCTCTAAATACGAAGAGTGGGAAATCAAAGTACTTAGCAGATGTACTTCATGTCCCAAACATTACAAAGAATCTTATTTCTGTTGGACAAATGGTTGAGCAGGGTTTGCAGGTTCGCTTCAATCCAAATGGCTGTTATGTAGAAGATTTCCAAAATGGTTGTAAGTTGATCACAGAGGGCAAATGTGTGGGCAGAATGTTTTTGCTGAATGTAGACATGCCTGAGGTAAAAGCTGCATTATTTGCACAGGGCACAGGTGTTGTGGCTAATGTTGACATTTGGCACAAACGCATTGGCCATGTCAATGAGCAGAGATTGCGCAGCATGCAATCAAAACATATTGTAAAAGGTTTGCCCAAATTCAAGGTGGATGGAATGCATAAAGTGTGTGCAGCATGCCAGTTTGGAAAACAGTCAAAGGGCTCATTTCCACATGAGCGCAATGTATGTAAAAAGCCACTTGAGGTGGTGCACACAGATGTTTGGGGTCTTACTGATACTGCAAGTATATATGGTTGTAGGTATTATGTCTCTTTCATTGATGACCATACAAGGAAAGTATGGGTCTACTTCATGCGTAACAAAAGTGAAGTGTTTGGTCACTTTCAAGACTTCAAAGTCATGATTGAGAAGGAGACAGATATGCAAATCAAGACATTGAGGTCAGATGGAGGGGGAGAATACTTCTCCAATGATTTTTCAGATTTTCTGCGAATGCATGGTATACGAAGGCAGTTTACATGCAGATATACTCCACAGCAGAATGGGGTCGCAGAAAGGAAAAACAGGCACATTGCAGAGGTTACACGTGCATTGATGAATGAGAAGAACATGCCTCATCATTTTTGGGCTGAAGCTGTAAATACAGCTGTGTACATTATGAACAGGACACCTACAGCTGCGGTGCATGATGTAACGCCTGAGGAAAAGTTTACAGGTACAAAGCTTGATTTGGCACACTTGAAAGTGTTTGGCTGCATAGCTTACGTGCATGTACCAGATGAGTTGCGTAGGAAATTGGATCCTAAAGCAGAGAAATGTATTCTTGTGGGATATTCCCTTGAACAAAAGGGGTACAGGTGCTACAATCCTACTACACGAGAATTACGAGTGAGCAGAGATGTAGTCTTTGATGAGATGAGCAGTTGGTACAGTAATGCACATGGCACTATTGGGGCTGATGTAAAAGATGATGTGGTTGTACAAAATGTGAAGCCAGAGTCACAGGTTTTGAGTGGACCACAAGAGTCCTCTTCTCATGGCTTTGTTGAGAAGCCATGGAATGGTAGACTACGTACGCAGGTTACTCCACCAGCAGGTACAGGGAATGTATCACGAAAAGGAAAGGAAAAGGTTGATGAACCTCCCTTTATGGCTGATGCATCATCAAGTTTTTCACATGTAGACATGGATTCAGATAGTTCTGAACAAAGTCTTGATGAGGAATTTGGAATTCCGGCTGTCAGGACACCTGGTGTAAGGAAAGTACAAGAAGATGCTAGAGGGCAAAGGTGTGACCCAGGACCGTGCAAATCTAACCGAGTCAGAAATCCAGTTCAGAAATTGACTTATGATGGGTATCTAGCGCATCACCAATCCTACATGGCTAAGGTGATACAGGATGTGGAGCCCACATGTTTTGAAGATGCAGTTGGAAATGTGCATTGGGATAATGCAATGAATGAAGAGATGGCTGCATTGGAAGCAAATGACACATGGGAGTTGGTGCCATTGCCAAGTGGCAAGAAAGCTATTGGCTATAAATAGGTGTATAAAACCAAGCATAAGGCTGATGGTAACATTGAGCGTCACAAGGCAAGGTTGGTCGCAAAGGGTTATGCACAGACGTATGGCATAGACTATGAGGAGACCTTTGCTCCAGTCGCAAAGATGACAACTGTGAGAGCTGTCATAGCAGTGGCTGCATCTAGAGGATGGATTATGCATCAAATGGATGTAAAGAATGCCTTCTTGAATGGTGAGTTGCAAGAGGAAGTGTATATGGATCATCCACCTGGTTATATCGATCCAGGTTACCCAGATTATGTATGCAGACTTCTCAAAGCTTTGTATGGTTTGAAGCAGGGCTCTAGAGCATGGTATGACAGGATTGCCAAGTATCTTGTCAATATTGGGTTTAGGAGAGCTCATGCTGATCATTCACTCTATGTACGTGAGAGTGATGTGGGAATTGTGGTCATTACCATATATGTAGATGACCTTATTATTGTGGGTGACAATGCTATGGAGATTGACCATGTGAAGGGTCTTCTCAAACAGGAGTTTGAAATGAAAGATTTGGGCGAGTTGCGCTACTTTCTTGGCATTGAGGTGATCAGGATTCCAGAGGGTGTATGGCTGTCACAAAGACGATATGCTTTGGACATGTTGTCAAAGTATGGTATGGCTGATTGTAAGCCAATTTCTATTCCCTTGGATGTGAATGCAAAGTTGAGTGCAGAGAAGGGTGATGTTGTTGAGGATGTCAACATGTACAGGAAGATTGTGGGTAGTCTAATCTACTTGACTATCACGAGGCCAGACTTGAGCTACACAGTAGGCTTGGAGAGTCAGTTCATGCAGCTTCCGAGGAAGCCACATTTGGATGGAGTACGACACACACTTCGGTATGTGCAAGGAACTCTTGACTACGCATTGTTCTATGCAGCAGATGCTCCATTAGCATTTTATGGGTATACAGATGCAGATTGGGCAGGTAGCATTGTTTATAGGAGATCTACGAGTGGCTTCATGTTCTCTTTTGGGAGTGCTGTTGTTACTTGGAGCAGCAAAAAGCAGCCTACGGTTGCTTTGTCGAGCACAGAGGCCGAGTACAGAGGTGCAGCAGTTGCGGCGTGCGAGGTAGCTTGGCTACGCACATTACTTGAGGACTTGGGAGTGCAGGTGGACCAGCAGATTGACATCCATTGTGACAACCTCAGCAACATGCAGTTGGCTAGGAACCCAGTGTTCCATGCCAGGACCAAGCACATAGAGGTCCATTACCACTACGTTCGAGAGCGAGTGTTGGCCGGCGACATCGACTTGGTCTACATCAGCACAGAGGAGCAGATAGCGGATATCTTTACCAAGGCCCTCGAAGCTGAGAAGCTTCGACGTTTCCGGACTATGCTTGTACTCTGCGACATGCAGAGCTCGAGGAGGAGTGTTGAGATGTCGAGCTCTACATCTTGACCTGGCATCCACTACGGGTCTTGGCCGCTTACGACATTTACTCACTGGCGCGTTAGGTGACCGACACAGAGGATCTCTACCAGTGATTCTACAACTGGACTACACTTATAGTGCCAGCCTAGTACGCTTCTAGCGAGTTCACACTTAGTGACCGCATGTACATATGTGCTACTTTTCAGTTTTAGCACTAAGTCCTTTTGTACTCTCTTTTCTGTGAAGAAGAAGAAGAAGCTTTCCATCTCTGTGTGCTTTGTGCTTGTCTTGTGTAGCTCTCTTGCATCCTCATTCTTTACAATTGAGAGGATATGCTACTTAGTTTGATCTAGTTGTGAATAAGATTCCAACTTTGAGTATGAAGCCTTGAAATTGCGGGCTTTGCTTGCTATTCTCAAAGGTATCCTTGTTGCAACAAGTAATGGTTCAAAATAAAGTATTTTCACAATTTTTTGCTGCAATTTTGAAGGGAAGAAGCACTGCTACTTTCCCTACAAATAAACCGACTCTACCCAATAAACTATGCATCCACGGTGTACCCTATGCACGTATTCGTGCATGCAATGCATGCTGCATGGTCCCAATGCTATAGATGACATGAAATTGCCCCCTATGAAGCAAAGCTTATGTCCTCATAAACATTCTATTTTATAAATTAACAGCAAAAAAATTACAAGACCAGTCATGCTCACATTGAGCCATGGTGTCAACCAAATCATCACGACCATACAACAGATACATCGGCTAATAAGGGAGCCACCCCAAGACTAATCAACCACAATACAAATAGATCGGCTGAATAGGGAGCCACCCTCAATAGAAGAAGTACCATCCAGTGTGGCTACCATCGAAAATCCACCCCCTCTCACTGAGTAGGATCCCGTCCACAACAGGCCAAGTAGAGCAGCATGTCGTAGAAGAGATGAGAAAAAACCAGAAGCTTCCACACACTCATTGGTTCTCCCCCCCCCCCCCCCCTTCACAAACAATGGGTCTTGCAATGGTCGGAAGAAAAATGGGTGATGGTTACTAATAACATCAAGAATCCACAACGGCCATTTTTTATGAAGATATTCTCGTGAAAGGTGCTATGGGTATTTAGGGAATGCCCGACGATCTGTGGCCTTGCTGGAAAGTTGTGTAAATGGGCCCAAAGGACCTAGAAGATAGGGTTCTACAAAAATGATCTATTTCTTGGAGGGATGGTGATGAAAAGTCAAACAAATTTGATCTACGCAAAAAATATTAGGGTTTGCTATTTTTAGCGAGCTTCATGGAGATTATTCAAGAAATCAAGGAGACAATTTTTGTCCTTGATGGGTAAGTGATCTTGGATGTTGGCTAGCCTAGGGCTATGGCCCTTTGCAATCTAAGATTCTTCGAGGCTCCACACGAGCTTGGGGCTGCTTTGTACTTTTCATGGAGATTCTAATATATACACCCACTCACAATTGTGAGTGGCAAAAAAAAAGACTTTCTTTTCTTCCACACAAGCATCTATCTTTACCTCAAAAAAAGACAACTTTTGATTTTATCACTATTAAGCAAGTTTACAAGCTTAGTCACATTTGCCTCTACTTTAACTATGAAAGGGACATCTTCAAAGTACTCAAATTTTGGGTCTTTCACCATTTTGTAGCTAGTATGCAAGGTAAAAGCCTCATATAAGCATATTCTTATACAAGGGTTGCGGTGAAGGACCACAAGGCAAGAGAACTCTATCTCATGGAGGACGACAACCAAAAAGAGAATACATAAGAAGTCTTCCTTGAGGTGGAGGAACTTTCACTACTCTCTCAATGATGAAGTAAATGTGCACTCATGGAATGTGAAGGGCATGCATTCTTGTAAAAAGCATGCCCTTTTTTGGGATGAAGTAAGGAAAGGTAGGAACGGTGTTGGGCTATCCAAGAGCATCACTTGGATGCCAAAAGCAGCACAAAATGAGAATATGATCTTCTACATTCATTCTAGACCTTAACCATCTGTGTATAGGACTTGTATACTTATTGTATAAGATTAGTACAATTTGGAGTGTGGTTGCTTGGTGAATATAAAGATGTGCTTGATGCCAATGTGACAACTAGTATGACATACAATTGAGTATTGCATAGAGTGAATTGAAATTGAGTGTGTTTTCTAAGAGATTGATCACCTGTTGGAGCCTCCATGCACTAGTGTGTCAACTATGTCCCATGGATTGACATTTATGTACGTGGTTCTCGCTATGTCTACAACAACATAGAGTGAAGCTCAACAGCCCACCCATACAAAATCTCACTGAAAGACTATTGAGATTAATAGAGTCTCAGAAGTTTTATGCAATCCAATGCATGATGCTAGGACATAGCTAGATTGGAAAGCTTGGCATTGGTTCAAAGATAGATTTTTTGCAGTTCCCAAAACATTAGATACATATAACAAGCTCATTTACAAAGCGGAATGGTTCACTCTACTCATCAAATCATGGAAGATGAATTGGTTAGAAAAGAAGTGGTTGAAGAGTGTAAACAGCATTCGGGAGGTAAAATGGCCAAGCTCAAAGAAGATATTCACATGGAAGGTGTTATGGGGAGCTATCCCAACTAGGAATAAGATCCTTGCTAGAGGGATTTCCATAGACATTTGATCTAGGTGGAAAGCAAAATTCAACATCTCCCCTCACAACACAAATGTGAGTATGACCCAAAATAAAAGATGATACATAGTTAAGGCCACTCTTTTTGTCTTTCTAAAACAAGCCTTAGTGAGCCTTGAGCCAATTGAAAATCAAGATTAGTTGGTTGCAAAGGATGATAGGGGGGGCGGGGGGGGGGGGGGGGGGGGACCCCCATAAAATATCCTAGAAAATAGTTCAAACTTCTTGCAAATTCTACTAGTATTTCCAACTTGCATCTG
>NC_140933.1:41403106-41538106 GCF_014529385.1 Adiantum capillus-veneris | reverse complement strand
AGAAAGAGGAAAAGAGGGAGAGAGAGAGAAATAGAGATATCCATCGGGAGAAAGAGATAGGTAGAGAGAGGAAGATAAAGAAATAGGGTGATAAATAGCAATGATTGTAGGCAGAGCAACCATTTTGTGGTGTGCGCAGTGCGGGTATGCTCCTGCTTCTGTAGAGTGCTATGAAAAAGACCTTCTTTACGTGACGTCGATAGACCCTCGAAAATTACTTTCTACTCTGTTCTCTTAACTTCTCTATCTTGCTCTCTATCTCTCTTCCTATCTCTTTCTCCCCACCGAATAGGCATTAGGTTGGACAACTTTTAACGATACCGTACCTCAGAATGGAGGCAGACATGAGTGCAGAATGGAGGCAAAGTAATCCCTCGAACAAGGAGCTGATGTGAAGAGATGTTGCGCAAGGAGCACAATAAAGAAGCTCTTCTTCATAGCACTCTACAGAAGCAAGAGCACTCTCGCACTGTGCACAACACAAAACGATGGCTACATTTACAACCATAACTCTTTATCTCTACTCAAAATGACGGCTACATTACGTATATGTATATATAATTGTGTGTACATATATATTTGTTTATGCAGGTATGTAGGCACTAAGTACAGGAGCATAGCACTCGAAGGTTAGTCCTTTTTTAATCATGGCGTTGCGGTCATTGATCCATTCATGCATGGATTACCACAATGTACCTTTGGTTTTACCATGATTGAGACTGTGATGATATCTAAAGAGGTGCAGTTGACCTTTGGCACTACTAGCCTCTACTTAGGTCTACTAGTGTGTATATGTATCTACGTGTTTGTGTGCTAATATACTTGTGTACGTATTTATAGATGAGCTAAATCTCATATTTCTCTTTGTAATGTAGATATCAGATGAGAGACCACCTGGTGGGGAGCAGCCATCTGGCTCTTCTTTTGGTTGGTTCACGTCCCACGTGGGCTCCCACCCGGGGTGGACATTGCCTCCAGTGGACCCGAGTCTTAAGGCGGTGAGAACAAGCAAAGAAATAAAGATTATTTCTAGCTAGTTAATGCTAAACCATGAGTGTCATAGGTTTATTTTTGTTATTTGCAGGCATGGCCATCCTACACCTACTCTACTCAGGGTCCTCCACCGGTCGTAGATCCAGACTTACAGCGGGCTATCTCTTTACGAGAGCAGTACCTCCATTCAACGGAGGATTTGTTTGGCCGCTACACTCCGTCGCAACTTGCGACCTACTATCTTTCTCCGCAGACCATACCATGGGGGAGTCAGGGAGGTACTCCTTACTTACAGAGCTTCGCACCGACGGCACCTCACTCTACGGCCCCTTCTTATCGTCCTACTCCCCTTCCATCGTAGGATCCTACTCCCCTTCCATCGCAACGTCCCACTCCCATCGCATCACGGGGTCCCACTCCCATCGAATCACAGGGTCCTATGACACTCCATTCCACTCCTGCTTCACCAGAACACCATCGACGAACTTCCTCTAGCATCGCACGTCGACGCTCGTCTCAAGGCAGCGAGCGCTGTGAGAGACATAGCGGCGGTGGATCTTGTGGCTTCGCTTGTTTTGATAGTGGCAGGGGAACGGAGTCCCCACTTTCAGAGCGTGCCACCCCTGATGCAGAGGACGAGGATACTAATGCACCCATGCCAGACACGTATGGGCACTACTACAGGGATAAATATGGCAACGAGGTGGACTTCGACACAGCACAGGGCAGTGCATTTCGATGCCATCTACAAATTCTTATACATTCAATGTATAAGAACTGTTTTGTAAAGTTTAGAGACCAAATGTCTGATCATGCACGCTACATTGAGGACGCACTGCTAGCTAGATTTCCAAATGCGCCAGATCGACGTTTTTCACAACAGTGGTTGGAGGGCTACATTTTTTTTCGGAAAAACAAGCAGTTCAGTGTGCGGCGCGCAGCAGCCAACCAGGTTAGAGATCCAGACAGAAGCTATCGCAGTGGGAACATGGTAGACACGGAGTAGATATCAGATGAGAGACCACCTGGTGGGGAGCAGCCATCTGGCTCTTCTTTTGGTTGGTTCACGTCCCACGTGGGCTCCCACCCGGGGTGGACATTGCCTCCAGTGGACCCGAGTCTTAAGGCGGTGAGAACAAGCAAAGAAATAAAGATTATTTCTAGCTAGTTAATGCTAAACCATGAGTGTCATAGGTTTATTTTTGTTATTTGCAGGCATGGCCATCCTACACCTACTCTACTCAGGGTCCTCCACCGGTCGTAGATCCAGACTTACAGCGGGCTATCTCTTTACGAGAGCAGTACCTCCATTCAACGGAGGATTTGTTTGGCCGCTACACTCCGTCGCAACTTGCGACCTACTATCTTTCTCCGCAGACCATACCATGGGGGAGTCAGGGAGGTACTCCTTACTTACAGAGCTTCGCACCGACGGCACCTCACTCTACGGCCCCTTCTTATCGTCCTACTCCCCTTCCATCGTAGGATCCTACTCCCCTTCCATCGCAACGTCCCACTCCCATCGCATCACGGGGTCCCACTCCCATCGAATCACAGGGTCCTATGACACTCCATTCCACTCCTGCTTCACCAGAACACCATCGACGAACTTCCTCTAGCATCGCACGTCGACGCTCGTCTCAAGGCAGCGAGCGCTGTGAGAGACATAGCGGCGGTGGATCTTGTGGCTTCGCTTGTTTTGATAGTGGCAGGGGAACGGAGTCCCCACTTTCAGAGCGTGCCACCCCTGATGCAGAGGACGAGGATACTAATGCACCCATGCCAGACACGTATGGGCACTACTACAGGGATAAATATGGCAACGAGGTGGACTTCGACACAGCACAGGGCAGTGCATTTCGATGCCATCTACAAATTCTTATACATTCAATGTATAAGAACTGTTTTGTAAAGTTTAGAGACCAAATGTCTGATCATGCACGCTACATTGAGGACGCACTGCTAGCTAGATTTCCAAATGCGCCAGATCGACGTTTTTCACAACAGTGGTTGGAGGGCTACATTTTTTTTCGGAAAAACAAGCAGTTCAGTGTGCGGCGCGCAGCAGCCAACCAGGTTAGAGATCCAGACAGAAGCTATCGCAGTGGGAACATGGTAGACACGGAGTAGGAGTGGACAATGCAAGAAAAGAGCGATCAGGTGGCGAGCGACGGGCTCATCCTACAAACAACAACGCGAAGCTCGCGCCAGGTAAACACCCATGCACTATGGCTCAGGAGGCAAGGCACGTGGAAGGACAAATATGTAAGGTTGATTAAATTATAACATCGATCAATGGTTTTAAAATATTGTAGTAGAGACTTGTTATTGTTATTGCTAACTTAACAAAATATCACTCTTACTCGACCAACCAGAGAGATGGTCAAGTATCGGGAGTGCCGTACAAAATTTGATACTTGGCGATGGTTGTTCGAGAACAACCACATCAGCAATTTGATGAAGTGGTTGGATCACTACAAGCGGTAAGTTTTAACAAGTAATTTTGTATCAATTGTTTTGAGCTGTTGATAATTGTTTAATTTGGTTTGTGTTTGTGTAGAGTCAATGTGATCAAATGTACGTACCTCTAGACGAGGACAATATCGAGGAGGATTAGATAGAAAAATATTTGTCCAAACTTTCCTAAAGTCCCAATGTGGCACAATATATATACAACAATTTACATTTTATTTGTTACTTTTTTAAATAGTTTGTTGATCTTTTATAAATTAAATTGTTAAGGTAAAGTAAATTCAATTTCAATTCTTTGGTTTTTTTGTATACTTTTCCAAAAAACAATTGATGTTTCATTGTTTTATGCAGGTCAAAAATAAAGGTGCTCATTTGGGCCACCCAATTTTGGGTTGCCCAAATGAGCACCTTTATTTTTGAATGGTCGTTTAGCGACAATAAGCGCGGTGATAGCAGCAACAACAGTTTACCGCGCTTATTGCTTTCAAACCACTACCGTGTTCATAGCCGCGGTTATTTTCGCCCCCGTAATTTTTTCTCTCTCCATTTTCCTTTGTTTTTCCGCGGCAATACTGGCGGTTATAGACTACTCCTGTTATAGTGGGAGTTGCAGTTCATGTGGACTCCAACTTCGATCATTGTGGGTGAGCAATGATGGAGCAAGGCATTCATGAACATGCCTTTAAGTTGGGGATGCACAAAAGCGAAATTGAGAGTTGGATGGTGTCGAACAACATACACAGGGGTCGCCAAGCACCTTCAAGTTGCATGGGAGTGCCAATCTATGACGGCCATCATCACCCGCTCAATAGGCAAGCCTTATCTTGGAGGAGGCCCCTTATCGCTTTCAATGTAAAGGTGGAGGAAGTATCTGTGAATATCAGAAGGTAAGGTATTGTGAATCCACAAAGAGAACCTTGCTTTGCAGTTGGCAAGGGCTATCATCCTATCCCTATTGGGCATATCTTGCAAACAACAATACAGTCCAAGAGACCGCATCAAGGAGGATGCATGAATGTTTGTTAATTTAAAAAAGTCATAAAAAAGCCAAAAAATACTAGGTATCTAGATCTATTACCCACTTCAGGCTATCGTCGTCGACTTGAGCTTGCCAAAACACCTGTTGTAAGATGGAGGCCATCACCACCATCATAGGCTATCAAGGTGTAGCAATGGTTGATGACACAAAGCAGTGATGTTAGATATGGGCAGTGGAGCGCCTTTGTGGCTGCAGCTGTGCAAGAAGGGAGATGCTCAAGTATATTGTAGCATGTCAATGAGGAGGGGGGGAAGTGGTGCCACCAGTGCAGTGGAGAATCGTGACAGCTCGGGCATAAATGCTACAGAGATTCTATTGGCTTGAGGCCTCTTCAATTGTTGTTCTCCCCCCTAAACATATGTACATAATAGTATTGCCTTCTAGCTTAGTGAAGCATCTATTTCATGGACATGCTTGCCATGCCTGGCACAAATTTGCCACGCTTCACCATTCGATGGAAAAAGCAATCGCTCTCATCTACATAGGAGAGAGAGTCGGCTGCCTGAAAGCTCTATGTACCACTACAACTAGTAGTTGATTTGTGCTAATTGGCCAAAAGCGGAGAATATATTGCTCGAACGTGTAGGCTGCTTTTGAAACTGTGTGTGTGTGTGTGTGTGTGTGTGTGTGTGTGTGTGTGTGTGTGTGTGTGTGTGTGTGAGAGAGAGAGAGAGAGAGAGAGAGAGAGAGAGAGAGAGAGAGATGGGCCAGCCTCAGCCTCAGAGCGATAGAAAGGAGGTGGGACTTGCAAGTTGAAGAGCAGTGGAGGCAATCAAAAATCGCAGGGAGCCTTTACAGTTGGAGAAATCACTTTTTGAAATTTGAAACTGCCACTTTCGTGCACTAAAGAGGGCATGACTAATTTCGTTAACAATGTCTCACAATGTACAATGGTACACTCATTGCACAATGCAAACCAGAGAGAATCGACGCGGAGGGAGTCAGTACCATGGGGAGTACCAAAGCTCCTTTAATTTGGGAGTTGTGGCGCTCCTAGCATATGTAAGCTCAACTTAGTTGAAAATCAGTATATAGTATATATGCTAAGCTTCGGTGCCAATGTTGTACATGTTACTCCGAATCAATAGCTATATTTGTGTACATTCACACAATACAGGCCAGTAAGCTCGATGATTAGTGCAAAGCGGAGCATTGCCAAATATCATCGTAAAGTATTCCAATGTTAACTTTAGGGCACTGAGAAGAGGCTCAGAGGGAAAGCTAATTAACTGGTGAATGGTGAAGATGAGATTGACTGCTTCCATGCTCTTAGCACCACCTGAACAAGAGCTTTTCTTGAATCCTTGCACCACATGAGCTGCACCATACACACACAACCCAATAGCTCTTGCGGGCCCCACCTTTCACCGTGCTTCCTGCTCAAAGCTCCGTGCTGGTGAAATAGCAACAAGTCACAGGCTTCCACAATGGTGCTTTGGTTTAACTTCCATTAGGAAAGTGGGTTCTAAGAAATTCCTTTGCACACAACTCTCTCTCTCTCTCTCTATCTATCTCTCTATCTCTCTCTCTCTCTCTCTCTCTCTCTCTCTCTCTCTCTCTCTCTCTCTCTCTCTCTCTCTCTCTCTCTCTCTCTCTCAACCTTCAATTATCCACTACCACCAATCAGTGGGCATAAGTATTTTTCATACCCAGTTATTAAGTTCATGACTTCAAGCATCGGAGCACGAGATACGAAAGCTATGAAAAAGATTTTCAGCCACTAAGGACCTCCTGCAATACAATAGTATCTCTCTGTAGTTAGTAATGATAATATTTCCTTCGTTAATATGCTCCTATATTTAAGCACCATACTCAGGAGGATTCAGCCATCTTAGGTCGTAAAAGGTTTTGAAATTTTTCTATGTAGCACATAATCATCTTCCTCCAGGCACTTCGATCTTTTTAAGCTTCATTGTTCTAATAAGTAGTGATTCAATATCCAAGGTTTCAACTTTCAACATTCTTTGCAATCTTTTGAACATGAGTGTAGCATATGCTTTTCAAGAAATTAACAACAAACAATCTTGTTTTAGAAATTGTCTTTGATGTGGACTCTGATGTAGCACCTTCCAAAGAGGCTATGCAGTAGTGTGCTAGTCCTGACCTCTGGAACTTCCCGTTACATGAATCGGCTGACCATACATTTGGATTATCCCCCACCCCACCCCTTAGTGCAGCCGTTTTTGACCTAGTACACAATATTTCACTCTTTTGATCATAACTTTTTCATCCGAACTTCGATTTGTGTGATCTATAGTCTCAATCGAAGAGCACGACTCCTTTTCTTGCCATTGTTATCGAAGATTTCTTCAAAACACATTTTGGCATGTCCTTAGTTATGGTATAAAGAGCACATAGAGTGGGTAAGCAAGGAGCTCCCCGCTAGGGAGAACGACCAATTGTATGCACCATGCCGGATGAGACCAAATGAAAGATTATCCTTGATAATAGTTGGATCTATTTGAGGGATACAAAATGTTTTGTATGTGAAGATCGCACTATTTAACAACAAAAATATGAGTCAAAAGGCATATGAGAAAAATAATAAGCAAACAAGGAGATCTCTCACGAAGAAAATGTGCCCAAGGAGGAGGCAAGTCCCACGAGCAAATAGGGACGTGCGACCTATGAGGCCGAGTTACAATTGAAAATATGATTTTGGAATTGCAATGGATACCCATGGAATACGGGGGTTGGCATTGATGAACTAAGAAGCAAAGCCGATGTTTTAAAGAATCTCAAGCAATGAAGAGGGCAAGGAGGGGTAGCATTTATGGTTAAGAAAGGATTGGAAGATTTTGTATAAATTGTGAAAGATGACAAGTACAAATGTTATGTATGACTGAAAATTATGACACCAAAAAGAGCACCCATTTTTATAGTTGGTTGCACTATATTCCTCATCATGATTCCCCCTTTTATGCTTGCATGGATAGAGATCATCCATTTTTTGATTTAGAAGAGGACATTTCTTATCTTAAAGGCGAAAGTGATGTTATTGTATATTGGGGTTATGAATGCTTGCACAAAAACATTTCAACATGGTACTCAACAATTTGATATGCCATACATTTCAAGGGAGTTGGAGGAAGTTCACTTGTATGATCGTACTTCAATGGATGAGAAAGAGCCGGATCACTATGGAAAGTTACTTTTACACATGTGTAATAGCACGGGTATTCTCATTGTCAATGGTGTATCTTTGTGGAGTGGAACCAGTGAATTTACATGTAGAAAATATAATGGGGATAGTGTGATTGATTACATGCTACTCTTCAAAGCCATCTGTATCGCATAAAGAGTTTTATGTTTGGCCAATGGACCCCAAGATCAGACCATCGGCGGACCTTATGTATTGGCCTTGCATGTGGAGAAGCAACTAAGCATGATAATCTCAGTCAAAGGGAAGAGAAGTTATCACTATGTATGGATTTCAAATAGGCACCAATGTACATTGAAATGGTTGAGCAAAAGTTATGGATGACAAAGCTTCAATATGACACACCATCGGAAACTAAAGGAAAAGCTTGCAAGAAAACTATTTGTTCTTGTGCGAAGATTGCTTTACCATAAAGCATCTCCATGGTATCAACAAATATAGATCATGCAAAAGGTGGTTTGATAAAGAATTTCAAGATGCTTGAAAGTCCTTGATAAAGCTTGATGCAACTATGGACAAAGACAACTATCAAAGTCATTTGCATACATACAAAGCATTGATTCAAAAGAAGAGAAGCAGATAGGAAGTAAATCTATAACTTTTTCAAGTCCAAGAAAAGGCACGTGCATGTGGAAGATTTTGGAGAAACTTGAGGGACAAGCGGGTTGAGAATTTTGGTAACTTGAGTCTTGTGGATATGTACACATATTGTAGGCAATTATATGAGCAACCAAATGCTAAAAAAAATGCCATTTTATGGTTCAGTCCCATGTATGCCCTATTTTTTTACTATTGAAGATGTATGCGGTGGGCTTGAAAAGTTGGCCACTTGCAAAGCGAGAGATCTTCAAAGTATCAAACCGGAGATTATCAAATGGACGAGAGATTTTATTTATTACTGGATGTGTGATATGTTCAACCTTACATTTCAACATGGTATACCTTATGATTGGAGTACTAATTGGGTTAAGCCTTTGCATAAAGGAGGGGATGTAAAGAATGTAAACAACTACCGACTATAATGATTGGGTCTTTTATAGAAAAGTTGTTTGGGTGTATAATGGATATGAAATTGAGTGCTTGGGTTGAAGAGAATGACAAGCGTGCAAAAGGACAAGCGGGTTTTTGTCGATGGCATAGCACCATTGATCATCTTGTCACTCTTCGTGTTCTCATGGAGGAAAGTGGGTTGAAAGGCAAGCGATTATATTGTTGTTTTGTGGACTTTAAGAAAGCCTTTTATATGATTCCACGTAACAATTTGTGGCGAATGATGGAAGAACTCCAAGTGCCAAATGAGTTTTGCTTGCGGTTTCTCGAATCTATGAGAAGGTGATGTGTCAATTGAACATGGAAAGAGGAATTTCAAAAAATTTTGTAAGCACTATTGGGGTTAAACAAAGATGTCCGTTGTCACCAACTCTCTTTGGTCTCTGCATCGATCAATTGGAACAAATGGTTCTTGACTTTATGCAAGAAGAAGGTATCGAAGAGGTCACTATTTGCAATGCAATAATCATACTTTTATTGTATGTGGATGATGTAGTGCTTCTAGCACACACTTTAGAAGATGCACAAAAGCTTATGGTTGTCCTTGAGAACTTTTGCTTGCATAATTGGCTGATTGTGAATGAATCCAAAACAAAGGTTATGCTTGTGAAAACCAACCATAAGGAGAAGCCATACATTGTGTACAACAATGAGATACTTGAAGTTGTTAAGAGCTTTAAGTACCTTGGTCTTGAGGTTCCGTCCAATCACAAGTGGCATGAATGTGCTATGCATCGTTTGGAAATGGAAAAGAGAGCATATTATGCATTTGAGAACATGTGTAATGTGGGAAACATCAAGTGTTGGGTTCTCAAGAAGTAGATCTTTGATCCATTGGTGAGACCGGTTCTTCTTTATGGAGTTGAAGTGTGGGGCTGGAGCATCTCAATGGCTACTTGGAAAGAGTTCGAGAATGTCCAAAAGCATTTTCTTATAAACTTTCTCCAAGTTAAGACACAAACACCATATATGCTCCTACTTCTTGAGTCGCAATCTCTTCTAATTGAGGTAATGGGCATGGAAAGGGTTGTGGAGTACATGATAAAGATCCGTCAAAATCCCTCACATTGAATTCCTACAATTGCATGGGAAGAAAGTAAAAAAGTTCAAAAGATGCATAGAAGCAAAATATTGAGCACGGGATGGATGCAAGACATAAAGAAGTGGTTTGGGAGATGGGATGCATTACACTTGCTACATGATGCTTCAATTGACTCCCAAGTGAATGAAGCTTTTCTACAACTTCAATGTATTACGGCTTGGGAGAAATCTGGTGGGTCACGCTTCACACATTACACCACCCATATTGCCCCCAACTACAAAACCATGTTTCTTTGCTAAAAGAGGAAACAATACTCACACTTACATGCTTGAGCCCATCCCCTTGTCAACGATACGCACTATCGCAGCCATTCGGCTTCGCTCCCATTCCCTTTGATGCGAGACAGGGCATTGGGACAATGGTGAAGATTCAAATCGACTGTGCACATTATGCTCATTGCAAGTTCGAGAGTCTGAGTAACACACACTACTAGAGTGCTCAACTTTTGGTCACATCCGAACTTGCTTCTCTCATAGTTTCAGCCATGACTTAGACCTACACACTTTCCTCTCCCAACCAGAGTGTGGGCTCTCCATTGCGACTCTCATCACCACAATTTTGGAGCATCGAAAGTCATTCATCAGCCATACACATACTACATCACATGTAACTTTGGTCTCATAGGTCATATTTGACCTTCGAGGAAGATAATAAAATCTATGTGTGTGTGTGTCTGTGTGTGCGTGTGCGTGTGTGCGCGCGCGTTAAGGTTGAGGCAGCACGGTTTGGGAATTTCAAAAAATGTGATTTTTTTGGTAGGAAATGAATGATGCAATCCATGATTCAAAGCAAATGTATTCAGGGCTAGAAAAATGTACTTTCCCTAACCCGTAAAATAGGTTTTTAGGTAAAATTTTGAAGGTTTTGCACGTAATTACACTAAGAATTGTGATATCCCGGTTTTCTTAAAGGCAAGTTCAAATTCTAACCGAGATGTTACAATTACAACCACATTGGACCCCGGGTTTTTCCTATCATTGGATGTATTAATCACATTTTGGTTGTTTGTGTACGTGGTAGGCCAGTGTAGTCTCGTTTTGCTTATAGATGCTTCATTTTATGGTAGGCCCCGTGATTTTATCACTTGTTCAATATGCCAAAGGAATGAATGCATCTTTGAGAAAAAGCATCTAAAAGGACATGATTTCTTTCTCTTCAAAGCTTTTAACCCCCCCCCCCAAAAAAAAATAAAAATAAAAAAATAAAAATAAAAATTGAGGAGACACGAAGGCTTGCTAATTTAAGGGGAGATGAGGGAATCATGCCCATAATCACATGGAATTTTTATTGTGTTTTAATATAAAATTGTATGATCTAGGGATAGTTACCAAAATACCCCTCTAATTTGTAGAAATTCTCGAAATACCCTTGTATCTATTTTGGTTGGATTATTCAAGATTTTCTATTTTTTTTTTTTTGACAATTGAGATCTGTTTTTGAGTGCTTAGCATGTAATTTTTCAGGAATTACCTCGCAAACAAGGTAGTCATGTCTAAAAATAATGAAGCAATTCATCTCCAAAGTCTACATAACCAACTCAAATTGTAGTTTTACCATCTTGTATGATGGACAATCAGTCTTCTTACGAAGAGCTACATTTTTTTTTTTTTGGGAGAAATTTACTCTCACAACCAAGGATATTTGGGAATTTTGAAGAATGCGAGCATTTTGGGAATTTTTGACAAAATACTAGGGGTATTTTGAGAATTTTGAAATTTGAGGGGTATGTTGGTAATTTTCCCTATGAGCTATTACACATATATAGTCACAAGTAGTTTATATATTACAAAAAGCTCCACTTAAATAATGTAAAGGTGCACATTGTATATCAACATTTTGAAATAAAGTAAAATGAGAGAGAAGTAAAACAAAAACAATAGAATTTAAATTTAAAACAAAAAAAAATATTTAAATATTTTTCATAAAAAATATAAATATAATAAACATAATTCTAGTTAAACTCAACCTAATGATTTTATCATCCCCTTTCACTTGTTAATCCAAAAAAGTGAATGCAACTCTGAAAAATAGCATTTAAAAGATTATGATGTGTTTTTATTCAGAAGACTTTCAAAGTCCTTTGGGACACTTGTCAAGCAAAGAAATTTGAATGACCTTTACCCAGAGTGCACTAAAGCCTTTAGCATGTAAAAAAAACACACACAGGGCCCTTAGTTCCAGAATCTGGACCGTCAATCCATCTGAAAGGTCCCTGGAATGCCAAAAGTTGCAACAAATGATCTAGGTAGCGAGGAAAATTTGAAATGCGTTTTCGCGTTATGGCCAACGAAGACAAGAAGGTGTTGAGTTATGGTGATGTGGTGCTGTGGAGCTCAGATGTCGAGCTTCTGCGCGGGGATAACTTTCTCAACGACCGTGTCATTGAGTTCTTCTTTGCGCAGTTGAAGGCTCCCTATTCCTATCTTCTCCTTCCACCCGCTATCTCTTTCTGGATTTCCCAATGCTCCGACACTCCGACCTTGCTCTCCATTATCGAACCCTTGTGCCTTACTGAGCGCCAGGTAGTCTTTGAAATGTCTCTTTTTACACACACACACACACACAGAGAGAGAGAGAGAGAGAGAGAGAGAGAGAGAGAGAGAGAGAGAGAGAGAGAGAGAGAGAGAGAGAGGAGAACTTATTAACGTTTTCTAGAGGCCAAAACTGGACACGAACGTTACCTTTGGCTATTCAGAAAAGGAAAGAAGTACATAATGGGAGTGCTACGAGAGAAATTGGAAAATGGGATAGTGCATGTGTGTGCAGAAAGAGCCTATGGGTTTGAATCTCTGTGCTCAAGGAGTAAACTGAGGAACAAAATCTTATGCATGGGTGGGTATGGAGAGAAGGGTCTATAAAGGAGGGTAGTAGTACGAATTGGAAAAAGCCTCCTCCACTCTCTCTTGTCTGCTTGCTGATGTTGTACTCGAATCTCTCTGATGTCTTGTGGATATACTCTCGTGGTGTAATACTTGGTAGGCCATCTGTCGGACTGGCTCTACCTTCTGTTGGAGTGTGACTCCTCATTTGAGTGGTGGGAGGGGGTGCATATGTGGCTCTCAGAAGTCTGAGAGCTAGAACTATAGTCCTCTGCTTGAAGTAGTGGGTGATTGGAGGAGTGACACTTCGTATCTTGGGTAGAAAGCGGCTCAAGTACCCTACCACAAGTTAGTGACATGGCATGCCCAACATGAAAGGACAAGGGTTTAGAAACTCTAACCCAGAAGAACCTAGGAGAACTTGCAGATGTGGCCGAAGGGGCCTAGGGGGTAACCCTCCCGACTTAGGAGCACCAGTAGAAGAACCTGCGGGCGTGGCCGAACTCTAACCCTATCGACATTTGAGCACCGACTAAAGGGTCTAAACCCTATTTATCAGAAGCCTGAGGGTTTGAGCTGATTTTTAAAATTTGCTACAAATAAGCCAGTGTCCACCTCAATGGGGCAAGAGTCGTCCAAGGGAAAGAAAGAACCAAGGGAACCGGGTGATAGTTCATCATAGAATTCCGAAGAAGTAAGGGAATGAGCTCATAGTTTATCAGAGAGTTCCAATGAAGCAAGGGAATCAGTTGATGGTTCATCAAAGAATTCTGACCATTCAAATTGAGGTGCCAGTTGATAGGGGACTTGGGAAGCCAATAGGGCTACCATCTCATAAGGCACAAGAAAAGAACAGAAGGTAAGCTAGGCTCACTGATAATTGTATCAAGGGCCGTTTTGACTCTCAATGCAAAGTGGATGGGGGGAGGAGAACCTTGCAAGGTTTTCCTCTTCCACAAATCTTTACTTCTTTCCTTGCGTTAATGATTGCTACTTAGCATGAGAGATGGTTCCTTTTATTCTCTTTAAGAGAGAAGAAGAAGAAGAAGAAGAAGAAGAAGAAGAAGAGAGTTTTAACGTCATAGGAAACTATCCCAAGAGACCTTAAAGATCTATCCGACGAGGAGAGTTGAACTCAAGACCTATTATTCAAGAGGGAAATGGAATAACCAATCTACCACACTTGGGTGATAAAAAGGTTATACCATTTTCCTCTTTTTATTAGCGCGCGCGCACACACACACACACACACACACACTCGAGAAGAAGAGAGATTTAACATCGCCGAGAGAGAGAGAGAGAGAGAGAGAGAGAGAGAGAGAGAGAGAGAGAGAGAGAGAGAGAGAGAGAGAGAGAGAGAGAGAGAGGAGAAGAAGAAGAAGAAGAAGAAGAGGATTTAAGGTCATAGGAAACTATCCCAAGAGACCTCAAAGATCTATCCGACAAGAATTGAACTCAAGACCTGTTATTCAAGAGGGAAATGGCATAACCAATCTACCACACTTGGGTGATAGAGAGGTTACACGGTTTTCCTCTTTTTATTAACACACACACACACACACACACACACACACACGAGAAGAAGAGGATTTTAACGTCGTAGGAAACTATCCCAAGAGACCTCAAAGATCTATCCGACGAGAGTTGAACTTAAGACCTGTTATTCAAGAGGGAAATGGCATAACCAATCTACCACACTTGGGTGATAGAAAGGTTACACTGTTTTCCTCTTTTTATAAACACACTCACACTCACACATCTACACACACACACGCACACACACACACACGAGAAGAAGAGGATTTTAACGTCGTAGGAAACTATCCCAAGAGACCTTAAAGTTCTATCCGGCGGGGAGAGTTGAACTCAAGACTTGTTGTGAGAGAGAGAGAGAGAGAGAGAGAGAGAGAGAGAGAGAGAGAGAGAGAGAGAGAGAGAGAGAGAGAGACAGCCCTAATGGGGTCCCAACCAACCCTCTCAACGGCCTCCACACCATTGCCGATGTGGTTTTACTTTTGATTGCATAAATGGAATGTACACACATTCAATACCTCAAGTGCAGACTCTATTGACTCGAGTGGGGAATGTCGCCGTGATACCTCTTCAAGATGAAGCACCTCGGGGACTGATCTGATGCATCTTTGGAATCCGTCTCAATGTGGGGTTGCTAATGGCCACCAAGGGGTAGATTTGGGGCTGATTTGCAATCTTGATTGAGAGGAATGAAGGGCTAAAAACACAGATGATGATGATGCCGATGATGGACAACAATGGGAGCACTCGATGCGGCGAGGGAATGGCCGAGAAGAGGCTCAATGGGCTGCCAGAGTACCGGACGGCATTAGGGAGGACAACGCGTTGTAGATCCACACGATCTCCGGCAATGGAGAGGGCTGAAAACTGAAAACGCTGGCTGATCTGCTGCAAATGTAAAATGCCAAGCTAATCTGCAAGAAAAACGTTCGAGCTGATGGTAGCGCTAGCTCGTCCGATGCAAAACGCTAGCAGGGCTGATCCCTTTACAGGGGAATTTTATTGGTTAAGAAGATTTTAGGGCTTAGGTAGGGCAATCCTGTGTCAAAAGTATATGAAATTTATCATAAAATTGACTTACAATAAACTAAGTTTCGGGGTGAAACTATTGCACATCTGCCCACCTGGAAATTCGATTGATGCGGGGAATGGCTCGTTAGATTCCTCTAACCTAAAACTACATGCACGTCATGCCAGATGCCCATCGTATAATAACATCTGTCAAAACGCTTGTACGATCCATTTATGCAAGAGGTTTTCAAAAAAGGAAAACCTGATCTAATGGAATTGTCCGGACATGTAGGTCTTGTGAATAAGATTACAAAATTGCCGATACTAATCCTCCTAAGGATTCTAGACACTCCATGTAGGGATAGGTGGAAAATTGGCTTTGGAAGTCGATGAAGCATGTCCACGTGACACAGCGAGCCATGTGCACATGACATCTCCTTCTGCTTAAGGTGAGGTACGGCTACCGAGCCGCATGGCCTCCTTGTATGAGGCTAGCAAATCTGGATAGTGGATGAAAAATTCCTCGTCCACCCAAACAGCTTTACATGTCCCTTGATCCTTGAACTTCAACAAGTATTGCCTTGCTTGCTTCTTTGCTCCGTGCTTGAATCGATGCAAAATGATCTGTTCCAACTTCCGGCTCCATAACTTTAGCTTCATCAATTATCTCTGGTTACTCCTCGTCTAGAATGTTACTTGGAGCTCACCGTGAAACAATTTAAGCCAAGAAACATTGAAAACATCATGCATTGTCCAAGAAGGTGGTAAACGTAACTGCATGGAAACATTGTTCACCTTTTTGATAATAGGAAACGGACCATACATACGAAATGAGAGTTTAGAACACCTCTTACTGATTTGTTTGAGACATTGCTTCATGATCCTTAAATTCACCCGGTCACCTTCCTTGAATGAGACATCTTGTCGATGCTGATTAGCATGCGTAGAATAGGTCTCTTGAGCCTTGTTAAGCCGAAGGTTAACACTCTTGAGTACCTATGCATAGGTACTCAACACAATTAGCATCATTAAATTTTGAAATGGACCTAGTGAACAAAAATTGAAAAGGTTGGCCAAACACTGTCTCATATGGAGCATGATCGATTGCACTAGAGAACGAATCATTTAGGATAGCCTGAACTAACGGCAAATATTATTTATACTTAGATTGTTTATCATGAATATATGCTTTGAGAACATCAAATGCCAACGGTTGTATAATTCAGTTTGCCCATCAGATTGAGGATGAAATGCAGACAAAAAATTTAATTTAGTGCCAAAATTTTCAAACAAATCACACTAAAAATGTAATGTGAACTTTGTATCGCGATCCGACACAATAGATTTGGGTAGACGACACAATGGATACCAACAATCATGCAACATCTTGTGCAGTAACATTGGCCTTGCAAGAGATTAACATGCAAAATTTGCTAAATCTGTCAATGATAGTTAGACATTGCATGTTTCGTGTAGATAAAGAAGAAGGTAAATTAGTTAGAAAATTCATACTTATGTCCTCGACTGGTTCGTTAGGGTTAGGCAATGGCATGATTAGCCTTTGTGGCCGCCCTTTAATACATCATGTGTGTCATGTAAAATTGGTGCTTTGTGAGAAGATAGTACACACAAATGATTTCTAAAGAAAATCCAACCATCACGAATGACATAATTGCACGAACTCGGTGCATTTGTGACCAATGATTTTCAAATTTTGAACCCATGTAATGATCTTTTAAATCATCAAAACCAACACCTTGAATAAAGAGGAAATTGTGACAAGTAGCAGCTGGACGGACCCTGTAATTCGCGTTGATTGCTGACGTGGCAGATTTTCGAATTTTACGCTGATTGCTCACGTGGCAGATTTTCGCACTAGTCGATGACGTGGCATGTTATATGGATTTTCACAAAATTTGCTAATAGCTTTTGGGAGATTTGAGTGCTAGCTTTTAGTAGCATATCCTTTTTACTTTAAGTACTTTTAGGATTTAGTGCTTTTGGGGCTCTACTTTTGGTATCCCTTTGTACTCTTTATAAGTGCCCACAGGCCACTCTTTTGAGATTATCTAGATGTAGAGTCTCAAAGAGAGTCGGACCCTCGGGAGTTGTACCATCTTGAATTAATGATAAAGAAATACCGAAAGGGGCGCCAGTTTTTGGGGCCAACGAGTCTTGGCTCGAAATTCCGCCGCGCCATGTCGTCTTCTTTTTCTTTTATTCTAAGTGTTTTAAAGTACTAGAGTGTTTTTACGTGTGTAGATTGCAGTTATCTTTGTGTTTTCGTCTGATCACTCTTCAGAGGTGATTATAGTGGTATTAGAGCCATAGTTACCCGGAACGCGGAACAGGAACGGCGACGGGATCCCCGCGGAACGGGGGAACGGCTAGGGGTCCGAAACGGGAACGGCGCGGAACGGGAGGTATAAAAAACACCCAAATATTGCATTTTTTAGCTCCTTGTGTTTAAATACAAGGAGTATTAGAGTGCTTTGACTCTAATACTCACAAAAAACTCGTTTTGAAGACCATTCAACCTTGCTATGACTAGATGATGAGAGAGAGAGAGAGAGAGAGAGAGAGAGAGAGAGAGAGAGAGAGGGGGGAGGGAGAGGGAGAGATTTGAGAGAGTGGGAGGGAGAGGAAGAGAGCTTGAAGGCTTGAAGCCTTGAGCCTTGAGAGAGTGAGTCTTGAGAGGAGAGATCTTGAGAGTGTGAGAGGGAGAGAGCTTGAGCCTTGAGGATTAGCTTGTGGAGAGAGGGGGAGGGGGGTGCATTTTATGAGTCCTTAAGGCCTTGCACACTTCAAAAAGAAGCCCAAACATTTACTTCAATTTTTTCAATTTTTGCCAAATTTGTTTGTAGCCGTTGGCCGTTCCAGGGGCATTCCGGAACGTTCCGGGGGCGTTCCGGAACGTTCCGGAACGGCCGTTCCGGTTAGCACTGGCCACCCGGAACGTCAGACGTTCCGGGACGTTTCGGAACGTTCGGGAAGGGAACTGAACGCCGGAACGTCGGAACGGGGGCTAGGGGGCATTCCCCGATAACTCTGATCAGAGCATCAGGCGTGTGCTTTTTTGAAAGTATACTGGTTCTACCAAATAGCAGACAGAGCAAGATGACGCTTCCAAATTTTACATACATTTTTTTATCAAAGAATATTTGTCCCTGCCGCCGCAGACTTACTAGCCACTCCCACCCTTAGTCCATCGCGCATCAGGCGCGCTCTCGTCTTCATTGCTCTGTCTTAAAGGGCATAAGCCATAAAGAACCCACGATCCTATCGACAATGGATGGAGAACATGGAGATTCTACAAATGCAGGAGAAAACCAATTCTTTCTCAACCTACAGATGGGAGCTATAGAGTGGGATAAAGAAGAAACGACAAAAGGAGGAGAAGGAGAAGGAGAAAAAGGAGTTTGTATCTGCCCTAAAAAGTTAAAAAAACATGCTTTTTGATGCTTTTTTGTGTTGCATAGACCTCTAAAAATCTCTTCAACGGTTAAGAATTTGGATAGGCGATAGAAGGCAAATTGATCCTCTCGACAAGCTCTATGCATTGACGCGAAGGGATTTTGATAACAGGTTGTTTAGCAGAAATTAGGGTCTGTGAAAAAATTTCAGCATGTGTGAAAATTAATGTTTTTGGGAGCCCTTGTTATTTGTATGCAGATACCAGGTAATAGGAGAGAAACATGCATTTGGAAGCATATGGGAGCATGGAGCTCGACATCCACTCTTTTGCAATGAGGCGAGCCATCTCCTTGAAAATTTTGCTTATTTTGCAACTGACATCGAGGATGAGATGGCGAGGAATTTTCACTTGAAAGCAATTGGAAGCAACGGTGGCTCATGAATGAATCTGATGACTTTTCGATTGCCGATAAGAATTTTATTTTGCTTTATGAAATTTGAATGGATATATGATGATGATGGATAATGAATAAAGATTACGATTATGATTAAGAGTAAGATCTTGGGTGTGTGCACGCACCACAAGCAGGACAATTGATGACCTTTTACAGGCATTGGCTAAGATCTTGGGTGTGTGATCGACATCCATGCAAGATCCAACGACCTTTTACAAGTGTTGGTTAAGATACAGTTCTAAGACATATTTTCAGATGCACCTGAGGTATCTACAACTAGCTTTTCTTTGTGCACGGCCATCATGACACAAGAATGCATGACTGAATAATCAATTGTGAGATTTTAAGTTGCATAAATTTTAGAGGTATGAGCAATTGTAACTTGCAATGGAGGACGACTGCTTTGATTTTAGAAGGCAGTATGTGAAGGTTCTAGGGTTAGGGTTTCTGTGTCGAGGTCATAGACTCATCTGATCCATGTGTTCGTTTGGCTAGTCATAGATTCACTCTCCCTAGGAAGATGGTGCATGTCAATCTCTTGGTCAAAGCCAAAATACTCCGTGTTGTAAACAAGTCTCTCTTTGTGGTATTTGCATCCGTTGTGAGGATTCTAGATACTAATCCTTTAAACTCATGATTAAGACTTAAGAAACTTGAACTGAACTCAAAAACAAGACTCAAAAGACTCTGTGTTTGATTGATTGAACTGTTGAAAACTGAGTACAATAGGCTCCCTATATAGGAGACGAAGAGACATAAATGAAAAGACATGCCTCCTGGTGAAGAGACATGACTTTAGATGTAAAGACACATCCTTTCGGCGAAGAGTTGCAACCATTGGGCGAAGACTCGCACCTGTAGAGCGAAGGGGTGTGACGAGTCGTCGAAGGAGTGTGGCTTTTGGCGAAGAGGCACGTCTCTTGGGCGAAGGGGTGTGACCATCCAAGCGCAGGGGTCCTCCTTGGCATGGCACTTCCCGTATTTGCAACTAGGAGTAGATGTATTGCTGTTAACATAGTCACAATCGTGACATTCCCTTCCTCTTTAAATCAAACCAAGGGTAGTTGTAGAAACTCCGGGAAGAAGAAAATGTATTGTTGTAGTGCTTCTGCATCCAAAGCTCTTTCTGTTAAGTCCCACGTCATGGCACTGTTATTGACCATGACTATTTTGCCAAACTGAAAACTGATCATATCTGCAACTTGATAAGTGCCTTTGTCGAATTTATTTGTAACTTCGAGCTTTGTCCAATAAAAGATTGAGTGTGTATCTGCTTTGAGTGAAATTATTGGTAAACTGACTTGAGTTTTCTGTTGACTGATTACCACTGGTGGGAAATCTGTTAGGTATTCCATTGGTTTGTGTGGAACAGTAAAATCCTCTTGAAGGGATGTTGTAGATTGAGACAGAGTAGTGTTTGGAGGTGTATCCATTTGTAAAGGTTTATCAATAGAACAAGTTGTGTCCAAAGATTCATTTGCAGCGACTAAAGTCGTGCTGCAAGAGTTTGTATTTGCTTTATCCTTTGCACCGCTGAAGGCAAGGACTGAAGTCTTTAAGTTTGAAAAATTATCATTCACCACTGCATTTGGTATCTGCTCAGAGACAAAGACTATATTTTGCAAGGGCGGTGTAAAGGCGAATTTTCTTGCCTGGATCACGGCCAAAGAAGTGGTTATGTGCTTGTTGGTTGTCGCACAAGAACTGGAATCTTTTGAATCTTCAGCTTTCTCAGCGGGTATGAAGGCTTCCAATTGACAAGGGGGAGGTTGAGGAAGTTGTTTTCTCTTAGACCTCTACAGAATCCTCTTGCATAAAGAAAGGATCAATAAATCTTTAGCTTTACCACCATCAGATAAGAAAGACTTAAATGTAGGGCATGGCTCGCGAGGGGGAACTTGTCCAGCGTCGCGGCATTCACGACGGAGTATTCGACTAGGGTCGGATATATGTGCCACTAAGTAAGCCCTTTTTTTGCTATTGTTGATGATCTGTTGGAAGCTTCATATTGCTGCTTTTGTTGATGATGATTTGAATAAGAAGTTGGTTGCTTAGAACTGTAGCATTTCCAAGAATATTCATGCTGAGACTTTTGCTGCTCGCATGAAGATACTTTATGTCTAGTTGTCTCTGAGAAACCATGCTTTGCGTGAGAAAATTTGAATTCCGAAGGCTTTTGTTTGAGTGGTTCTTCCTGGTCGACCATTGAAGCGTCGGAAGAAGATGGTAGAGAAGTAGCATTCGTCTAAGAAATAGTAGTATGACTCCACGAAGAGGTTTGCTTCTGCATCTGCTCCAAGCGAGTGTGAACTGATGCGAGGCTCGTGGAAAGTGCTGCCATCTGCTCTTTAAGAACTGCTATCGGGTCCCTAGGTGAAATAGAGTTCTTGCCATCTTGTGATTCGGCCATGCCGTTTGCTTTGAGGGAATAATAGAATTGTGGCGTGACGATGTGTCACATACAACCTGTATTCCTGCTGGAGAACTGGTATGTACTGCGGCTCGAGAATTAATTCTCGAACACGTTCCGGGTTCCGTGTTCGCCGCTGGAGTGTTGATAATACTTATTACCTCATGGCCAGGGAGGAGGTTATCCGGTAAAACCTCCTCCGAGGAAAGGGGTGGGTACATTCAATTCTTTATCGGGTGTGACGTGCGCAAAGTGGTGGCGGGAAGTGTGTCAGCGCTGAGGGAAAGAGAACGTACCTGAGAGTGGGCTGGCAGAGAACGCTGTTATTGGCCATTTTCTGGGATTTTAAAAAAAAAGTATTGCGCTGCTGCTGGGTTTAATACTTTTATGCTATATGCAATTCGCTGACTGCCCATGATGAGTTGGTTAATTCGTTGGCTGGTTGTGTTTATTAACCAGATGCCATGTCATGAATGGCCCAATTGGAGAGGCTTTAAAAATCTGATCCATGAGGGGTGAGAAAGGCCGCAGAGTGTGAAGTGTGCAAAGCACCACTTGGAAAAAATTCACCAGCCAAAGAGGCAATCAAAGGGCTCACGTAACCTCCAGAAAAAAAAACTTCCAGCAAACAGAAGCAAAGCCGAAACGTTTTCAGCAACAAGGGATGATGCAAAGGGTGCAACGCTTCAAGCATAGGGGTGCATCCATTCGTCAAGAGGCACCAAAGGCGAAGTAGAAGAGCGCGACACGCGCGATAGAATCATCGTGAGTATCAAGGCAACATGGAAGCTTGAGGCATACCTGTCGTCACACGTGCCGGGTAAGCGTTGCATGCCATCCCTCTTTGTCTTGTGTCCGGTGCGGGCGAGGGTTTACATGTGTCGACTACACATTGCCTTTAGGTGTCGCCTTTCTGCTTCTTTCATGCAACTCCGGGAAGGGGGTAGAGTGTAGCGGCGAGGGTGAGTGGCTCACAACCTTAGGGTCCCGGGAAAAATTTTGCTCTGATACCACTCTGAGGATTGTAGGTACTAATCCTTTAAACTCATGATAAAGACTGAAGAAAGTTGAACTGAACTTAGAAACAAGACTCATAAGACTCTGTGTTTGATTGATTGAACTGTTGAAAACTGAGTACAATAGGCTCCCTATATAGGAGACGAAGAGACATAAATGAAAAGACATGCCTCCTGGTGAAGAGACATGACTTTAGACGTAAAGACACATCCTTTCGGCAAAGAGTTGCAACCATTGGGCGAAGACTCGCACCCGTAGAGTGAAGGGGTGTGACGAGTCGTCGAAGGAGTGTGGCTTTTGGCGAAGAGGCACGTCTCTTGGGCGAAGGGGTGTGACCATCCAAGCGTAGGGGTCCTCCTTGGCATGGCACTTCCCGTATTTGCAACTAGGAGTAGATGTATTGCTGTTAACATAGTCACAATCGTGACATTCCCTCCCTCTTTAAATCAAACCAAGGGTACTTGTAGAAACTCCGGGAAGAAGGAACTGTATTGTTGTAGTGCTTTTGCATCCAAAGCTCTTTCTGTTAAGTCCCACGCCATGGCACTGTTATTGACCATGACTATTTTGCCAAACTGAAAACTGATCATATCTGCAACTTGATAAGTGCCTTTGTCGAATTTATTTGTAACTTCGAGCTTTGTCCAATAAAAGATTGAGTGTGTATCTGCTTTGAGTGAAATTATTGGTAAACTGACTTGAGTTTTCTGTTGACTGATTACCACTGGTGGGAAATCTGTTAGGTATTCCATTGGTTTGTGTGGAACAGTAAAATCCTCTTGAAGGGATGTTGTAGATTGAGACAGAGTAGTGTTTGGAGGTGTATCCATTTGTAAAGGTTTATCAATAGAACAAGTTGTGTCCAAAGATTCATTTGCAGCGACTAAAGTCGTGCTGCAAGAGTCTGTATTTGCTTTATCCTTTGCACCGCTGAAGGCAAGGACTGAAGTCTTTAAGTTTGAAAAATTATCATTCACCATTGCATTTGGTATCTGCTCAGAGACAAAGACTATATTTTGCAAGGGCGGTGTAAAGGCGAATTTTCTTGCCTGGATCACGGCCAAAGAAGTGGTTATGTGCTTGTTGGTTGTCGCACAAGAACTGGAATCTTTTGAATCTTCAGCTTTCTCAGCGGGTATGAAGGCTTCCAATTGACAAGGGGGAGGTTGAGGAAGTTGTTTTCTCTTAGACCTCTACAGAATCCTCTTGCATAAAGAAAGGATCAATAAATCTTTAGCTTTACCACCATCAGATAAGAAAGACTTAAATGTAGGGCATGGCTCGCGAGGGGGAACTTGTCCAGCGTCGCGGCATTCACGACCGAGTATTCGACTAGGGTCGGATATATGTGCCACTAAGTAAGCCCTTTTTTTGCTATTGTTGATGATTTGTTGGAAGCTTCATATTGCTGCTTTTGTTGATGATGATTTGAATAAGAAGTTGGTTGCTTAGAACTGTAGCATTTCCAAGAATATTCATGCTGAGACTTTTGCTGCTCGCATGAAGATACTTTATGTCTAGTTGTCTCTGAGAAACCATGCTTTGCGTGAGAAAATTTGAATTCCGAAGGCTTTTGTTTGAGTGGTTCTTCCTGGTCGACCATTGAAGCGTCGTAAGAAGATGGTAGAGAAGTAGCATTCGTCTAAGAAATAGTAGTATGACTCCATGAAGAGGTTTGCGTCTGCATCTGCTCCAAGCGAGTGTGAACTGATGCGAGGCTCATAGAAAGTGCTGCCATCTGCTCTTTAAGAACTGCTATCGGGTCCCTAGGTGGAATAGAGTTCTTTCCATCTTGTGATTCGGCCATGCCATTTGCTTTGAGGGAATAATTGAACTGTGGCGTGACGATGTGTCACATACAACCTGTATTCCTGCTCGAGAACTGGTATGTACTGCGGCTTGAGAATTAATTCTTGAACATGTTCTGGGTTCCGTGTCCGCCGTCGGAGTGTTGGGAATAGTAATTACCTCGTGTGCAGGGCGCATACCGGTGGCGGGAAGTGTGTCAGTGCCGAGGGAGAGAGAACGTACCTGCGAGTGGGCTGGCAGAGAACGCTATTGTTGGCCATTTTCTGGGATTTTTTTTAATATAAGTTTTGCGCTGCTGCTGGGTTTAATACTTTTACGCTATATGCAATTCGTCACTGGATGCCCACGATGAGTTGGTTAATTCGTTGGCTGGTTGTGTTTATTAACCAGATGCCTTGTCATCAATGGCCCAATTGGAGAGGCTTTAAAAATCTGATCCATGAGGGGTGAGAAAGGCCGCAGAGTGTGAAGTGTGCAAAGCACCACTTGGAAAAAATTCACCAGCCAAAGAGGCAATCAAAGGGCTCACGTAGCCTCCAACGAAAAAAAACTCCCAGCAAACAGAAGCAAAGCCGAAACGTTTTCAGCAACAAGGGATGGTGCAAAGGGTGCAACGCTTCACGCATAGGGGTGCATCCATTCGTCAAGAGGCACCAAAGGCAAAGAAGAAGAGCGCGACGCGCGCAGGAGAATCACTGCGAGTATCAAGGCAACGTGGAAGCTTGAGGCATACCTGTCGTCACACGTGCCGGGTAAGCGTTGCATGCCATCCTCTCTGTCTTGTGTCTAGTGCGGGCGAGGGTTTACATGTGTCGACTACACATCGCCTTTAGGTGTCGCCTTTCTGCTTCTTCCATGCAACTCTGGGAAGGGGGTAGAGTGTAGCGGCGAGTGAGAGGCTCACAACCTTAGGGTCCCAGGAAAATTTTTGCTTTGATACCATTGTGAGGATTCTAGGTACTTATTTTTAAAACTTATGATTAAGACTTAAAAAACTTGAACTGAACTCAGAAACAAGACTCAGAAGACTATGTGTTTGATTGATTGAACTGTTGAAAACTGAGTACATAGGCTCCTTATATAGGAGACGAAGAGACATAAATGAAAAGACATGCCTCCTGGTGAAGAGACACGACTTTAGACGTAAAGACACATCCTTTCGGCGAAGAGCTGCAACCATTGGGCGAAGAGTCGCACTCGTAGAGCGAAGGGGTGTGACTAGTCGTCGAAGGAGTGTGGCTTTTGGCGAAGAGGCACGTCTCTTGGGTGAAGGGGTGTGACCATCCAAGCGTAAGGGTCCTGTAACAGACTTGGACACTCCAAGTCAAGAACCAATCACGACAGCACCAAATAACCACTTCAAAACAGGTCACAGTTAACAATAGATTTGCACTGGCCCGACGGAGTTTCGTGCCTAGAGATATTGGTCCCAAAGACTGGTGCCCCTTGCGGTATTTCTTTTTGTATTAATCAGCTCAAAGTACAAGAGTGGATCGAGTCTCACTCTCAGACTTTGCGTCCAGATGCTCTGCAGAGTGGGAGCCCAATCCACATATTTGAATGTTTACAAGGGATGCCAAAAGCAGAGCCCCAAAAGCTTCAGATCAAAAGCCCAATAATAATAAAGCAAAGGCTCTTTTCTCTTTCTCTCAAGCTTACAAAATTAAAGCAAAGAATTCTCTCTCTCATCATTGGCGTAAAAACAGTCCCAAAACTGCTGTAAAAGCAAAAGCCAAGCCTCCGTGATTTCCGGGACTGTCGTACAGTGCCATGTCATCATTGCTTTTCCGCAATTTTCGGGATTCAGTCCCTGCTGCCCTTTTAGGGTTAGTGTTAGGGTTAGGGTTAGGATTTCTGGCAGATTTTAGGGTTTACAGGTTTTAGGGTTAAGGTTTTCAGAAATTAGGGTTTCAGCAGTAGTTAGGGTTTCGGCTCTCGGGCAAACACGTCATCACTTTGTGACATACCCCCCTCTTGAAAGCATTGTAATCGCCTTCGATTACGCCTGCAAAACAGACAGAGGTCATAAATCGTCTTAGCAGACACCGATCGTTAGTACCTACGTACTAGGAACACACATCTAGCACATGTACCAATCGACAGTCACATCACACGACATCACAGGACATCACTAAACATCACAGGACATCACATGACATTCAACATTCATTCGGATCTTAGACCATAATTTATCGGCAATGTAGCTGGCAATCGCATCTAGATCCAATCAGGATCTCACGATGTCCGATTGACTAACCCCTATTGCAACCATGTCTATTCGAGATCAATCAGACCAAAATGTTGCAGTCATTTTGTCTATCAATCCTTGCACTTAAAAAGAAGTCAAGAACAAATCAGTATCATATTTAGGAATTCCATTTCATAAAGTCATACAGTAGAATTTTGTCAGCTTTCAGTATCCCTGAAGCTAAAAGAGACATCAGTGACTCTAGTATCAAAATCAAGGCATCTGTTGACAAAGGAGCGGAGTAACTCCCCTCTTGTGCATCCCACTGCACCGAATCTCTGGTCAAGCTGAATTCTGGGTTCCATTTGGAGTAGACTATGTTAAACCAAAAGCCTCGATGTAAAGTTTCACAATCTGAGGAGTATCTGTTAGGTCCTCCTCCTCCATCCACTTCGCATCCAATGCAGGATAGTTCTTGACTTAACCAAGAACCGCCTTCGGACTTTACCTTTATTCTTCGTATCTTTATGTGCCAAAATCTGTTCAGGAACAAGGATCTCCTCGTTTTCTTCCACTTCGGGTTGCTCATCAGGCTCCCTATCATCAGGCACATCACCTTTGAAAGGTTTCAAGAGACTCAGATGAAATGCATTGTGAATCCTCCAAGTATCAGGCAGTTTCAATCGGAAGGAGACATCATTTATCTTTTCAGAGATCTGGAAAGGTCCGTACTAAGCTTTGAAAAAAGCCTCTCCTTTCCCTTTTTCTTTCTCAAGCGTGCCTTCTCAAAACGTAAGAGCACCCAATCAGCCTCCTTCAATTTCAAGTCGCGACGATGGCGATCCGCTGCCTTTTTCTGTCATTCTTAAGATTTCTGCAAAGTCTCGCGAACCTTGGCAAAAGACGCATTTAAGTCTCGCGTATATTCATCCGCTTCAAAAAATCTTGTCTTTCGTGCTTAGAAAGGGTGGCACCTTCGCAGCACCTTCAACAATCTCAAATGGCGCCTTCCCCGTCGAAGAGTGTATCGTGTTATTGTAGGCAAATTCCACCAAAGGTAGATACTTTTCCCATTGAGTCTTCTGATCCGAGATATAAGACTTCAATAAATCTAAAACCACTAAATTGGCAATCTCAGATTGCCCATCAGTCTGCGGGTGGAATGATGACGAGAACTGCAACCACGTGCCAATGTTCTCCCAAATTGCCTTCCAAAACAAAGTCATAAATCTGAGGTCCCTATCGGAAACAATCGTCTCAGGCATGCCATGTAATCTGAAAATCTGGGCCACAAACAGTCTCGCTAAGTGCTCCGGCTTGACTGTTTTCTTCATTGGAATGAAATAAGCCTGTTTGCTAAATCTGTCAATAACAGTCCAAATACCATCGTGACCACTCTGTGTTCTCGGGAGATCAAAAATGAAATCCATTGCACTACTTTTCCAGGGGCAGGTGGGTATGGGTAAAGGCTGTAACAATCCTTGTGCTTTATGCCTGTCAAACTTGATCTTCTGGCATACCAAGCAACTGCGCACAAACTCTTCCACATCCTTCTTGAGTCTCGGCCAAAAGAAGTATTTCTCTACCCCTTTCATGGTGGTAGCAATGCCGCGGTGACCCGTAAAAGGTGGACAGTGGCATTCAGTCATAACCTTTTCCCTCAACAGCTGTGTAACACACAACATGGTTTTTCTCATCAAGTAGCCATCCCGAATGGAATATCCCGCTACTGTCTCCTCATCCCGTATCCGTGTGAAACTGCAAAATTTGTATCTGTGGCATACTGGTCGACCATATCCTCGAAGCTCCTATGATGTATCGCGGAAATAGCCAGAACCAACGGCTTCTTCCGAGACAAAGCATCTGCCACCACATTTTTCTGTCCCTGCACATGGACAATTTAGAAGTGAACTGTGACAAGATGTTCGCCCACCGCATCTGCTTTTCCGAAAGCTGCTTTTGTTACAAGAAGTAGCGCAAACTTTGATGGTATGTAAAGACAGTAAAATCGGCTCTGAGTAGGTAATGCCGCCACTGAGTAAGAGCATGGATAACCGCCAAAAGCTCTTTCTCATAAATCTGTGCTGTCATCTCCGGCCTTGAGAACAATCGGCTCTCGTAAGCAATGACATGGCCTTTCTGCATTAAGACCGTACCCCGCACCCAGACTACGACCACAAGCATTACAATATACTTCAAATGACTACTGCAAGTCCGACAAAGTCAAAACTGGTCCCATAATCAACTTCTCCTTCAATGTCTGAAAGGCAGTCACCTCTGTGGGTCCCCACGAGAAAGGGACTCCTTTCTGTGTCAAGATATGCAAAGGGGAAGCAACCTCTGCAAACTTTGGAACGAACTGCCTATAGTACGAACACAGTCCCAAGAAGCTTCTAACTTCATGGACATTCTTTAAATCGGGCCAATCACGGATAGTCTCTATCTTGGCCGGATCCATTTGCACTCCCGCTGCTGAGACAGTGTCCTAAAAAGTGTATCTCTGGTAGGAAAAATTCACTTTTCTTTGCATTAATCACTAACATGTGATCTTGTAATGCCTGAAAGACTTGAAGCAGATGACCTCTGTGTTCTGCCTCATTCTTGGAGAAAACAATGATATCATCAAAGAAAGTGCTAACAAATAGCCTGTACTCTCAAAAAATCCTGTCCATCATCTGGTTAAATGTCGCAGGAGCATTGGTTAAGCCAAAAGGCATCACCAAAAACTCAAATAACCCAAAAGTCGTCCGAAAAGCTTACTTGTAGACGTCTCCCGGCACGATTCTGATATGATGATATCCACTCTTCAAATCAATCCTGCTAGAGCGCGAGGATCCTTGTAATCTGTCGAGTATATCATCGATCCTAGGAATCGGAAATCTGTTCTTGATGGTGATTTTGTTGAGAGCTCTATAATCGATGCACATTCTCCAAGATCCGTCTTTCTTCAAAACCAACAACACTGGAGAGCAATACGGGTGAAGTACTAGGCTGGACAAGACCCTTTTTCCAAGAGGTCTTTCGCTTGGTTCATAGTCTCTTCATTCTGTGCTCGGCTCACACGGTAAGGTGGCCGGTTCGGTGGTGTGCTTCCAGGTACCAGATCAATGGTATGATCCTCAGGCCCTCTAAAAAGCAATCGGCATGAGTGTGGAGAAAAATCTTGGTGTTCTTCAGTTCATGTCAAAACATATTCGACCTTTATCCATCGTTCAGTTCTCTCCCAAAAGAATGAGTAAAGGAACTGAAGTTCATCAAGTACAATCTCTGAGCCCTTCATTTGTCAAAGTCGCTTTCTCGGTCCGGTAGTCAACCATGGCGTAGTTCTTGTGGAACCAAGGGATTTCGAGTAGAATGTCACTCACGTGCCCTGAACACCCCTGTCATTGCAAACGAAGTTTGCCAATGCTTGGTGTAATGGCAACATCCCGTCCGGGTGCTAGTCGAACTACCTCCGCCTGTGGCCTCAGCCTGTCGGGCGTAGTTCCAAATTGATCTACCAATTCGAAGTAAAAAGAAGTTGGCCTTGGCTCCTTCATAAGAGCTTCGTGATCCTTCACTTTGCCCCAAAAGCGGCAAAGTTTGTACTTTCATTGATTTGATTCGGTTCAGGTCCCACGCCATGTGGTACCAGTTCTGCTTTTTATCTGCCTTTTTTGCCACGTCTCTCAGCTGCTTTAGAACTTTCTGGCCTTTCTTCATCTTGTTCATTCGGTGCCTTGTTAGGGCACTTCGCGGAGATATGTCCATGTTCCCCGCATCCAAGGCACTTCCCCTCCCTGATGAAGCAAGCTCTCTCCTCAGGAGTAAGCTTGGGTCGTGCATCCTTCTTTTCTGGGTTGCTCTTTCTCTTTCTACTTTCATTCGTTGAAGTCTGTTCGGCTCGTTGTGTCATGATCTCATTGGTGGGGCAGGTCAGACTGCTAGAGTGAATGGCAAAGCCCCGTTTCGCATGACTCATCAACTCCTGAATAGAAGCTCTGATATCGCTGTAACAAACTTAGACACTCCAAGTCAAGAATCAATCATGACAGCACCAAATAACCACTTCAAAACAGTTCACAGGTCACAATAGATTTGCATTGGCCCGGTGGGGTTCCGTGCCTAGAGATATTGGCCCCAAAGACTGGTGCCCCTTTTGGTATTTCTTTTTGTATTAATCGGTTCAAAGTACAAGAGTGGATTGGGTCTCACTCTCAGACTCTGCGTCCCGATGCTCTGTAGAGTGGGAGCCCAATCCACATATTTGAATGTTTACAAGGCATGCCAAAGCAGAGCCCCAAAAGCTTCAAATCAAAAGCCCAACGACAATAAAGCAAAGGCTCTTTTCTCTCTCTCTCTCAAGCTTACAAAATTAAAGCAAATAATTCTCTCTCATCATTGGCGTAAAAACAGCCCCAAAACTGCCGTAAAAGCAAAAGCCCAGCCTCCGTGATTTCCGGGATTGCCGTATGGTGCCACGTCATCACTACTTTTCCGCAATTTCCGGGATTCAGTCCCTGCAGGGTTAGGGTTTTTGGCAGATTTAAGGTTTGCAGGTTTTAGGGTTAGGGTTTCTAGAAATTAGAGTTTCAGCAACAGTTAGGGGTTTCGGCTCTCGGATAGACACGTCATCACTTTGTGACAGGTCCTCCTTGGCATGGCACTTCGCGTATTTGCAACTAGGAGTAGATGTATTGCTGTTAACATAGTCACAATCATGACATTTGTGATCATCTGCGTGGCACTAAGACATTTGAGTGACCTTCGGGTCGTGGGCTAACTTGACTATGTTTTGCAGATTCTGGCATAGGGGCCTAAATCTTAGAGAAAAGATAAGGTACCTACTTTCAGGGCACCTGTCGAGGAGCCCAAGCTAATAAAGAATTCATATAAACCTTCCAACTTATAAGTCCTGCGGAGGGGCCTATTTTGTTTTGAAATCTGAATGAATGAATGATGAGTGATGAATGATGACGAAAGATGAATGATGGAATACGATCTAGTGCATCAAGATTCCCATATGAATTAGATGATTGGAGGGATGAGATAGCTACACAGGGATCTAGGTGCATCAAGAATTCTGGACAGATGAGATGACTAGATTAAATGATTGAAACACAGTGTTCAACGTGAACTAAGTGTGATTTGTGAATTGCATGTTCAATGAATGTACATTGTTGGTGACTCTAGTACAAGGGTACGTGGGACAAGTCAATGACGTGGCAGTAGCTGGATTGACCCACACAATTCACGGTAACTGTTAACGTGGCAGATTTTCGGATTTGACGTTGATTGCTGATGTGGCAAATTTTCGGAGCTGTTCAACGACTCCCTCATCACTCCTCCCGCAAATAACCTGAAAAGGTCCGGGCCATGAGATATAAAGGCCTTTTACAACCAAACGCCCCCCCCCCCCCCCCCCCCCCCCCCCCCCCCCCCCCCCCCCCCCCCCCATATCGCAGCCTGCGTCGTTTGGAGGTGTAGAGAGTAACCACTGCTCAGACTTCTTAATACTCCCCCCCGTAAATAACCATGCAAGTCAGGTCATGAGTAACAACAACAATACTCCCCCCGTAAATAACCACAAGGGTCCGGGCCATGAGTAAAAACAACACTTTTCAATCATTTAATACTCCCCCCGCAAATAACCACAAGGGTTCGGGCCATGAGTATGAACAAGCATTCTGAAACATCTTTTCTCACTACTCCACCCGGGAGTAAAATCACCAATCATTGAAACCAGTATTAAAACCAGAGTCAAAAAATACAAATCGGCACCAAGACAGGTTCAAAACAGATACCATCCATTTCAAACAAATTTCAAACAAAGCTTCAAACAATACTTTCTCAAACAAAGTTTAAAAGTGTCTAACTATAGAACAACTAGAGAGTTCATTCAGGGTTTTGTTCGGACAACCGAACTTTGAGGACGATTGGTTTGCCCTTCTGCATCACGGTGATGGTTCGGTTCCGAACTTGGAGAGTCGCATCATTCTTGTCATGCCAAGGCATGCCTAATAGAACGTCACAATTGCCCAACTTCATAATGTGGAAATCGGCTTTTCCATGATAATCACTGGAAGAGCACCAATGAGTGGTTCCACTTTCTGAGTTTGCCTTGTGGCTAGCTCAGCTTCAATTTCTTCACCCTCTGCATTATAATCAAAGCCCATCTGCTTCAAGAATTGTGGATGGATGAAGTTCTTTGTAGCTCCTGGGTCAAAGAAAATTAGGGCTTTCAAACCATTGACTTTGCCATATGCTCGACACAATTCATTTGTACTTTCAAGGCTGATGCCATAGATGCTAGGTACTAATCCAATGGCCGGTTTAGCTCGTTTGGCTGGAGATGGTCCTGGGTTTCTATCGACCGTCGGCGCTGGAGTCGGCTCCGTAGGTCTGTCAGTGCGTTGGGGACAACCAAAATAGTTATGTCCTGTTTGAAAGCATCCAAAACAACGGCCTTCTTGTAGTAAGGTGTCTCATTGTTGAGGTGTCAAACGAGGCCTTTGTGGTTGACTTTCACGAGACTCGAGAATTTGTTCGTTGTTGTCGAGAGTTGTGGTTAGTGGCCGGAGATTCTTCTCTGGTAAACTCTAGCTTTCCCTTCATCAGTTTGTAGCCGACTGCGGCATGGTCCATAAGTTCTTGCATGGTGGAGACTTGCTTGGATAGACAATATTCCTGCAATGGTGATGGTTGTCCAATGGTGTATCGCTCGCATTGGGCCTCCAAGGGAACAGATCTAAAGAAAGACACCGGAAGGTACACGTCGAGAAACCTTTGGTTATATTCGTCCATGGTTTCGGTGGCAAGCATTTTCAAGTTGCCCCACTGCCAAAATCCGTACTTCAAACATAGAAGTCATGTAACTACGTGCAAAAATTGTCTTGAAAGCTTGCCAGGTCCTTGGAGCATGCGGTTGTGTTGCAATTGAACTCCACCATTGCATAGCATTATCTTTAAGAAATCCCGTTGCTCGAGAAATCTTGGATTCTTCTGTATAGTTTCCCAAAGCATAGATGTTGTCGAAGTGCTGTAGAAACTGCAATGCTTTCTTGCGATCTTTCACCCCGGAAAAAGTGAAAAATTTAACTGTTGTGCCGCCATCTTTGAAATCTTTGGGTTGGTTAGGCGCATATCTCGGGTATGGATAATAAGGGTATCCATATGGGCTCCAACCATTGTAGCCTGGTGGCGGTGGTGGTGGTGGTGGGGGCAATGGTGGTGGCAAAGGCGGTTGCACTGGATCGGGGTCAGATGGCTGCACCATATTCTTGAAAACTCGCCCGATCGGAAAAGACGGTTGAGAAGGTTGCCCATTGGAAGCTCTCGTACTTTCTGATGCCGGAGGAGGAGGTACCACCTGGGGCATCAGAGGGGGTAACATGTAGTTCAAAAATTGTTGAAAACTTTGCAGCATCGGAAGATTCTGCTGAGGATGTCGCAAAAGAATGTCGTTGAGTTCGTTGAGCAGAAACTGCAAATATTTTGCTGAATTCATGAATTCCGAGTCTTGGGTTCTTTATGGCTTATGCCTTGTAAGACACAACGATGAAGATGGGAGCACGCCCGATGTGCGATGAAATAAGGGTGGGAGTGGCTAATAAGTCCGGGTTGGAGGGCGAAGATACCTCGAATCAAATTTCAATGTCCGGGTTGAAGGGCGAAGATACCTCGAATCAAATTCCAATAGCTCTGTCTGCTCTTTTGTAGAACCGGTATGCTTTCAGAAAAGCACACGCCTGATGCTCTGATACCACTGTCACAAGACGGGCACCACGTGCCAATAGGGGGCTTGAAGTGGGGGGAGGCTTCTTAGGGGGATCTTGCTGCAAAGGGGCAAACCGATTGCCTGCGGGAACTCAATGTTGCTGGGTTGCAGGATGGCAGCCACCAGGGGGCGGCATGGCGGGTCCTCCTCCTGTCGATGGCGGCCGTGCATCTGCTACCAGCCATCAGTTGTTGGCGGGTCGTTGGCCTCTGTCGAAGTGATAGCCCGTGTGTCCTGGGTACATGTCTACTGTGTAGTTTCAGCCCTAGGGGGCTAAGCCTACACTACGGGTCGAGATCTCTTGCGAGGATAGGCCTTCACTAAGTGGCCCATTTGTCTGCAAATGAAGCACTGGTTCTGGAGTCCCGAATACTCCACCTTTTGGCATAGCCACCCACCACTCATCCTAGGTAAAAGGACCACCTTTGGGAGAGTGTGAGTGTCTCGTACCAGAACGTGTACTGTAGGAATACCTGCTGCCTTGGCAGCAACTGAAGTTGCCGTGCCGGGGTCTCCAATATTATTCTGATCTTAGAACCAATAAAGAAGAGCAAGATACTCTCTCCTCAAGCCGGGGAACCAGATCGAAATGGACATATCTGCGTCCTCGGCAAGAACATCGGAAGCTGGGTCAAAACCATGGCGCCACTGTCAGAAATGAGCCCCGGATGGCTAGTGGGCTCATTGAGATGACTTTGGCAGCCATGTCCGGAGTCTCAAACTCGATCCCATGGTATCCTCCGAGAAGCTGTATGTCAATGATGTTTCCCACCTCTTCTGAGAGGTGGGCCTAGAGGAGGCTGCGTAGTTTGCCTCCGCTGGGTTGACCTGCCAATGATCTTGCAGATAACAGAGGTGGCCTGGAGACGCTCCACATCTGCTGCAAGGCTCGCTTGCTCCGCTGGTGATAGAGCAAGTCGGATGTTGGGCTCGGTGGGATCGGGCGAGGGGGATTCCTGTGAGTCCCTCTAGGGCGGAGCATGAGCCTCCATCTGTGTCTGCTACTGCAAATAAGTCAAGGTTGCGCGTTTTCCTACGAGCGTGGATGGCGACCAAAACAAGAGGGGGGGGGGGGGGGGGGGGGGGGGGGGGAGGGGGGGGGAGTTACCCATCATATCCACATCACCCCTCACATGAAACGAGACCGAAATGTTGCAGCATTTCGTCTTTTAAACATGCACTCTCTTCTTCTCAATGTCCCCTGTTAATGGCTTCCTTGTCGCAAAGTATCTCCCTCTCTTCTTTTGTCATAAGGGTAGCACTAGTGTCTTCTAGAAGAGTCATTCTCTCTTGGAGACTTTCTTTCTTCTCTTTCCATCTTCTCTCCCTCTCTTTCTACTCGTGGAGAAAAATATTATTTTTGCTTTTCTCCATTTTTCTTCTATCTCCTTTCTCCATGCTTTCATTTTTATCTCCAATGCTGAAATGCACTTGTTTGTGAGTGTGAATTTCGCTTTGCTAGCCATTGGTGTGAGTGGGGAAGACATTCCTCCTCAGAGAGAAGAATGTTTTAATATTTTAATATGAGAGAGAGAGAGAGAGAGAGAGAGAGAGAGAGAGAGAGAGAGAGAGAGAGAGAGAGAGAGAGAGAGAGAGATAAAATGAAATGAAATGTTTTTTTTTCATAGCAAAACTCACAATTGTGAGTGAATTATATTTATCAACCCAAATAATTACAAGGTCTTGTTATGTTGAGCGATGAAATGAAATGAAATGTTATATTAACGTCTTCAAAAGGCCAAAATGACCTATGAGACCAAAATGTTACAATTGGTGAATCATGTCTGAGTACGGAAATTACAAAGTTAGAAATAACACTAAAACACTAAGGAGAAAGGAAATGGGGGGGGGGGGGGGGGGGTGTGTGGGTTCAGATGAAATCTCCGCTGTTGGATCTCATCGACCTCCTCCATGGTCAGTACTCTGGTTGGGCGTCTTGCATGTCGAGCTAGAATGATCTATATCTTCTGCTGCAGCCTTCGTCGGTGGTGGGAGACCCCCTGAGGTCATGGATGTCTGGATCTGCCAAGCTCAGTGGCTCGATCAAGCAATGTACCTCTTGTATGAGTAGGCTCAGAGATCTGCTGTAATGACTGCTCCATTGGCTCTCCTCTTGCTGGTGTAAAGAAATCTGTGATTCGTCTCTGAGATTGTCTTTCCTCGGATGTCCTCAGCAAGCTCTCCCTAAGTCTTTGCAGCTCTAGCAGGAACAGTCCGAGACACCTCTAATCCTTGTGTAAGGTGCAGCGGAATGAATGATGAACTTTGCTCAAGATGAGTGCTCCGAACTGTGCTCAAAGTTCCTTTTGTTCTTATGGAAGGGAGAGCCTTCCGTTCTTAATGAGAGAGTGCAATGGACACAAACAAAGTGAATGGACACTGTGCGTGAAAGTGTATGAGATTGAGAGATAGAGAAGAGAATACGACACCAGAGACGTTGTAAAACCCTCCTCCGAAGGCCCCACTCTCTATGGCGAGAGCGGTCTACTTATGATTGCACAAATCTCTATAATGCTTGGACTTGCCGACGATGTCGACGATGATGGGGACGACGACGACACGGGCTGAAATCTGAAAACGCTAAGGGCTGAAATCTGCAAATCTTTATCTGTTGAATTCTGACTCTATGTCAGTGACGACCGTGGTGACGAGGATGCAACGACGACGCGCTGAAAACGCAGATGCTGAAATCTGTGTTTTCTGGGCTGAAACTGTAAACCTTGCGGAAACTGACCGTGCGGCGAGGAATCGCTACGGGAAGGTGAGATCTGCTAGGTTCGGGACTTGAATTGCAGTGTCTAAAGGCTGAAAACTGAAAACGCTGGTTCTAGGGATGATTCTGTCGCGAAGATCTGCAAAAACGTTGAGGAGTCAGGCTGATGCAAAAACGCTAGGGTTGATTTGTCTTGATCTGCAAAAACGTTGCTGATCTGCTGGTGCAAACTGCTAACGCTAGGGCTGATCTGTCTTCTGCTGTCGCCAGGCTGTCGCACATGCAAAAACGCTGGCTGATCTGGGTTCTTGTCCAAAAAACGCTAGCTTTGCTGCAGTGCTGCAAAAACGCTAGGCTTCTTGGGTTCTGCTAAGAAGTTGCCTGTTGAGGTTGTGCTCTTCCTGCCTCTTCTGCCAGAAAGTGCTAACTCTGGTTTGCTTATATATTAACTTAGCAAAATTTCCCTACCTACTTTCCAACAAAAATCACTTAAACTGTCACGTGACACATCTCAACCCTATGTGTCCGTGGATAAGCTACACCACACCACGGTTCAGTCAAGTCTAGATTAGCAGTGATCTGGCACTTTTGTGAGTCTATTCGTAGACCGTGCATGCCCAGTCACTTAGCATAGATGCATATCCTCCGGTTGCACACAGCATGATCATCGGAATTCCCATCAGAATCCATTAGCATCAGTTAGGGGAATTTTCCAGTGCATTTAGCTTATTTTCCTATTTATTGGTTATTTTCACTTATTATTTTTAAGTGACTTTCCAACAAAAGTAGGTAGGGTAATTTTGCTAAGTTAATATATAAGCAAACCCAAGTTCACACTTTCTGGCAGAAGAGGCAGCAGGAGCTTCGCTCAACAGGCAACTTCTCAGCAGTACCCCCCCCTTATGACCCCCTAGCGCCATACTTTCCCATCCCTTGGCGTTTTCAAGCATCAGCATCGCCATCGACACAAACCTCCCTTGGCGTTTCTCCCCCACAGCAGACCATCGCCGAGAACCTCTTTCCTAGCGGTTTTCTCACGACAAAACAGCCCAGCATTAGCGTTTTACTAACGCTATACCACCAGCATACCTCAGCGTTTTTGGGGCAGATTCGCAGCAGGTATAAATCAGCCTAGCGTTTTTGTAAGAAGACACATCCAGCCAGTGTTTTTGCTTTCAGCCTTTATCTACAGCAGATCCACACAGTTTCAGCCATGACACAGTAGCAGAACCACCCCAAGAAGGTTGCAGATTGATCCCCCATTTTCAGCCATAAAAACGCAGCCAAACAGTCATTTTCAGCCACCAAAACAGTCCCCGAAATCAGCGATTAGAAGACCTCAGATTTCAGCCACCAAGTCGCCGTCGTCACCACTGTCGTCGTCATCGGCATAATCGCATTGCATCAGCCCATTGCATACGCATTGTACACCTTTGTGCAATCAAAGAATAGACCACTCTCGCCGACGAGAGTGGGGCCTTCGGAGGAGGGTTTTACAACCTCTCGGGTGTCGTATCTCTTCTCTCTCCTTCTCTCAGTCTCATTCACTTGCACGCACAATATCCACTCACTTTGTTCGTGATCATAGCACTCTACAAGTCGGAAAGCTCTCTCTTTCCATAAGAACTAAAAGGAACCTTGAGCAATAAAGATCACTAATCTTGAGAAAATACAACATTCATTCCGCTGCACCTAACATTGGTATGAGAGCTTTGGAAGTGTTCTGCATTACTCAAGGAAAGAACCACAAGAACCACAAGAAATTTTTTTGCTTGTTGCAATCGCACGAACCCAAGTTCGCTTGGGCGTGGCGATTCCTAATCGTGTTTTGTTGAAGAGTGACAGGAATCCCAAGAAAGAAGGGCTTGTCCAGCCTCCCCTTGTGTCTCTTTTCACTCATTGAGAGCGGACCGTGCACTTAGCGGCCGGCCAATCGACGTGAGGTGGGAAAAAGCAACCTTGGTGTGAGCGCAAGGCCGCCAAGGGGTGCGCCCGCAGAAAGGAGTAGAACTCGGGTGAAGAGAAGATGCTTCTCCAACGCGATTTGCAAGCGAAAGAAAACCTTAAGAACCCCAAGAACCCCAAGAACCCAAGACCCTCAAGACTCAAGAACCTCAAGAACCCCAGATTCTCACGAATCAAGGACCTCAAGAAACTGAAGACCCTCAAGAACCCAAGTTCCTCGCGAGCTTAAGACCCCAAGATCACAGTGCATGGTCGTCACCCGAAGCGGAATGGATACTTCGCATACAGGTGATGAGCATGAGAGAGGCGACGAAGACTCGTCCCCACCCGGAGATGATTTCTTCAACCCTCCCCCTTCGCCATCTACGCCACGAGTGTCCTCACTCCTATGGAGATGATGGTCAAGATCGATGTTGGACATGATGGCACAACAACAAGAAATGAATCGAGTTGCATTGGCACAACTCGCAAGCAAAGCAGAAGAACAAGCAGCCAAGGACCGTGCACAAGAAGCCAAGGATCGCGAGCGCGACGAAAGAAATGCAAGATTGGCCGCACAACAAGAAGAAAATCGACTTGCTCAGGAACGTGAGCGCATTGCTCTCGCCGCAAAACAAGAAGAAAATCGTCTTTCTCTCGAACGCGAGTGCGATGAACGAGATGCACGAAAAGTAGAAAAGGATGCCGAGCGTGAAGCTTAAAGGGAGGTTCGCAATCAAGAATTTATTGCCAAAATCCTAGCCTTGAAGACCGAACCACCCAAAGTTCGTGGGAGTTCGTCAAGTGGCGCAAGCCACAACGCGGATTCCAACCATCCAGTCACAGAAAAGTTGACTTTCTGTAAGTATGACGGTAAGATGGATGCTATTGTTATTCATTCTTTGTTGCATCAATTTAATGCTTATTTTGCGACAACTAAGAAAGCAGGCAATAGCAAAGTTTTGACGGCAGCTATGTACCTTGCCGGTGATGCCATCAATTGGTACCACGCATGGCAAGAGGCACAGCTAGCCGCGCACCTAGACGCAGCCGGCGATTTCACACCCCTCTCTTTTAGTTGGGCTGATTTCCAAGACAAGCTCAAGGCGCGGTTTATGCCACCTCAGTACCTTGCACGATTGAAGGACGATTGGTGAGCTCTCAAGCAAAACGGTATACTCGTTATGTCTTTTTCTAATCGTGTTTTGCAGCTAGGTACCCAATTACGCATGTCGGATGAAGAGCGCAAAGAGGCTTTTCTCTTTGGATTGGATGAGTATATCAAGTACGATGTCGAGGTACTCGATCCAATCGATCTCAACAAGGCGGTAGCGATTGCTCTCGCACAAGAGATGAAGCATAACAAGGGAAAGCCTAAGGAGAACAAGACTTCCACAAGTACCTCGCAGAACGGTAAGAATGATAACTCTTCTAACCAATCTACCAATAGTATCTCATCAAAGAATTCTTCCAACGAATCTAAGGGTAAAGCTAACACAACTGCTAAACCTAAGCTTACTCCAGATGAAAAGGTAGCACAAGGAATTGTAGGAGGATACATCACGTCGGAAGAACAAAGCACTTATTCTAAAGAAGGTCGTTGTTTTAATTGTCACATTAAGGGTCAGATAAAACGAACATGTCCTAAGCTTGAATCGAATGAATCTAAAGAACCCACAACACCCACTACATCTGTCAATGCAATGAATGATAACACAGGTGTGCCCAAAGTTTCTCAGGACCCTCCCATTGATGATTCTCTCATTAAATGTTATGGTCGTACGTCAGGGCACCGTTTTGTCATATTGTTTGACCCAAGTAGTATGCATGATGTGATCAGTTCCTCTCTTGTTGAGAGAACCCGCCTCGAAGTTAGTCCGAGATCTCCTATCGAGGTCTTTGGCTTTCGTCCTGGTATGGACGCTCTCATCACCGAGGAATGCCTTGATGTGTTATTTGCAATTAAACAGACTGCCTTCACTAGGAGATTTGTTGTTTCTCCTCTCTCAGGATGTGATATGATTTTGGGCATTCGATGGTTTCGTGATAATGACGCTCTCATGGATTTTCTGACTAACACTATAACTCTCAATGCCAAAAGTGATTCTCCTATTGTCATTCATGAAGAGGACATTCGCTCATTCTCCAGCTCTCATTGCTAATATGCAGGATAAGATTGAAAGGATTCGGGATAAGGAGATTCTCTCATTCTCTCTTTCTCCACAGCATGACACACAGGATTTGCATGATTATGAGAAGCATGATGATTTGAATGATAATGATTTGCATGATGATTTGGATGACATAGACAAGCATGATGACTTGCACGAAGATGCTGTGATTGATGATGTGTTAGTTGATGCTTTTTCTAGCGAAGCTAACCTTGTTGTAGATTCGATCAATCACCAAGAATTGCTCTTTGCTTTCGAGTCAAGGTCCATAGATCCCCCACAAGAAGATTCGATAGATCTGGAAGAAGAGATCTTGGCTCTCGAGCCTTGGTCCAAAGAACCATCACAGGAAGTATTGTGTGTTCGCATGATTGATACGCACGCATTGTTCGAGTGTTTCATTCGTAACGGTTTCCTGTATTTTAGTCAGCATCGTTATGTGATCCCTTTTCCTAGGCATGACATATTGTATGTTGAGCACGTTTCTCTCATGGATGAGCACGAATGCATGCGGATTGTTCATGAAAACTTGAAAAGTATGTATGTAAGGAAGTCACATTCCATGTCTCTTCCTTGGCATGACACAGTTTCTGAACGAGCACATGATTGTATGAGCATCAAGCATGGGCATTTTCATTGTGATTTGCCACAGTTGATTGATTTCGATCAAACAACAAAGATTCGATCGCATTGTTTGCATGTGTTTGATGAACGGGTTGTCACGCCGTTTCTATGTTCATCGACATTGCATACACAGTCTTTAGAGAAGACAATATTTTTTTCTTTCACTTTACATGGATTGGGTATGTTCATGGTTTTGTGTTGGAGATGGTTTCAAGAATTTTCAGCCATGGAGATTCTTGAAGACGAAAGAAGCAGGACTCTCAACGAAGTTGAAGCATTGCAGGAGCCACAGAAGACTTTGAGTCGCTTTCGGCGTGGCCCAAAGAAGCAAGCATTGCAGACCTTTATGAAGTTCAAGTACCGCACGACCCACACATCAGAGTGGGCCGGCGAAGAGTCACTTCCAGGATTCCTGATGCTGTTGGTGATCTCCCTCGACGTCATACAGTTCGGTACCAGTACCTCACTTTGAAAAGGAGGGTATGTCACGTGACACATCCCAACCTTATGTGTCTGTGGACAAGCTACACCACAGCAGGGTTCAGTCAGTTCAGTCAAGTCTAGATTAGCAGTGATCTGGCACTTTTGTGAGGCTATTCGTAGACCGTGCATGCCCAGTCACTTAGCATAGATGCATATCCTCCGGTTGCACACAGCATGATCATCGGAATTCCCATCAGAATCCATTAGCATCAGTTAGGGGAATTTTCCAGTGCATTTAGCCTATTTTTCTATTTATTGGTTATTTTCACCTATTATTTTTAAGTGACTTTCCAACAAAAGTAGTCAGGGGAATTTTGCTAAGTTAATATATAAGCAAACCCAACTTCACACTTTCTGGCAGAAGAGGCAACAGGAGCTTCCCGCTCAACAGGAAACTTCTCAGCAGTACCCCCCCCTTATGACCGCCTAGCGCCATACTTTCCCATCCCTTGGCGTTTTCAAGCATCAGCATTGCCATCAACACAAACCTCCCTTGGCGTTTCTCCCCCACAGCAGACCATCGCCGAGAACCTCTTTCCTAGCGGTTTTCTCACGACAAAACAGCCCAGCATTAGCGTTTTAGTAACGCTATACCACCAGCATACCTCAGCGTTTTCGGGGCAGATTCGCAGCAGGTATAAATCAGCCTAGCGTTTTTGTAAGAAGACACATCCAGCCAGCGTTTTTGCTTTCAGCCTTTATCTACAGCAGATCCACACAGTTTCAGCCATGACACAGTAGCAGAACCACCCCAAGAAGGTTGCAGATTGATCCCCCATTTTCAGCCATAAAAACACAGCCAAACAGTCATTTTCAGCCACCAAAACAGTCCCCGAAATCAGCGATTAGAAGACCTCAGATTTCAGCCACCAAGTCGCCGTCGTCACCACTGTCGTCGTCATCGGCATAATCGCATTGCATCGGCCCATTGCATACGCATTGTACACCTTTGTGCAATCAAAGAATAGACCACTCTCGCCGACGAGAGTGGGGCCTTCGGAGGAGGGTTTTACAACCTCTCGGGTGTCGTATCTCTTCTCTCTCCTTCTCTCAGTCTCATTCACTTGCACGCACAATATCCACTCACTTTGTTCGTGATCATAGCACTCTACAAGTCGGAAAGCTCTCTCTTTCCATAAGAACTAAAAGGAAACTTGAGCAATAAAGATCACTAATCTTGAGAAAATACAACATTCATTCCGCTGCACCTTACATAAAAATAATAAGTGAAAAATGTCAAAAATAGGGAAAATAGGCCTATGCATTGTCAAAATGCTACTGATGGGATCTGATTGGAATCTGATGGTCATGCTGTGTGCAACCAGAGGATATGCATCTAATCTAAGTGTCTGGACATGCACGGTCTGCGAAGAGACTCACAAAAGTTCCAGATCACTTCCTATTCTAGACTGACTTGACGGATCTGAACCTTGGTCATGCTGTAGCTTGTCCTCGGACACATAGGGTTGGATGTGTCACGTGACACCTTGTATCGCATGACTCCAAAAAAAGGTCCGAACCCTTCTCTGAAGAAGCAGTGAAAGCGGCCGCGTATCTCATAGTATGCCGGCGGGCAGTGACATGTGTAGTGCAGCTCTATCTCTAGCTCTAAGTTACATAGGTGACATATCCTAGCTCCTGCCGGCACCCCTCGAAATCTGCGAGTCTCGATTTGGAGCTGATGTGAGGATGTGCCTATCTGTCCAATAGTGCATCTTATCCCATGAGATAAGTGTGTGTCCATGTATGCACGCCTAGTCACAAAGCCGTCCTCCGTGAGTTGGAGAAGATGCTGTATCCATGTGCTCGTGGTATTTAGCTGAATAAGATCCTGACGTATGAGTCTGGTGATCTCTGTCCGTGTGGGAGACAGGGAGGGTGCATCCAGGGAGTATTGAAGAGGAGGTAATCTATCCATGTTGAGACCGTGCGACTGAAACCATGCTGTCATCTGTCCATACCAACAGGATGTATCGCCTTGTAGAGCTAGTTGTGGAGATGACTCCAAGGCAAGCCGAGCGTATCTGTCCCTGGCGAGATCCCATAGACCGTGCATAAAGGAAATTGTTATCGTCAATGCCTCCACCACCGGGGGGGGGAGGGGGCGGCGGCTAGCTCGGCTCGGGTAATCTCATGTGTTACTGAGGCCTTAGCCCGAGTCATCCGAGCGACATAGAGACTAGAGGCCTCTCCATACATCTTCATCCATCTGTGTTGCCAGATCTCCCATGGTGGTCTACTGAGGGTCCCCATACCTGAACTCCATAGAGCATAGCTGGAGTCACTAGAGTGTCAAAAAGCCAAAGCTTTGTTCGCGGTTCCTGAAACTGAACCTGGAAACACATCCTCTCCAGTCCTCCCAAAGCTGGATATGCTCTCGTCAGTCTAGTCTCTGATGCTCTCCTTAGTGAAAACACCGGTCCACCGAAGACTACCTCAAGATAAGTATATGCATCTGTGTACTCCACAATCTCCTGGCCATACATAAATGTGGGTGCCGACCTCCTGACCCATTGCGGTGTGGTGTTGAACACCATACCCTTGGTTTTCCCCAGATTGACAGACAATCCACTGTCACGAGCAAATGTATGCAGAGCATCCAAATGACGCTGCATCCCCTCTGGAGAGTCAGAAATCAGCGCAATATCATCAGTATATAGTAACAACGGAATCCATGTCCCTGCTAGCTGAGCTCCCCTGTCCCCGTGACGCTCTATATAGTCCGAAAACTCATCCACATACATCCCAAAAAGAGTCGGGGATAGGGGGCATCCCTGCTTTACTCCAATAGTGGAGAGGACCATGTCAGACATTCCCTCAGTGGTGCGTACCCGCCCCATCACTGTCTTGTATAGAGCCAGAATCCCCCAAATCAGCTCTGTAGGCACACCCATATCCTGTAATCTGCGTATAAGTTTGGCTCTCGGCACTGTGTCAAAAGCTTTGCGGAAATCCACAAAGCTACAATAGATCCTCTTGCCATGGTATCTACCCTCCTCAATAATAGCTATGAGTGTCAGAATCTGGTAAGAGTGGAGAAACCTCTCCTGAAACCTGCTTGCCTTGGTGCTCTTATGCCCTCTTGCTCTGCCCATCTACTCAGCTCTTGTTCAAGAATGGATGTAACAGCCTAGCTAATGTGTGACCAACCATGATGGTGTGATAATTCTCGGGAATCATGGGATCTCCTGACTTGAAAATAGGCACAATCGTGGACATACTCCAAGTCTCAAGGATGCCTTCATACATGGCTCGATTAAACATCATAGCCAGGAGCTCTGCAAGCATATCTCTGGCATGGGTGAAGTGCTCTGCTACCAGACCATCATGATCATGTGCTCTCCTTGTCTTCATCCTGTCAATAGCTTTCCTTACTCTCTCGGCAGTAAAGAAAGAACATGTCTCCGGGCATGTCTCTAGTGGGTCCGGTAGAGGTGGTTGTCTTGATGCTGTGTAGAGAGATGTGGCATATTCCCCCCTATGTCTCAATGGAGGTGACCGTTGGTGGTGGTGAATGTTCGTGGAATAGCCTCCATGCTTCGCCCGAGTCCTGACTTATAAATAACTGATATAGATCCTTCTCTAACTGGGATAAATAAGCCCGTTTCTTTCGTCGCACTAGGCAGCGAAAGATAATCCGTGACTGTCTATGTGTGGTAATACCCATGAGCACTTCCCTCTGTAACTTGATCCTCATCTCTCTACACTCCTCGTCATACCAATTGTTCTGGGGCATTTTTCCAGATCGTCTCCATGTAGGCTGGCTGGGGGGGGGGGGGGGGGGGGGGGTGTTATGCTTCTGATGCTGCATCATGGAGCGTCTCTGTCAGTATCTGAGTGAGTTCATCTAGTGGCCATCTTGGCTCCTGGGGTGCATAGCTTCCTGTATATCTCATCCTTATACTCAGAGTCCATCTCCCTCATGAAGGTATACCGGATGTGTGTAGGGACCTCTCCTAATGGAGCTGTGCTGAACTGAAACGTCAGGGTGAAGGACAAGATAGCATGATCAACTGCTACTCCAACTGGCCTAGTGCCCACCATGAAATTTTGAAAGAGTGGAACGAGACCTGGCTGGGCCATAACATAATCCACTGTGCTGGCACCATGTCAGTGTGGAAAGCAAGTAAAACCTCCAGCTGTCGAAAATCTTTGTAGGCCATTCAAAATGGCCAATCTATGTGCAGTTCCCATATCTATCAAGTATCTGCCATATTCAGTGTATTCCTCATCTTGTGATAATTTGGATAGACCCATCTCTGTGACGTCCAGCTCCCTAAGCATTTCCTCGAAAGTATCATAAAACATTGTTTGGTGGTGGGCAGTCCTAGCATTGAAATCCCCTAGTATGATAATGTCACCATCCTTAGAAAACTCCCACATGTCATTATCCAAAATAGCAAAGGGGGATTGTCCCCTAGGTGATGCATGTACTGACGTACTAGGAGGAAAGTAACAGATAGCAATGTAGAGGTATCTGCCCGTCTCTACCCTGAGCCTCACCCACATGTACCTAGCATGCTCATCCTTGCGCGCTATATATATCAATGGTTGCAACTCCTCCTTGAATAGAACTGCCACTCCCCCTGAGCCTCGTCCTCGATGCTCTGATCTGGTCTCTTGTCTGCAGGCTGTCTCCCATCTATATCTGCTCACCTGTGGCATGGATTGCCCAGGGGCTTGATGCGTCTCAGAGTAGAAGATGCTGTCTCTCCCTGTGAAGCTATCCTCAAAGGCTCCTACATCAAGACAAAGTGACCCGTTACAATTTCAGGTTGCCATCTTTAGTGTGGTCCCATAGGTCTCGCACCGTCATGCGGGACGTCGCTCCGATATCACACCTTTCCATCCCTGTAAAAGGCCCTTTTCCCTTGCTTCTCTAATTTCCGGCATTACTTCTTGCATATGAGCAATCTACGAGAGGGTGAGGTCATCTTCAAGAAAGATGCCAGTCTTCTTTAGAGTTGGTCTCTTCTTCAGGAAGTCCTTCTTCGCTTCCATGGAGGGGAAGTGGAGAACGAGTGCCCTTTCCTTCGAGGTTTCTCCGTTGCTCCAGCTTTTCTTGGTGCCCACTCTCGAGGCCCTCGTATGCGTCTGCTCATTGACCCCCACCAGAGTCATGAGTTCTTTTACCTCTTCATCCACATTATCTTGGTCTTTGAGGCCACATATCCTTACGAGTAAGGCCCGCACACGTCTCCTTTGCTCCTCTTCTAGTGTCAAGTTGATGATGGTTGGTGTGAGGGTGGAGGTTATTTCCTTGCCTTTCCCTTTCTTGACAATCTCGATCCATTTTTCGGCCTTTTTTGCTTTTTGTTGGGTCTTTGTGATGACATCTACCCACGAGGTCGTCATTTCTTTTTGTTGCTCCCCACCTTCTTTGATGGCCCGCACTTGTTCCTTAATTGTGTTAAGCTCTTCAATTATTGAGGGTTGAAGCTCTCTCTCTTCGAGGACATTCTGCGATCGCACCTCTGCAAGCTCTTTCTTGAGTAGTGCGATTTCGTCATCTTGGGCCTTCACGCGATCCTCGAGTGTATGTATCGTGCTTTCCTGTGCTGCCACGAGTATGTTGATAGTACCTAGGAGGTGGCGGTTGATCATGCTGATGGACTCACTCAGCTCTTCTTTGCATTTTTGGATGGCATCCTCCACGGGTCATCTTTGCCATTTTGCTTCCTCATGGTCGGAAGGCCGACACGAGAGAGAGAGAGAGAGAGAGAGAGAGAGAGAGAGAGAGAGAGAGAGAGAGAGAGAGAGAGAGAGAGAGAGAGAGAGAGAGAGAGAGAGAGAGAGAGAGAGAGAGAGAGAGAGAGAGAGAGAGAGAGAGAGAAATCCTTCAATTGGAGAAAATCTTGGCACATAAGGGAAGGAAATTGGGGGGTGAAGAAGAAGAAGAAGAGAATTTTAACGTCGTAGGAAACTATACCAAGAGACCTTAAAGATCTATCCGACGAAGAGAGTTGAGAGAGAGAGAAATGAAATGAAATGAAATGTTATATTAACGTCTTCAAAAGGCCAAAATGACCTATGAGACCAAACTGTTACAAAATTGTGAATCTGATACCATGTCTGGGTACAAAAAGACTAAAACAAAAATACTACTACTAGTAGGATCCATCCTCATCTGCACTCTGGATGTCGAGAGTATGGCTCGAATCCTCTGCTGTAGTCTCCTTCGATGCTGTGTAGCCCCTCTCCTCAATCGTGGCCGTCTGGATTTCCGTAGCTCCAGTGCTTGGTCGATGAGAGTGCCGGTAGTGGTCGAATGAGTGTGGACCGCGCTTTGCAGTGATGGATGCTCTTCTGGCTGTCCCATATCTAGTGAAAGAAGTCTGTAATCCGTCTCTGGGACTGTCTCTCTCTAGCTCTCCCTAGTAAAGTGTCTCTATATCTATGTAACTCAAGTAGATATAGCCGAAGACATCTCTGATCCTCATAACTCATGACCCTAGAGAAAGGACCGAAACCCTCTCTGAATAAGCAGTGGAAATGGCCCCGAATCTCATAGTACACTATGCAATGACATATGTAATGTAGCCGTGTCTCTGGCTCTAGCTCTAGCTGGCATAAGCGGCATATCTTGTTGTTTGCTGGTATCCCTCTGAATCTACCAGTTTAATTCTCCAGCTGATGTGAGGATGTGCGTATCTGACCAATGGCACACCGCAAACCATGAGACATATGTGTATCCATGTAGCTGGGTCGAATCACAAACCCATCTCCTGTGAGGTGAAGAAGATGCTCTCTATAGAAAGCCATCTTCGTGCCCAACTCCTGTGGCGGGTCTATCCATGTCCTCCTGGTATCCAGTTGGATCAGGTCCTGACGAATGAGTCTAGTAATCTCCACCCGTGTAAGAGACATCGAGGGTGTCTGAAGAGAGTATTGGAAAGGGGGCGGCCTGTCCATGGTGAAGCCATGCATCTGAAAACATGATGTCATTTGTGTATACCAGCATGAAGTGTCCCCCTGAAGAGCTAACTGTCTGGAAGACTCAAGGGCCAGTCTAGCATATCTGTCTCTTGTAGTATCCCACAAGCTGTGCATAGAGGAGATTGATCTGGTAAGCGCCTCAATCTCCATAGGAGGGGCAGCTAGCTCTGCTTGAATGATAGCGTGGGGTACGGAGGCCTTGGCTGTGATCCGCAGAGAGAGAGAGAGAGAGAGAGAGAGAGAGAGAGAGAGAGAGAGAGAGAGAGAGAGAGAGAGAGAGAGAGTGTAGCAGGGCTACAGTGTCACTTTATAGGACATAGAGTTGGACAGTGGGTTACATTGGGACTGGTTCACACTAGACGGACCCTCTGGACGGACGTCTGGTCTGGGAGTGACACGTGGCAGGGTACCTACCGACGACCGACGGTGGCCTAGTGGACCTCGTGGCCAGGTCACCACATGGTTGACATTTATGAGCCGTTGGTGGCTCTTTACGGTGGTACATATGAGTAGTCGTTTGGGGCAGTTCGATTATCTTGTACGTAGTCGTCTAGAGCGGGTCTTACACAGAGCACATTAGCACCATCCCTGCACATCTGAGCCTCGACAACCCCATTGTACCTGTGAGTCCTGGGCTGGAGCTGTGAGTGCTGCCACGCCAGAGTCTGTACACGGTTCTTTGAGCTAGTCGAGTCCACATGTTCTGGTCCACTGTTGTTATCCATTGTTTTTGTGTTTCATTCTGTTTGAGAGAGTTTCCATTTGTTTGAGTGAGATTGTCTCGCACATTGCACTGAGGGGCACCCACACTGTAGAGAGCACGACATATTATCCACGCTACAGGTGCTCTCATTTTGGCGATCACGGTGGGACCTCAACTGACATCTCACTCTGTGAGGTGCAAATCTTGAAGCTAGTTAGGTTTATCTAGCTTCGCCTACCTTCGCCAGCCTTGCCTTGCACTGTTCTCCTCTCGCCTAGTCCAACTGGTCTAGTCCCCTCTCGCCTGGTCCAACTGGTCTAGTCCTCTCCCGCCCTGGTCCAACCTGTCCTCGTCCCTGGTCTAGACCTCCTCGACCCTGGTCTAGTCCTCCTCGTGCCTGGTCTCGTCCCTGGTCCAGTCGGGTCTAGTCACTTACCTGGTCTGGTCTGGTCTGGTGGAGTCTAGACCTGTCACAAGTTTTCTTGCCCCAAGCTTGGTTGGACTGGTGGTCACTGCATGACACATAAGGAGGTCAGTCGAGCGTCAAAACGCACTACTGAGCCCTCTGAAGTACTATCATAGAAGACGACCTTTGACACCTTGTAGAAATCCTTCAACCTCATCACCTATACCTCCACATACCACATCACCCATTCCTTCATCAGGTTCCCCATCTTCCCGATCACCTTCTCCAGTAAAGCTCTCTCCTATTCTGATACAGTAAGCTATAGAGTAACAGGCTCAGCAAGGAATCATGGAGCCACTAGCTAGTGTTTTGGCCAAGGTAAACATCAAGTTCCCTACCTTCAAAGGGCTTTCTTCAGAAGATGCTGACGACCATGCAAGAAGATTTGTATCTCTCTGTAGGGGACGTGGTCTGAATAGAGAAGATGCTTATTTGGTACTATTTCCATCCACCCTGGATGGCCTAGCAGATAAATGGTACAGTCAATTTGCAGAGAACCATTTTGCAACTTGGGCAGCCTTAAGACAGCAGTTCTGTGCAGCTTTCAGGCCAGGTGACTACCAGGAGAAGGTGTTGGATGAGTTGGCCAACATGGTGCTCAAACCTGAGGAGACTTTTACAGAGCTTATGACTAAAACTAAGTCGCTGGTGGCCAAGCTCCCCCAACAACCCGGTGAATTCATGGTTAAAAAGTGGGTGGAGAAGGCGCTTCCCAAAACTTCTCAACAAAAACTCCGAGAGAGTCTCCGACCCGACGCCACTCTCGAGGAGTTCATCGCAGCTGCTACTAGGATAGAGGGGGCTAGGAAGCTGTTCAACAACTCTCCTCACATAGAAACTCCCTCTGCGTTCTCGGAAGGTAGTCCTGCTGATCCTTTAACTTCTTTACGCAGGGAACTGGAAGCCCTAAAGTTACAGCGAGCTCTTCAAGAGGAGAGGTCCTTCTCTCTTAGACAAGAGAAGCCTCCAAATCATGAGGCATTGGAACAGATTAAGCGTGAGCTAGAAGAGCTCAAGTGTCAGCAAGAGACTAAGGCTACGGTTTGGTGTAGCTCATGCCGCTCTCCAGGGCACCCTCCGCAGGAATGCCCCCTTCAGGTTTACTGCCACTTCTGTGAAAAATCTGGACATGAGGACAAGGATTGTTATTACCTAAAGGGTTTGCACAAAATACAGCAAAGTCTTGGTCCTTCTCTCCAACAAGGGTTAGCACCATCATCCAACATGGTTTCCCACTACGGCCATCCCAACTACATGCCACCTTTGCTCAATACCCCTGCTGTCCAAGGTATGTCAAAAACTTTCCCGACTCAAAGTTTTTATAATGCTAATGCCACCTCAACCCCTCAGAGCTTCTACACTTCAGCCTCCAACTCCATGCAGCAACCACCTCGTCCCCCGTTTCGCCCTTCCAATCGGCCCATACTCTGCTACAGATGCGGAGAGTATGGGCATTATCAGAGCAAATGCCCTCTGCCAGAAGGCTCTTCTCCGTGCCAACTTTGCCCTGAGGCTCAGGATCACTACACTAAGGATTGTCCAAAACAACGCGCCTCTACCTCTGCGAGCCCAAGTCAGAGCCAACCTGAATTCACCTTTCCCAAGATCAATTTGATAGCAGTTAGTACCAACCCCAAGCCACCCCTTTCTGCCCATATGATTGCCTCTCAAGATAAGTTGCAGCTGGTAGAGGAGCCAGCTGGTGTCCTCACACGAGCTCAGAGGGCAGCCCTCGGCCTCAATCTTCCAGCAGGTACAGCCCTTTCCTCCCCAATGCCTACACCTCCTCCAGCAGCTGACATGCCATCCCCTAGTGCTAAGAAAGGATCTTTTACTATGCTCTCCGATATTGATGGGGCTTTCTTAGAAGCAGTTGCTGACTTACAAAAGATCAAAGTACCAGAGGAACAACAACAGGTAGAAAAAGAGAAGCATACAACAGAGACAGTCTTGAAGAACACTTTCCAACAAGTGTCCCTCTATGACATGCTTCGACTAGATGCGAGTTTCAGAAGTGACACCCTTGCAGTTATTCAGTCACTTTACCCTGGAGCAGGTCCTAGTGGCGGGCACCTCCCAGTGCGACAGTCAGAGTCCTATATGATATCCAATCCTGTTGCTCCACTCACTGATTATAGAAGCCCTTGCCTGACAGTGTCCGTTTTAGGTCGGCAATTCTCAGGAGTGATAGTGGATGGTGGATCTGGCATCAACCTGATGCCCGAGTTCACTATGCTAGCTCTAGGTCTACAGCCTACTCGCCCTGCTCCCTTCACAGTTACATTGGCCGACCAGCGAACAGTCTACCCAGTGGGCATAGTGGATAATGTGCCTCTGCAGGTACAAGACTTTACTTTTAACTTGGATTTTGTGGTGGTTCGTCTTCCCCAGGTTGAGGGCGGATTTCCCTTGCTTATTGGAAGACCATGGCTGCGACACACTAAAGCACTCCACGATTGGGGAAATGATGCAATGTGGATACATAATTCTGGCTCCTCGATGCAACCCATTCTCTTAGAAGGTGGTATGGATCCCGTGGTGCAACATAGTTCTTTGTCCTTAGCAACCAGCCTCGAATTGGAATAACCTACTCCACCTGACGGGTCAGATGAGGATCTGTTGGAATGGTTGGATGCTACCAAATCTATGCCCTGTTTGGAGTTTCAATTCACTCTTTGCTTGAAGGTACACCCTCTTCCAATGTTTCCAAGGTAACTAAACCTTATGAGCCACATGAGCCAGCTCAAGAGTTGAAGGTCACAGAAGATACTCCTGATGCGCTCTCGGTGAAAGCCCTCTTGATAAAAGCCGTTGAATTTGGAAAGCCAAGGAAAAAGTATATAAGCAAAAAGAAATCTCCCCTACAGGAGTTCAACCCCCTTCAAACATCAGCCCCATTGGTGTCTGCTTCTCCAACCAGAACGAAGCTAACCTCTGTGTCTAGCCAACTCCCTTCACAGAGCAGGTCCTGCTTGATGTGCTGGATGAATTCCCTACTCCTGCTCGTTGTCTTGCTGAGAATAGTTGGTTCTGTCCTCAACCTGCACTTTCATAATGCTCTGACCTTCCTCGCCCTTACCAACACACCCTCGTCCCTAACCACCCCCTCACATACCCTCGCCCCTACCCTAACCCTACTCGCCCCTACCCACCCTCCCCCTTCCCCTCGCCCCTACCCACCCCCCCTCGCCCCTACCCACCCCTCACCCCCTCTCGCCCCTACCCACCCTCTCCCTTCCCCTCGCCTCTACCCTCCCCCTCTCGCCCCTACCCACCCCCTCACCCCCTCTCGCCCCTATCTAGCCCTTCCCTCTCGCCCCTACCCACCCTCTCCCCCCCCCTCGCCCCTATCTAGCCCTTCCCACCCTCTCCCCTACCCACTCCCCCTCCCCCTCGCCCCTATCTAGCCCTCCCCACCCCTCCCACTCTCCCCTTCGCCCTCGCCCTACTCTCCCCCTCGCCTAGTCCCCATCACTACCCTCGCCCTCGCCCTAAGTCCCTCCCCCTTGCCCACTCGCCCCTACCCAACCTTTATTCACCCTACCCTTCCTCTCTCGTCCCTTCCCAATCCACCTCCAATTGGTCCCTACCCAATCCCCCTCGCCCCTACCCTCTCCAATTGGTCCATACCCAATCCCAATCCCCTCGCCCCTACCCTCTCCAATTGGTCATACCCAATCCCAATCCCCGGCCCTTACCCAATCCAATCGGTCCCTACCCTCTCGAATTGGTCCCTACCCAATCCAATCGGTCCCTACCCTCTCCCATTGGTCTATACCCAATCCCAATCCCCTCGCCCCTACCCTCTCCAATCGGTCCCTACCCTCTCGAATTGGTCCCTACCCAATCCAATCGGTCCCTACCCTCTCCAATCGGCCCCTACCCAATCCAATCGGTCCCTACCCTCTCGAATTGGTCCCTACCCAATCCAATCGGCCCCTACCGCCTTGAGTTGGTCCCTATCACCCCTACCCTCTCCAATTGGTCCATACCCAATCCCAATCCCCTCGCCCCTACCCTATCCAATCGGCCCCTACCCAATCCAATCGGTCCCTACCCTCTCCAATCGGTCCCTACCCAATCCAATCGGTCCCTACCCCCTCGAGTTGGTCCCTATCGCCCCTACCCTCTCCAATCGGCCCCTACCCAATCCAATTGGTCCCTGCCCTCTCCAATTGGTCCATACCCAATTCCAATCCCCTCGCCCCTACCCTCTCCAATCGGCCCCTACCCAATCCAATCAGTCCCTACCCTCTCGAGTTGGTCCCTACCCTCTCCCATTGGCCCCTATCCACAATCCAATTGGCTCCCATCCCCTTAAGCCCTCGCCCCTACCCTTCCCTCACCCCTCGTCCCTACCCCCCCCCCCCCCCCCCCCCCCCCCCCCCCCCCCCCCCCCCTCTCGTCCCTACCCACCCCCTTAAGTCCTCGCCCCTACCTACCCCCTCTCGCCCCTCCCTTGCCCTCGCCCCTACCCACCCCCTCACCCTCCCCCTCACCTCCCCTCGTCCCTACCCACCCCCCCTTCCCCCTCGCCCCTACCTAGCCCTCCCTCCCCACCCTCGCCCCTACCTACCCCCCCTCGCCTCTACCCACCCCCTCCCTTGCCTCAGCCCTAACAAGCCCCCCTCGCCCTTGGTCAGACTGGCATCCAGGTCAAAATGCTTGCTGGGAGCTCTATCGAGATGGACAGATGCCCAGTAACAAGACTGTTGGTGGCGGTGATGATGCCTCTAACACCTTCTTCAGTGAGACGAGATGGGAGCGGGAAAGCATGTTCCTCGAGCTGTGTTTGTTGATTTAGAGCCCACTGTGATTGATGAACCAACCTGGTTACTTACCCCAGAATTCACTTCATGCTTTCATCATATGCCCCAATGATTTCGGCAGCTAAGGCCTATCATGAGCAGTTGTCCGTTGCAGAGATAACCAACACATTTGAGCCATCGTCAATGATGGCAAAATGTGATACTAGGCATGGTAAATACATGGCATGCTGCACAAAGGGGCAGAGAAATTTTGTGTAATCCTATCACAGTAGCAAGTTTATGAACCTTTTTGGCTGTTTCCTTGGGGCTTTCAAGCATTCACCTGGTTGCCATCACAATGCCGTTAATGCTTTTCGTTTTGCCATTAAGATGGAGCTTAACCGCATCGCATTATTACTCGAGCTTCTGATCATCCCTCTTTTCGACAATTTCATCAGCAAGTGCGGACCATGTCATTTTCTTCTCACTATAGTTATGGAGGATAAAGATGCGTTGGATCCAAACCGAGCATATCTCTTTGTTGAGGAGCCTCAGTCTGTTTTGCGGATTGGGATTCTTGGACTATGCAATCATATTGGGTTCTTGCCTATTCAAAGGCTTAAGGCGTTGCAAGCAGGACAGTGTTTTACTCCACTTTTGAGGCATGTAAGGTCATGGTTGGGCCTAGCATCTACTTCAAGAAATGTACGGATGCAGCACCTAGTGGTTTTCTTTCACAGTTTTTTCAGTATTCCTCTCACCGAGACGGTGAGCGGTCTTGTGGCGGGCAACCTGTAGCAGGGCTACAGTGTCACTTTATAGGACATAGAGTTGGACATTGGGTTACATTGGGACTGGTTCACACTAGACGTACCCTCTGGACGGACGTCTGGTCTGGGAGTGACACGTGGCAGGGTACCTACCGACGACCGACGGTGGCCTAGTGGACCTCGTGGCCAGGTCACCACATGGCTGACATTTATGAGCCGTTGGTGGCTCTTTACGGTGGTACATATGAGTAGTCGTTTGGGGCAGTTCGATTATCTTGTACGTAGTCGTCTAGAGCGGGTCTTACACAGAGCACATTAGCACCATCCCTGCACATCTGAGCCTCGACAACCCCATTGTACCTGTGAGTCCTGGGCTGGAGCTGTGAGTGCTGCCACGCCAGAGTCTGTACACGGTTCTTTGAGCTAGTCGAGTCCACATGTTCTGGTGCACTGTTGTTATCCATTGTTTCTATGTTTCATTCTGTTTGAGAGAGTTTCTATTTGTTTGAGTGAGATTGTCTCGCATGAGGGGCACCCACACTGTAGAGAGCACGACATATTATCCGCGCTACAGAGAGAGAGAGAGAGAGAGAGAGAGAGAGAGAGAGAGAGAGAGAGAGAGAAAAGAAGAGAGAGAGAGAAGAAGAAGAATAAGAAGAAGAAGAAGAAGAAGAAGAGAATTTTAATGTCGTAGGAAACGATCCCAAGAGACCTTAAAGATCTATCCGACGAGGAGAGTTGAACTCAAGACCTGTTATTGAAGAGTTAATGTTGATCGAAACTAGGAGCGATCATGAGTACATTGTTGGGTTGACCGACGGTTATCATAAGATGGTATGGATTACCATAGTCTTGGGAGTTCCATTAGCCATGCAAGAGTATGAGGCTTCGCTTGACTCTCAAGTCATGCACTTGGCTAGAGTAGACTTGTACCTAGGTAGGGAGTGGTTGTATAGCTTAGGCCCTAGTCTAGTGAGAAGTTATTTGCATAACACATGACCATTTGAGCATGGTGGTAGGGTCATCATCCTATAGGGTGAGCATAGTGTCCCCTCTACCCCTCTCATTTATTCTATGGAGCTACACAGAATAGCCAATAGAGGCAAGATAACAAAGTTATTTTTTTTTTCCGAGAAAAAGATCCTTCTATTAGTTAATGAAAACTGCCCATAGGGCTACAACCACCTCTGCAAGAGAGGGCTACAACAAACATGATGGGGAGACTCTCCCAATGAAAGAACAACATATATACAATGAGGCTAAATCAAGAGATGGGAGGAGGGAAGAGCCACACAGGTGGACGGTAGTGCCAACTGAGTACACCCTGGACAATGGTGTAGAAAGGCCCAGGGCGACAGAGTCGAAGGAAAGCCTCGCGGCGCTCCCGCATGTGGTCGGAGCTGCCCTGTAGTCCCTCAAGCTGTCCTCTGAGAGTATGGATCAGCTCTAGCCAAAAGTCACGAACAGTCTCTGCTAGTGGCACAGAGCGAGCCTCAAAAATGCGGAAACAGCGGGCCCGCCAGATGAACCAAAGTGTCAGGCCACTGATGAGCTCCCAACACTCCTCTCTCTCACTGCACCACTCCTGTGGAGTAAGCTCTGTAGCAGGCTGGAGTGTAGGTCGCCCCCCTTGTATCACTATCATCCTGCTGGTGGAAGATAGCTCAAACTGAAGTGCCCGGCCCGTGAGAGTGGACCAAGCCGCTGCCCCCCAAGTGTATTGTCTAGCCGTGGAGAGAGTAGGCATCAGCCGAAGAACTCGTAGCCACACCTGCTGGGCCGAGGGACAGTCCCAAAGACAATGACGCTGACTCTCCATCAACTGGCCACAGGCTGCACATGCGGCCGAGAGACCACTATGCACAAGCCAGCTCCCTACCGTTGTAGCTCTGTGTGCAACCAGCTACTGAAACAAAGTGACGCGCCTTGGCTGTCTGGAGTCCCACAGCCTCTGCCAAAATGCTGCCAAGAACTCGACTGTGAGGCCCTCCTCCTGCCAATGACGTGCTGCAGCGGGGCGGGCCTCTCTCTGTGCTGCAAGTATATGACGTCCAAGCCGAACAGTGTATTGAAAGAAGGGGACTCTTGGATGGTCTGCAGAAGAGAAGGGGTCCCTCCATAGCCACTCACCAGGATCCCACTGTACTCGTGCCAGTGGACAACACTCCCAAGCCCAAAGCCTCCAGTGTCCAGTCTCAAGAGCTGCTGGGTCAAGGTCTATGACGCAAGTCCTCCCACAGATGCCCACAACTCGGATCCTCTGAAAGCAGCATGCTGCTACCTGTGGGGCCTCTACTGCAACTCGCTGTAATCGTCCCCCACCCTCAAGCTCGAAGAATAGGGCTGGGACAGTCTCTGAGCAGGCCCTGATTGAAATGAGAACCTCAAGTCGTGTGAAGGCTCCCATCCACCGGGGTGCTACTGGATCGAGAGGCGTGAGCCACTGAGCCGGAACATACTCTGAGATGTCTTGACACATGCTCTGCACCCCTCTCATGCCCTGTAGCTGGAAACCCTGCACCTCCTCTGACAAACCTGTGAACTCTAGCCAGTCACCTAGAGAGCGCGTTGGACCTGCTGCCATGGGACCCCAGGAAACATGAGGCCGACTACCAACCAAGTGGCCTCTCTGTGTGCTAACCATGGGGTTCCAGACGACGGGCTGCCGTAGACGCTCCTCCGTGCACGTCGGCTGTCTCTGCTCCAGGCCACGCCGTAAGAGCTCCCAAGATCGAAGCAAACTCACAGCGAAGCGTCCTCCAGTCTCCTGCTCAAACCAACTCGGCGCAACTTTGTAAAGATCCATATGGTCGAAAGTTGCCAAGGGCCTCCTGACTGAGGCACCTTGGCACGAAGCCTTTGCAGCAAGAACTCCTTCCAGGGCTCCTCACCTGTTAGGTGCAGCGGAATGAATGTTGTATTTTCTCAAGATTAGTGATCTTTATTGCTCAAGGTTCCTTTTTAGTTCTTTAGGGAAAGAGAGAGCTTTCCGTCTTGTAGAGTGCTGTGGACACGAACAAAGTGAGTGGATATTGTGCGTGCAAATGAATGAGACTGAGAGAAGGAGAGAGAAGAGATACGACACCGAGAGGTTTGTAAAACCCTCCTCCGAAGGCCCCACTCTCGTCTGCGAGAGTGGTCTATTCTTTGATTGCACAAAGGTGTACAATGCGTATGCAATGGACTATGCAACTTGGTCTATGCCGATGACGACGAGGGTGACGACGACGACGATGGTTGAAATCTGAGATCTTCTAATCGCTGAATTTCGGGACTGTTTCGGTGGCTGAAAATGACTGTTTTGGCTGCATTTTCTTGGCTGAAAAATGAGGTTTCTTAGGGCTGAAAACTGATGGTCTTTATGGGCTGAATCTGCTACACTTTAGGTGAATAATGCCGGTCTTAATTTGCTGCTGAAATCCAAAAACGCCAGGGGCTGAAATTGGTCCTTCTGTCCCCGGGGTTCTGCAAATGCAAAAACGCTAGGCTGATCTGCTGTGTCGTGATGACGCCAGGGCTGATCTACTGTGCACAAATCGCCAAGGCTGATCTGATGCAAAAACGCTAGGTCTTCTGTGGAGAAAACGCCAGAGTAGTCGCGGGGGTTGGTCTTGCTGAGAAGTTGCCTGTTGAGCAAGGTGCTCCTGCTGCCTCTTCTGCCAGAAAGTGTGAACTTTCGTTTGCTTATATATTAACTTAGCAAAATTGCCCTACCTACTTTGTTGGAAAGTCATTAAAAAATAATAAGTGAAAATAACCAATAAATAGGAAAATAGGCTAAATGCACTGGAAAATTCCCCTAATTGATACGAATGGATTCTGATGGGAATTTCGATGATCATGCTGTGTGCAACCGGAGGATATGCATCTATGCTAAGTGACTGGGCATGCACGGTCTACGAATAGACTCACAAAAGTGCCAGATCATTGCTAATCTAAACTGACTAAACCCTGCTGTGGTGTAGCTTGTCCACGGACACATAGGGTTGGGACGTGTCACGTGATATCCCCTCCTTTTCAAAGTGAGGTACTGGTACCGAACTGTATGGCGTCGAGGGAGATCGCCAACAGCATCCGGAATCCTGGAAGGGACTCTTCACCGGCCCACTCTCGTGTGTGGATCGTGCGATACTTGAACTTCATAAAGGTCTGCAACGCTTGCTTCTTTGGGCCACGCCAAAAGCGACACAAAATCTTTTGAATCTCCTTTCTTGCTTCAACTTCGTCTAGAGTCCTGCTTCTTCCGTCTTCAAGAATCTCCATGGCTGAAAGTTCCTGAAACAATCTCCAACACAAAACCATGAATATACCTATTCCATGTAAAATGAAGGAAAAAAATCTTGTCTTCTCTAAAGACTGTGTATGCAATGTAGATGAACAAATAGATGAAGTGACAACCCGTTCATCAACCACATGCAAACAATGAGATCGAATCTTTTCTGTTTGATCGAAATGAATCAACGGTGGCAAATCACAATGGAAATGCCCATGCTTGGTGCTCATACTATCATGTGCTCGTTCGGAAACTGTGTCATGCCAACGAAGAGACATGGAATGTGACTTCCTGACAAACAAACTTTTCAGCTTTTCATGAACAATCCGCATACATTCGTGCTCATCCATGATAGAAACGTGCTCAACATACAATATGTCATGCCTAGGAAATGGGATCACATAACGATGCCGACTAAAATACAGGAAACCTTCACGAATGAAACACTCGAACAATGCGTGCGTATCAATCATGCGAACACATAATACTTTCTGTGATGGTTCTTTGGACCAAGGCTCGAGAGCCAAGATCGCTTCTTCGGGATCTATCGAATCTTCTTGTGGGGGATCTGTGGACCTCGACTCGAAAGCCAAGATCGATTCTTCCTGAATGATCGAATCGTCCTGTGGGGGTTCTTTAGACCTCGACTCGAAAGCCAAGATCAGATCTTCGTGATTGATCGAATCTACAACGAGGTTAGTTTCGCTAGGAAAAGCATCCACTAACACATCATCCTTGTGAATTATCACCTCTTCAACATGCAAATAATCATGCTCGTGAGAAATCATATCTTGATCATGCAAATCATCATGTTTGTCATTGTCATCCAAATCATTGGCATCCAAATCATCGTGCTTATCATTGTGCTTCAAATCATCATGCAAGTCATTGTCAATCAAACCATCATCATGCTTCACACAATCATGCAAATCCTGTGTGTCATGCTTTGGAGAAGAAGAGACTGAGAGAGTCTCCTTTTCCCGATTCTGGTGCATCTCTGCCTGAGCTGGAGAAAAGAGTCGCAAGCGCTCTTCCCTTCTTGCTTTGATCTCACGATCCAATTCTGCTTGTCTTGCTTTGTTCGCTGCTTGTCTTTCTGCTTCGGCTTCTGCGTGTCTGTGTTCTATTTCTTTGAATTCACGATCAAATTTGGCTTGTCGTTCTTTGGCTTCCAAGTTCTACCCTTTTCTGCGGGCGCACCCCTTGGCGGCCTTGTGCTCACACCAAGGTTGCTTTTTCCCACCTCACGTCGATTGGCCGGCCGGTAAGTGCACGGTCCGCTCTCAATGAGTGAAAAGAGACACAAGGGGAGGCTGGACAAGCCCTTCTTTCTTGGGATTCCCGTCACTCTTCAACAAAACACGATTAGGAATCGCCACGCCCAAGTAAACTTGGGTTTGTGCGATCGCAACAAGCAAAAAAAATTCTTGTGGTTCTTTCCTTGAGTAATGCAGAACACTTCCAAAGCTCTGACACCAATGTTAGGCGCAGTGGAATGAATGTTGTATTTTCTCAAGATTAGTGATCTTTATTGCTCAAGGTTCCTTTTTAGTTCTTTAGGGAAAGAGAGAGCTTTCCATCTTGTAGAGTGATGTGGCACGAACAAAGTGAGTGGATATTGTGCGTGCAAATGAATGAGATTGAGAGAAGGAGAGAGAAGAGATACGACACCGAGATTTTTGTAAAACCTCCTCCGAAGGCCCCACTCTCGTCGGTGAGAGTGGTCTATTCTTGGATTGCACAAAGGTGTACAATGCGTATGCAATGGACTATGCAACTTGGTCTATGCCGATGACGACGACGGTGACGATGGCTGAAATCTGAGATCTTCTAATCGCTGAATTTCGGGACTGTTTCAGTGGCTCAAAATGACTGTTTTGGCTGCGTTTTCTTGGCTGAAAAATGAGGTTTCTTAGGGCTGAAAACTGACGGTCTTTACGGGCTGAATCTGCTACACTTTAGGTGAATAATGCCGGTCTTAATTTGCTGCTGAAATCCAAAAACGCCAGGGGCTGAAATTGGTCCTTCTGTCGCCGGGGTTTTGCAAATGCAAAAACGCTAGGCTGATCTGCTGTGTCGTGATAACGCCGGGGCTGATCTGCTGTGCACAAACGCTAGGTCTTCTGTGGAGAAAACGCCAGAGTAGTCGCGGGGGTTGGTCTTGCTGAGAAGTTGCCTGTTGAGCAAGGTGCTCTTGCTGCCTCTTCTGCCAGAAAGTGTGAACTTTCGTTTGCTTATATATTAACTTAGCAAAATTGCCCTACCTACTTTGTTGGAAAGTCACTTAAAAATAATAAGTGAAAATAAACAATAAATAGGAAAATAGGCTAAATGCACTGGAAAATTCCCCTAATTGATGCGAATGGATTCTGATGGGAATTTCGATGATCATGCTGTGTGCAACCGGAGGATATGCATCTATGCTAAGTGACTGGGCATGCACGGTCTACGAATAGACTCACAAAAGTGCCAGATCACTGCTAATCTAAACTGACTGAACCCTGCTGTGGTGTAGCGTGTCCACGGACACATAGGGTTGGGATGTGTCACGTGACATCACCTGGAAGAAGTCCTCTGACTATGAAATTCCCAAGAAGGGCTCTGCTCTGCTGTGCTGGATCTATGATCCCAAGCCCTCCCTGAGAACAAGGAAGCGTGATGACCGACCAAGCCACCTTGGCTCGGGCTATCTGAGTGTCACGTCGTGACCAAAGGAAGTTCCTGATCAGCCTCTCTACCTGGCTGATACAAGAACTCGAGAAGATCCAACAGGAAGTGATGTACCACATAGTCGCCGACAACACCTGGTTGGCAACTACTACTCTACCAGCCAGCGAAAGTCGTGCTGAGCTCCAATGTAACAGCTTTCTCTTGATGGACAGGAGAAGAGGAGCAATCTGCTGCTCGGGAGACAAGTCCAAACCAACTTGACAACCCAAGTACCGAACTGCAGTCCTTGGGGGAATCCACGTGAAACCCTCTCCTGGCATCCAATCTGGCCCAGGAGCACTACTAATCGAGAAAGCCACTGTCTTTCTCCAGTTGATCAGTGCGCCCGATGCACAACAGAAGGTCTCCAAAGGTTGAGTCATTAGCAAACTCAGCGTCCAGTAGCTCATCTCCCCGAATAGGGAGTGCTAAGCCCCGTAGACCAACCTGTTGTGACACCAAAAATCTGCTCATCGCCTCCGCATAGAACAGAACGAGAAAGGGGGCAAGAGGACAACCCTGTCTGACCGAGCGTGTGAGCATGAAGCGCTCACCTCTACCTCCTGCCAAAAGCACCTGACTGTGAGCCTTTCTGTACAAAGCTGACACCCCTCTGATCCAAGCATCTGAGAAGCCCATCCTGCGTAGAGTGTGCTCTAGAAAGTCCCAGTCAACTCTGTCGTATGCCTTCTCAAAATCAAGAAGAAGAATTGTTGGAATTAGGGTTGCAGAGAAACACACAGCTTGGAGAAGACGAAGGAAGCTCAAGGCACACAATAGAGAGTGTGTTACTTAGTGTGCAATGGAAAGATGGATAGCCCTAGAGTGATGGGCGTATATACAATGCTCGGGGGAAAAAACCTCCTAAAGAGGGAAAAAATGCCCCGGCGGTCCTAGTGTGTTCACACACATCACTACCACATGTATATGGTAACAAATCCCCCCTGGAGTGATGCGGTGAACGAGAGCTGGCACATGAGTAAAGGGAAGTGCCATGCCCTGAGGACAGGATCGATCCACAAAGGGGAGTAAGCCCAAAGCTTTGCGGAAAGCTTCAAGCTTCTCACGAGACAATGCCTTTGTGAAAAGATCTGTAAGGTTGTCCTGTGTTGGCACATAAGCCAAGTTGATCTCTCCTGTTGAGAGCCTCTCCCTGACATAGTGGTAATGCACCTCAATGTGCTTTGTAGCACCACTGTCGAAATACCACACATGTGAATCTGCAGCAACTGACAAGCATGCATCATGGACAACAGGATTGTAAGTGCACTCTGCGCTAAAAGCCCATTCTGCATCAACATCAGCATTACAGTCTCCTTTCACAGAAGACTCAACAATGGCTGCATTTGTAGTGGAACCAGCATTTGCAGTGGAACCACCCTCTTTCTTCTTAGCCTCTTTGGCCTTCAACTTAGGACACGACTTGATCAAGTGATCATTGGCTTTACAATAATGGCAACGCATGTTCTTTTTGCCCTTATCACCAGAATTGCCAGACGAAGTGCTGCCAGCAAAAGCATTAGGAACATAATTTTTGCCACTCGCAGCAGAACCATAAGAAGTGGCTGCATTACTGTTACCACCCTTTCTTTGAGAAGCAATAAAAGCCTGTTCAACTGCACGCTGTCTGGTCCCGTTTTTTCTGGACAGTGACTCTTGCAACAGCAATGTGCATAATGCATCAAACTTGACAACTTCTGGATTTCCTTGGGTCATAAGTCTCCAAGTACTAGCAAAAGTCTGGTAGGAATCTGGTAAGGCATCAAGAACAGTCTGCACAAGGGAACTCTCTGAAATGACTTCACCTGCAGAAATAAGCTGCTCATTGATATCCTTGACACTAGCAAGGAAAGTGTCCATATCATCTTCCTCATGCATAATCTTCGACTCTAGCTCTATACGCAGCAAAGCAATTTTAGCCTCATTGCGGCTTGCATAAAGACCTGCTAAAATATCCCAAGCCTGTTTTGCAGATTTTGCTGAACGGATGTGAGGAACAATGGTGCCCTTCACAGACAACGCAATCAATGAATGAGCCTGCGCATCCTTAACATCCCAACGAGCTTGTTCTGTCGTAGGCAAAACAACTCTAACAGCTGCAATCCTTGCAGCAAGACCTACAACATCCTCAACATTGCCTACATCCTCAGAACCAGGACGTACATCAATGCCCTGCACAATGTTCCAGACACCTTTTGACACAAGAACATGTTGCATCATATAAGCCCACATAGGGTAGTTGTCCCCATCCAACCTGTCCTCAGCAGCAAACATCTTGAACACATCTGTGTTGTTGTTGTCAGCCATGGTAAATGCTGTACCTGATGTGAAAACTGCCCGAAAATAGGAGTAATGGAGCGGGAACAACCTGTGCTATATAGCACAAACCGTAGAAGACTATAAGGCACCTGTTATGCAGAAAACGACACTGATAGAAATTTTGCACAAAATGACGAAATAGTATGTGCAGTACTGCCTGTAGTGGAAACGGAGGCCGAAATGAGCCCAAATCAAAATTCTGAGCAGACCAAGCTCTTCGAGCTTACCCAAAATTTTTGTCGACCTGCGAACGCTCGCCAAAGCTCACTGAGATCGGAGAAAGTGAGCAGGCGTGTGCTGGAGCAGTTGGCGACTAAGCCCAGGAGGGCGTGACCTGCTCTGATACCAATTGTTGGAATTAGGGTTGCAGAGAAACACACACAGCTTGGAGAAGACGAAGGAAGCTCAAGGCACACAATAGAGAGTGTGTTACTTAGTGTGCAATGGAAAGATGGATAGCCCTAGAGTGATGGGCGTATATACAATGCTCGGGGGAAAAAACCTCCTAAAGAGGGAAAAAATGCCCCGGCGGTCCTAGTGTGTTCACACACATCACTACCACATGTATATGGTAACAAATCCCCCCTGGAGTGATGCGGTGAACGAGAGCTGGCACATGAGTAAAGGGAAGTGCCATGCCCTGAGGACAGGATCACTCCACATAGGGGAGTAAGCCCAAAGCTTTGCGGAAAGCTTCAAGCTTCTCACGAGACAATGCCTTTGTGAAAAGATCTGCAAGGTTGTCCTGTGTTGGCACATAAGCCAAGTTGATCTCTCCTGTTGAGAGCCTCTCCCCGACATAGTGGTAATGCACCTCAATGTGCTTTGTAGCACCACTGTCGAAATACCACACATGTGAATCTGCAGCAACTGACAAGCATGCATCATGGACAGCAGGATTGTAAGTGCACTCTGCGCTAAAAGCCCATTCTGCATCAACATCAGCATTACAGTCTCCTATCACAGAAGACTCAACAATGGCTGCATTTGTAGTGGTACGGTACGTGTTCGGTACGTACTGTACGTAGTACCGAATGGATTGAGTGGTAAGGTACGTAAAATTCGTAAGGTTTTTTTCGAAAATGTCAAAAACCTACAATACGGTCCGTACTTGATAATAAATTCATAAGTATCACTTCTAGGATATTAGGTCACTGTTCTACTATCCAATGCTGTCATAAATAGACAATCCAAGGCGAGTCATCCGCACTGGCCAGTAGTGCCGATGCTAGTAAGATGCCTCAACACATGCGTCACCGTACTTGTCTTCTGTTTTCCACAATATTTGCAGGCCCAAGTACGTGTTCCTGATCCTGCTTGCCCTCCTGTATTTACCACCGCAATGACAGCGGTGTGTGCGCTCCAGGCTGGGTTGGGTTTGCGAGGCATGGTGTACCTACAGATTGGTGAACAAAAACATTGATGCTATCGCGAGAAACACACAAGGTATGCGCGAGGGAGATGGGAGAGACTCGCGAGGACGAGCACTTACCTTTACCGCGCACAAGGTTGCTATGCAGGTGAGTTTGCAGAGCTCTGTCTGCAATAAACAGACGCCCAAACTCTCTCTGTAGTACTCTGTAGTCAATAGTTTGCAATAAACAGGCGCCCAAACTCACTTTGTCTCAATAACCAGGCGTCCAAACCCCCAAAACAGAGGCGAAATTAAATCCGAAAACGCGAAGGGGAAATTCGTTTTTTTTTTTTATAGTACAGTACGGATCCGTACGGTACCATACCGTATTGTACGAACGTACGGTACCGTACAGATCCGTACGTACTTACGGATCCTACCTTGGTTGAGGATGGTGATGGGGCGCCACTGTCGAATCTCATCCAAGGAGCCACCCTCCTTGGGAATGAGGTAGATCAGGCCCTCACTCATGCTGTCAGGCATCACTCCTGTGTGCAAAATGTACTGAAAAGCACTACAAAGATTTGGGCCAAGCAGGTCCGAGTACTCCAAGGAAAAGCTGGGAGTCAACCCATCCTGTTCTGGACAGCTACCACGAGGGAGGGCCCTAAGAGCCGTGTGCAGCTCCTCAAGCTGAAGTGGCATCTCTAGCCTCTTGCCCATCTCCTTTGTCACAAGACAAGGCATCTGTGTCCAAACTTGCTCCGTGCATGCATCTTGTCGCTCTGATTGGGGTTCAACCGACAGTAACTCATGGTAAAAGTCAGTAGCAACTGCACGCATATCCTCGGGCTCACAAGCAACTGACCCATCGGGCCTCCTCAACTGATTGACCTTGGCAGGCGAGTGCCGAGGTCCCACTGTCTCAAAAAAAGCACCAGTCACTCTGTCACCCACCTGAGTCCATTGAGATGCCTGTCGGTGGAAGGCAAACTCATGACGCCTCTCCTCTGTGCTAGCAAGCTCCTGTCGAGCCTGCTGTAACTGCTCCTCCAACCGTGGACTGTCTGGATGCTGCTCCTGCATCCTCTGTAGTGAAGCAGCCTCGTCTGAGACGCTGCTCCGCCTCTCTAGCTGCAGCCCGGTGAGCCAGAGACTCTTGAAGAAAAAAGTGGCTAAGCTGAGCTAGGCCTGAGGCCACTCTGTCTGCAGGTGGAACCTGGCTGTCCATGCCCTTTGTCCAGAGAGCCTCTACCCTCTCTCTGAGTGCTGAGTCCAACAAGACCCTCTCTGGGATGCAAAGCATCGTGCTCCCACTCCTCTGCCTGTCTGCCACTGTGAGGATCACTGGTGCATGGCCGAGAAGGATGTCCCTGCTAGGATGCCCACTGATCCCCCCAAGTCACTGAAGTGGTCACTAGTGTAGAAGCGATCTATCCGCGATAGATTTACTCCTCCCACTCTGTGGTCCGATCTAGAGTAGGCAAGACCATAGTTGCCACGGAGTTTCGAAACGTTTCGTTCGAAATGAGTTTCAAAAGTTTCGAAATGGTTTCGTCTGAGAAAGAAACGCCAAAACAGAAGTTTCGTGCAAACTAAAGAAATGTACGTAAGTTTAAGTGGTATAAGGTGAGATCTATGTTTTAAGAATTACCTTACAATTAGACATGAAAAAGAGGGAGAATAGGACTAACTTTCATCATTAGAACCAAGACAGAAGCTACATTCATGACATTGACGATTTTATGACCGACACAAAGAACAAGAGGCTTCAAGGTTTACATCTAACATGAGCTCTACGAGCAACAAATCAAACAGGATCAACTGTCAAATTCTCCTCTTCCTCCCCCACCTCCTCCTCCTCATCCTCATTTTCTGAATCCTCATTATCACTGGCTGAAGATTCATGAAAGGCCTCTTGCGGTGCAAGACTAGTAGTAGTTGTCTGGGCTCTACTAGTAGCTGTTTGAGATCGTGTAATATGAGTAGGGGCTGAAAGCTCCTCATATAACATGGCCCTCTCCTCTTGAGGAATCTCTGGTACCTCCTTACATTTGTTGATGTTGATCGCATCTGGGTTAACCTGCTGAGGCTCTATCTGATATCCCTTTTGCTCCAATAAACGTAGATTGCAATGACAAAACACAAGTCTTTCCAATTGTTGGGTGGAAAGCCGGTTTCTCTTCTTCGTATGAAAAAGTGCCCAAGTATTCCAGTTTCTCTCACAAGGGCCAGAGCTACAGTCTTGCGAGAGAACTCTCATGGCAATGCGTCTCTATATAAGAGCAAAGACAAAAGATCAATAGAAGTCAAAGACTCAATTCAGGTAGTTAGTGAGCCGGCATGAACTTATACGTACCAACTCAGGAGTAGCAATGCCATACTTCTCCCACCAAGATACTGGTTGAAGTTGAGTCTCTCGGAGTAGCGCAGTAGGCTTACCAAACATGTTAGTGCCATTCTGATAGGAAAGAAGCTGATCCTCTAGCTTCTTTACCATACCAACATCATCACCAGCCAAAAGGTTAATGTAGTCACTCCATCCTTCCTCTAGTTCCTCATTGAGGAATTGCTCTTCTGATCTCCACAAAGGATGTAGGATGTGACTAATAGCATGGATAGGTTTATGGAACCAATTCCATTGGTCGTTCCATATTTCTCTAATAGCTTCGACTCTAAGAGAGAAAACATAAAAAAATTCAGATTTAGAGAGGTCAAAGTTGATACAAATATTAGAGACTAGCTACTCACTTTTCTTCAGATAAAGAGGAACATGCATCAAGAGACTCCCCAATTTTGTCCATAAACTCATACAAGAGACCCATAGTGCTGCCCTCCATATCTGTTAGCCGTATGACACTATAGAGAGGGTTAAGCATTTCACAAGTGCCTCCACATCTTGCCACCAACTTTCATTGAAGACCATAAGCCGAAAAGCAAGCGACTTTGGTGTCTCCTTTTCATCCCAAGCTTCCCACTCACGAGACATCACCGTTTGTGAGAGTGCTGAGCGTACTCTTGCAACCCTCTCTAAGACAATGAACATATATGCAAACCGTGTCTTGGAAGGCTTTAGAAGCTCATAGTCGCTTTGTGCCCTGAATATGCTGAGTATCTTCGGCCGCTTCGTGACAAAATTCACCATGCTATTGGCAACTGAAAAGGTTTGGTTGATCCAATCAAGCTTCCCAATATCTTCAATCAAAAGATCAAGACTATGGGAAGCACATGGTGTCCAAACAATCTTTGGAAACTCATCTTCAAGCCTGCGTCCCATGGAGACACAATTGGACCCATTATCTGTAACAACCTGCACAACATTATCTTGCCTGACATCCATGATTGCTTTCCGTATGTGAGTCCAAATGAACTCACCCGTAATGACAAGACCAGGCGTAGATGCATCAATGGCACGAAGAAACTTAGTTCCTTTGCATGAGGATACTAAGATGTTGTAAACTTGCCTCTTTCGCACATCCGACCAGCCATCTCATAAGATAGTGCAGCCATACTTCTCCCAAGTAGGTGTTAAGGTGACTAGCTGCCTTTCCACATTTTCCTTCTCCTTTCGAAGACCCTTCGTGCGCATGGTCTCATATGCGGGGCCCTCCCACTCGCAACCGATGCGGGAAATGGCACGCATAGTCTTCTTCCATTGAGGTGTTCATAAAATGTTGAAGGAGAGGCCACATTGAATAAACAACTTCGTGATCTCACTTGTTGCTGTCTTCATGGCAGCTTTCGCATCCCTGCTTGTACATGCCCCTTCTTGAAAAGATCCACATTGGTTTTCTTCTTCGGGGGGACGCTAGAAGCCTCACTGACATTTGGGATAGGATCATCAATGACACTATCAACTTGATTGCGGGATCTCTTGCTGCTTGAATGCATAGAAGCATCATGAATACTTTCCCAATCGGGAAGTTCAGCAAGAGGGATACCTGTCACCCTCGACTTCCATTTCTTCAGCTCATCAAAAATCAGCTTTGGTACGTCTTTGCATGCACCAATACCATACCCAGATGTATGTGAAAAGTGCGCTCTCACTCGATTGAGCACACCTGCATAGTCCTCGTGGCAAAATTTATAGGTCCATTTGCTTGCACTTGACCCACCATAGGCTGAATTTTTGGTGGTATGCAGCCATAAAACATTCGCATGAGGCATACTGTGAGTAGAGACAAAGAATGCTAACGGGACAAAAGAGAGGAATGTATAGATGAGAATGGAAACTCTAGAGAATCATCACATGATACTGGATAGATTGTGGTACATTTGTGTACTTGCTTTGTATTCCAATCTATTGGTTTTTATAGAGACTTTCATTTGTGGTATTTGAACGTTGCTAACTGTCATGTGTATGAAGCTATAATGTATATTGTTTTTCAGTTATACTATTTGCTGTTAGCCTGTTATGTTCACGTTTTATGTTTTCCTTTGTGCACGTACATTTTAACAATATTTTACAGTACCGAATCAATCATGATTATATGAAGTTTGTTTTAAAGTTAAAAGTGTTTTCTGTTTTTCTGTTTTCTTTCGTGCAGGTGCCAAGTATTTTTTAATATATAATATCATATAGTTGTTTTAAAACAATAAAGTAAGATTGAGTATTAAGAAGGGTAAAAAAGAAGTCGATTGTCAAAGAATAGAAAGAAAAGTGAAAAGTAACACGTGCGTGTCTGAGAGAGAGAGAGAGAGAGCATCGTTTTAAAAGAGGAATTGATTGACGTGGCTGTGTGCGTTAGAGAGAGAGAGAGAGAGAGAGAGAGAGAGAGAGAGAGAGAGAGAGAGAGAGAGAGAGAGAGAGAGAGAGAGAGAGAGAGAGAGAGAGAGAGAGAGAGAGAGAGAGAGAGAGAGAGAGAGAGAGAGAGAAGTAACTTACGCTGTGTCAATCAAGAGAGAGTTTTCTGTGTGCGCAAGAGAACCCAGCATCAAAAAATACTTACGCTTTATGACTTACATTACCAAGTGTGAAAATATTTAAAAACCTGACCAAATGTGAAACGTTAGGAGCAGCCACATACACAGTACTTTTTTAGATACTCTTTTAAATGATAAAAAATCAGCGCTACAGCCTTACGAAAACTTACGGGCCTTTCTCTTACCTTTGAAACGTTCAAAATTAGTCAGAAATGTTTCAGAAACGTTTTGTACGTTTCTTCAATCAAGAAACGCGTTTCTTGGCAACTATGGGCAAGATTGTCTGGCGGCCTCACAAAACCAGAGTGCTGCCATGTATCCGAGACCCTCAAAGTCATACACAACCTCTCCCAGGCTGCCAACTCGACTCCATGCACAGTAGCATGGCTGCCACCAATCCTGTCAGAAGGGTCCTCCAACATGTTGAAGTCCCCTCCTATACACCAATGATCGGCCTGCGGCAAAGACTCAACAATCTGTGACCAAAACTCTGCACGAGCACTCGCCACATTGGGCGCATAGATGTTCAGGAAGCCCACAAGGCCACCCTGAACCTGCATAGTAATCCACTGAGCCCTGCCTGGCACAATAATCCCTCTGCCCACAATGGCCTGCTGCAATGAGTCCGCAATAGTCATACATACCTCACCTTGGATGCCTCCAGGTCCAAAAGCAGCTGACCAAAAGGTATCATATCATCCACGCAAAATCTGACCACATCGCCGAATGCGGCTCTCACACAGATGGTGCTCCTGAAGCATAAGGAGATCAATCTCTCCTCCCACAAGGCAACGCTGAAGCTCCTGACGCAATCGGCCCCGCTGTCGCTGAAACTGGGGCCCACCTAGTCCCTGCACGTTCCATGAGACAATCCTCATGGGGAGCGAGAGAGAATAGATGCTGCCGCAGCAGCAAGACGGGCTATCTTCGAGGCTGGCTTGGATGGGGAGTAATCCGCATTCGAGCGTCCTCTAGATAGGCGTGACTGCAGTGAGTGCCTAGCCCAAGCCCAAGCAGAGCGAGCCATGCGTAAAGCAACCTCCTTTGTCCAGGAGTCCTCATGTAATGTATACGTAGCAAGGCAAACACTGCGTATCAGCAAAGAAGTACACCACAATGTGCCTACATCTTGTTGAGTCTGGGGGTGTCACTGCAAACTTGGCCAATGGCCACAAAGTCTGCAGCATATCTGTAACTCCAAGTTCTCCCATGTGGTGAGAGAACTCTAGGACCTATGTATGCAACCATCCCAACACTGAGTCGAGGGACCACTCTGTCTTGGCCCTACCACAAAGGGGGAGGGAGAAACCAACTGCTGAGTCCAAAGCCTCTGTCCCCCTAGCGGCGAGGAACAGAGCATGGACCCTGAAGCAGGCTGCCTCGTGGTCTGCTGCCCCCGATGAAATGCCAAGAGCCACCTACACCCCTAGCAAGTCGACAAATCCCTTTTCAGAGGAGTATGATGCAACCTCACATTCTACCCGACCGCAGACATTCAACAATCAAAACCAACTAGCAACTCAGTCATCATTGTAGGCATGGCTTCGACAAAATGCAACATTGGAACGAGACCAAAACTGAGATGGTTATCAAGCCGCACGAGGGCTAAGGGATTTACAAGAACCACCACTCTACTCAAGGTATCAAGGAGAGAGTATGCCAAAGACTCAAGGGTCAACAGAGCCTGGAAGACCACCCATAGAACGAGTTGGAAGAGATGAACCATCTCTGGCAAGAATTGTTAGAAATTATGGCTTAGGAGCACCATTGGGAGAGGAACCAGCCTACTACAGAAGACCAGAGGAGGTACATCGATTAGGACGTGGAGACCCAATAATGAGATTTGTAGACCATCATAGAATTAGACCTTCTCAAGTGCAAAAAACGGGTAAACAAGAAATACACGGGAAACAGGGATCCTAGAGATCATGTAGCAGCCTTTGTGCGTGTAATTAGAGTTGAAGAGGTGTTAGACTTCCCTACCCAATTTGCAGGGTTTGGACTAACCCTAGAGGATGACACTGCTACTTGGTTTGACTCTGTGGAGCGTATAGACTTTGAGTCTATGGAGGAGGTGTTTGACGAGTTTATTGAGGAATTCTCACAAAGGGGGATAGATCCTAATATCGTCTCACAAATCCATAAATTCTAACAGAAAGACGGGGAATCTGTGTGAAAGGCAGCCCTAAGACTAAAAAGATATGTTAAGTTTTGCCCTCTGGAAGAACTGCCAACTCAGTCCAGACTTATGCTTATATTTATCCAAGGACTAAAGAATGAAAATCTCCATAAGAACTTACATATGAAGAGGAGCATGACGTTGAATGAGTTAACCAAGGAGGCTCTTTACCTTGTAGACAATTGTGCGGTCTACAAAGAGGGTGAGTTCAAGGATCTTGATGATGATTCATCCTCACAACAAAGTGGAAGCAAGTCTTCTAAGACAACGCCGAAAGGAGAAGTAGCTGTAAACCAGGAGCAGCTTGTAGAGGAAGTGCTAAAAAATATTAACTTGTATACCAAACCGCAGGCTAAACAGCCCAAGTGGTGTGCTATTGAAAAAAAATGGACAAACCATGGGACGGAGGAATGTTATTATAACAAGGGATATGTGAGAGAAAGACCTTATGCTCCCCAAGCTCAGGTAGCTTCTCCTCAAGTTCCACCGATGCCTAGGTATCAAGCAGGCAACCTACCAGGACCTGTAGGTGTAGAAAGACCACAACCAGTGTTGGGGCAACAACCACCTCTACCAGGATTATGATCAGTCAGCATAAGATACACACCAGCTATAACCAAATCAGAAGAGAAGGATTTGGTGCCTATGCATTCATATTATGAAGATCCCAGTGGATATGCGACGAATCCTGTCTTCTATCCATCAAAAGAACCCTCGACACTAGAACCATGGAGCATGATGGGAGGTGTAGGACCACCTATAGCTACACAGGCAGCAAGAGAAGGAAGATATAGCTTGGATGAACGAACATAGTTGTTCATAGCCAACGGAGGCATGGGCGGACAGAGACATGCATACCAACAAAGAGGAGCTCAAGGAGCACCTCAACAACCCAAGGGACTCTTCTACAAGTGTGGTGGAGACCATTGGCTAAGAGACTGTCCTCATGATGAAATCATTAGAGTCAACGTATATTGCACCGAGTGTGGAGTTACTCATTTGATTCCAGATTGCCCTAAGAACCCAAGCAAGGGAGCCAAAACTACCTTGAACATGCTGGAAGCAATGCCTTCTAGTGGGGGGTCAGAAAAGGAGACAATCATACCTATTCAGGCAATGACACGAGCCCAAGCTCAAAGAATGACAAACGAACCCATAAATGAAGAGCCAAAAACCGATGTCCCAAGTTCAGAAACGAAAAATCATAGAAGCACTTGGAAAGCTAGAAAGGCTCATATGAAAGCCAAGAAAGAACGAGAGCAAACGGCTCTATCCGAGGAGTTAAAACACACAAAGGATAGATTAGAACGGTTAGAGGATCTAGCTAGCCTAAGCTCACACAGTACGACAACCATAGCACCCAAGGAAATAGCAGAACCCAAAAGTGCAGGATCAGGAGGATCAGTACTGGAAGACAAGGTAAATGAGCAATTAGATAAAGTGCAGGATCAGGAGGATCAGTACTGGAAGACAAGGTAAACGTTTCGTTCGAAATGAGTTTCAAAAGTTTCGAAATGGTTTCGTCTGAGAAAGAAACGCCAAAACAGAAGTTTCGTGCAAACTAAAGAAATGTACGTAAGTTTAAGTGGTATAAGGTGAGATCTATGTTTTAAGAATTACCTTACAATTAGACATGAAAAAGAGGGAGAATAGGACTAACTTTCATCATTAGAACCAAGACAGAAGCTACATTCATGACATTGACGATTTTATGACCGACACAAAGAACAAGAGGCTTCAAGGTTTACATCTAACATGAGCTCTACGAGCAACAAATCAAACAGGATCAACTGTCAAATTCTCCTCTTCCTCCCCCACCTCCTCCTCCTCATCCTCATTTTCTGAATCCTCATTATCACTGGCTGAAGATTCATGAAAGGCCTCTTGCGGTGCAAGACTAGTAGTAGTTGTCTGGGCTCTACTAGTAGCTGTTTGAGATCGTGTAATATGAGTAGGGGCTGAAAGCTCCTCATATAACATGGCCCTCTCCTCTTGAGGAATCTCTGGTACCTCCTTACATTTGTTGATGTTGATCGCATCTGGGTTAACCTGCTGAGGCTCTATCTGATATCCCTTTTGCTCCAATAAACGTAGATTGCAATGACAAAACACAAGTCTTTCCAATTGTTGGGTGGAAAGCCGGTTTCTCTTCTTCGTATGAAAAAGTGCCCAAGTATTCCAGTTTCTCTCACAAGGGCCAGAGCTACAGTCTTGCGAGAGAACTCTCATGGCAATGCGTCTCTATATAAGAGCAAAGACAAAAGATCAATAGAAGTCAAAGACTCAATTCAGGTAGTTAGTGAGCCGGCATGAACTTATACGTACCAACTCAGGAGTAGCAATGCCATACTTCTCCCACCAAGATACTGGTTGAAGTTGAGTCTCTCGGAGTAGCGCAGTAGGCTTACCAAACATGTTAGTGCCATTCTGATAGGAAAGAAGCTGATCCTCTAGCTTCTTTACCATACCAACATCATCACCAGCCAAAAGGTTAATGTAGTCACTCCATCCTTCCTCTAGTTCCTCATTGAGGAATTGCTCTTCTGATCTCCACAAAGGATGTAGGATGTGACTAATAGCATGGATAGGTTTATGGAACCAATTCCATTGGTCGTTCCATATTTCTCTAATAGCTTCGACTCTAAGAGAGAAAACATAAAAAAATTCAGATTTAGAGAGGTCAAAGTTGATACAAATATTAGAGACTAGCTACTCACTTTTCTTCAGATAAAGAGGAACATGCATCAAGAGACTCCCCAATTTTGTCCATAAACTCATACAAGAGACCCATAGTGCTGCCCTCCATATCTGTTAGCCGTATGACACTATAGAGAGGGTTAAGCATTTCACAAGTGCCTCCACATCTTGCCACCAACTTTCATTGAAGACCATAAGCCGAAAAGCAAGCGACTTTGGTGTCTCCTTTTCATCCCAAGCTTCCCACTCACGAGACATCACCGTTTGTGAGAGTGCTGAGCGTACTCTTGCAACCCTCTCTAAGACAATGAACATATATGCAAACCGTGTCTTGGAAGGCTTTAGAAGCTCATAGTCGCTTTGTGCCCTGAATATGCTGAGTATCTTCGGCCGCTTCGTGACAAAATTCACCATGCTATTGGCAACTGAAAAGGTTTGGTTGATCCAATCAAGCTTCCCAATATCTTCAATCAAAAGATCAAGACTATGGGAAGCACATGGTGTCCAAACAATCTTTGGAAACTCATCTTCAAGCCTGCGTCCCATGGAGACACAATTGGACCCATTATCTGTAACAACCTGCACAACATTATCTTGCCTGACATCCATGATTGCTTTCCGTATGTGAGTCCAAATGAACTCACCCGTAATGACAAGACCAGGCGTAGATGCATCAATGGCACGAAGAAACTTAGTTCCTTTGCATGAGGATACTAAGATGTTGTAAACTTGCCTCTTTCGCACATCCGACCAGCCATCTCATAAGATAGTGCAGCCATACTTCTCCCAAGTAGGTGTTAAGGTGACTAGCTGCCTTTCCACATTTTCCTTCTCCTTTCGAAGACCCTTCGTGCGCATGGTCTCATATGCGGGGCCCTCCCACTCGCAACCGATGCGGGAAATGGCACGCATAGTCTTCTTCCATTGAGGTGTTCATAAAATGTTGAAGGAGAGGCCACATTGAATAAACAACTTCGTGATCTCACTTGTTGCTGTCTTCATGGCAGCTTTCGCATCCCTGCTTGTACATGCCCCTTCTTGAAAAGATCCACATTGGTTTTCTTCTTCGGGGGGGACGCTAGAAGCCTCACTGACATTTGGGATAGGATCATCAATGACACTATCAACTTGATTGCGGGATCTCTTGCTGCTTGAATGCATAGAAGCATCATGAATACTTTCCCAATCGGGAAGTTCAGCAAGAGGGATACCTGTCACCCTCGACTTCCATTTCTTCAGCTCATCAAAAATCAGCTTTGGTACGTCTTTGCATGCACCAATACCATACCCAGATGTATGTGAAAAGTGCGCTCTCACTCGATTGAGCACACCTGCATAGTCCTCGTGGCAAAATTTATAGGTCCATTTGCTTGCACTTGACCCACCATAGGCTGAATTTTTGGTGGTATGCAGCCATAAAACATTCGCATGAGGCATACTGTGAGTAGAGACAAAGAATGCTAACGGGACAAAAGAGAGGAATGTATAGATGAGAATGGAAACTCTAGAGAATCATCACATGATACTGGATAGATTGTGGTACATTTGTGTACTTGCTTTGTATTCCAATCTATTGGTTTTTATAGAGACTTTCATTTGTGGTATTTGAACGTTGCTAACTGTCATGTGTATGAAGCTATAATGTATATTGTTTTTCAGTTATACTATTTGCTGTTAGCCTGTTATGTTCACGTTTTATGTTTTCCTTTGTGCACGTACATTTTAACAATATTTTACAGTACCGAATCAATCATGATTATATGAAGTTTGTTTTAAAGTTAAAAGTGTTTTCTGTTTTTCTGTTTTCTTTCGTGCAGGTGCCAAGTATTTTTTAATATATAATATCATATAGTTGTTTTAAAACAATAAAGTAAGATTGAGTATTAAGAAGGGTAAAAAAGAAGTCGATTGTCAAAGAATAGAAAGAAAAGTGAAAAGTAACACGTGCGTGTCTGAGAGAGAGAGAGAGAGAGCATCGTTTTAAAAGAGGAATTGATTGACGTGGCTGTGTGCGTTAGAGAGAGAGAGAGAAGAGAGAGAGAGAGAGAGAGAGAGAGAGAGAGAGAGAGAGAGAGAGAGAGAGAGAGAGAGAGAGAGAGAGAGAGAGAGAGAGAGAGAGAGAGAGAGAAGTAACTTACGCTGTGTCAATCAAGAGAGAGTTTTCTGTGTGCGCAAGAGAACCCAGCATCAAAAAATACTTACGCTTTATGACTTACATTACCAAGTGTGAAAATATTTAAAAACCTGACCAAATGTGAAACGTTAGGAGCAGCCACATACACAGTACTTTTTTAGATACTCTTTTAAATGATAAAAAATCAGCGCTACAGCCTTACGAAAACTTACGGGCCTTTCTCTTACCTTTGAAACGTTCAAAATTAGTCAGAAATGTTTCAGAAACGTTTTGTACGTTTCTTCAATCAAGAAACGCGTTTCTTGGCAACTATGGGCAAGATTGTCTGGCGGCCTCACAAAACCAGAGTGCTGCCATGTATCCGAGACCCTCAAAGTCATACACAACCTCTCCCAGGCTGCCAACTCGACTCCATGCACAGTAGCATGGCTGCCACCAATCCTGTCAGAAGGGTCCTCCAACATGTTGAAGTCCCCTCCTATACACCAATGATCGGCCTGCGGCAAAGACTCAACAATCTGTGACCAAAACTCTGCACGAGCACTCGCCACATTGGGCGCATAGATGTTCAGGAAGCCCACAAGGCCACCCTGAACCTGCATAGTAATCCACTGAGCCCTGCCTGGCACAATAATCCCTCTGCCCACAATGGCCTGCTGCAATGAGTCCGCAATAGTCATACATACCTCACCTTGGATGCCTCCAGGTCCAAAAGCAGCTGACCAAAAGGTATCATATCATCCACGCAAAATCTGACCACATCGCCGAATGCGGCTCTCACACAGATGGTGCTCCTGAAGCATAAGGAGATCAATCTCTCCTCCCACAAGGCAACGCTGAAGCTCCTGACGCAATCGGCCCCGCTGTCGCTGAAACTGGGGCCCACCTAGTCCCTGCACGTTCCATGAGACAATCCTCATTGGGGAGCGAGAGAGAATAGATGCTGCCGCAGCAGCAAGACGGGCTATCTTCGAGGCTGGCTTGGATGGGGAGTAATCCGCATTCGAGCGTCCTCTAGATAGGCGTGACTGCAGTGAGTGCCTAGCCCAAGCCCAAGCAGAGCGAGCCATGCGTAAAGCAACCTCCTTTGTCCAGGAGTCCTCATGTAATGTATACGTAGCAAGGCAAACACTGCGTATCAGCAAAGAAGTACACCACAATGTGCCTACATCTTGTTGAGTCTGGGGGTGTCACTGCAAACTTGGCCAATGGCCACAAAGTCTGCAGCATATCTGTAACTCCAAGTTCTCCCATGTGGTGAGAGAACTCTAGGACCTATGTATGCAACCATCCCAACACTGAGTCGAGGGACCACTCTGTCTTGGCCCTACCACAAAGGGGGAGGGAGAAACCAACTGCTGAGTCCAAAGCCTCTGTCCCCCTAGCGGCGAGGAACAGAGCATGGACCCTGAAGCAGGCTGCCTCGTGGTCTGCTGCGGAATCGCCGAGCAAACGAGTGAACCCGTAGTCGAAGAAGTCCCAGCGGCGTCGAAGGTCAATGCTCGTCAGACCACGAGGGATAGCTGCAAGGGAAGATGTCTAAATCTGCAAAGGGGGCCGCAAGAAGGGCTAACCCTCTCTCGCTAGGCGACTCGTGGCAAAGGTGCTGCCAAGAGATCTCCTAGCCGCCGGAGAGGGACCTGTCTCCTGAGTCGACTGTGGAACTGGAGCAGGAGGGGGGGGGGGGGGGAGAAGGAGTTGGGGGGAGCGGAGGAGAAGAGGGGCGGGATGGGGCGACAGAGGTCGAGGGGCGAGGTGGAGAGGCGACGGGAGCAGAAGGCGGGGGGGAGGATGAGGAAGAGGGAGGGAACTCTAGGGGGGGGGGGGGAGCGGCTGTCGAGGGTGAAGCGGAGGTGGGGGCTGGCGCAGGGATCTCCTCCTGCTCAAGAGGACCAAAGCGGTTCCCCGTGGGGACCACTACCGCTGAGTAGGCACCTGAGGGCCACTCTGAGTGCCAGTTGACGCTGTGGCCCCTGGCGTCGTCGGCCACGGGCCTGTTGCCACCCCTCCTCCGCTGGAGCCCCAGGCTGGGAGGGTGGCTCTGCATGTGTGCCCTGTGCCGCTGACTGTGGCTGCGGGCCAGCCTTGGCAGGTTGGGGCTGAGGCTGTGGTGCAGGTCGCGGCCTCCTCCGTGGACAGGCCTTCGCTAGGTGGCCCATCTGTCGGCAAATGAAGCACTGGTTCGGGAGGCCCGAGTACTCCACACTCTGTCTAAACCAACCCCCACTCACCCGAGGTAGAAGGATAACCTTGGTTATCGGGAGCGTGTGGGTATCTCTGACCAAAACTCGAACTGAGGGGATGCCAGCCGCCTTGGCAGCTACTGATGCTGTCGTACGAGGTGTCTCCAGGACAGTCCCAATGGCGGATCCGATCCTGGAAAGAAGTGGTAGGTACTCCCTCCGTAAACTCGGAAAGCAGACTGAGATGGGGATGTCTGCCTCCTCTACTAGAACATCCGAAGTCGGATCAAAACCATGTCGCCACTGTCGAAAGCGGGCGCGTGATGCTCGGATGGCCAGTGGACTCATAGCTATGACCTTGGAGTCTGGACGCCATCTCGGAGGTCTCAAACTCGATCTAATAGTAACCCCATCCGAGAATCTGGACATCCAAGATCTTGCCCACCTCTGCGAGAAGGCGGGCCTGGAGAAGGTCTCGCAGCTCTCCTCTGCTAGGTCGGGTGTTGAGAATCTTGCAGATGACCGAAGTCGCCTGCAATCGCTCTACCTCTGTGGCAAGGCTCGCTTGCTCTGTCGGCGAGAGAGAGTCGAATGGTGGGCTCAGCGGGGTCAAGCGAGGGGGCTTCTGGCGAGTCCCTCTGTGGCGAAGCCGGAGCCTCCATCTGTGTCTACTGCTGTGTCGTAAGAAGAGGTCGACGGACGGACGCTGCAATCAGGCGTAGAAAGTACCGCCCCAAGAATTGAAACAATGTAGAATGGGCCGAATTGCAGGGGTTGACGGGGTGAAACCCAGGCGGGCAGGCGGGCAGACGGGCCGGGGGAGGGGGAGGGGGAGGGGGGGGCAGTGGGCTGGGGCAGGTGGGAGCGTTGGCGGCAGCAGGAGGGGGTGACGGGGTCGGCAGCGACGGCAGGTAAGCAGCGCGGGGCAGGCAGGGGGCGGCAGAGGCTGACAGGCAGTGCGGGGGCAAGCAGCGAGGCAATTAGGGCTGCGGGGGGGAGGCAGCGGGCAGTGTTTGGGGGGGGGGCGCGATGGCGTGCGAAGAGAGCAGCAGCAGCAGCGAGCCAGCGGATTCAGCTGTTGATAACAGAGGTATTTGCTTGTTACCCTTTTTTAAATTTTGTTGTAGCACCTGTCTCTGGGAGAAACTGGGACCGACTTGACGAATCCAGAGAGATGCTTGAGCTCAATGTAATGTGCAACGGAAGTGATTTATGGTGATAACTCAAGATGAGTGCTCAGTGCGTACTCAAGGTTCCTTTTACTTCATGCGAGAGTTCATTTTACTTCATGAGAGAGATATGCTATAGACTAGAGAGAGATGTGCAATAGACTAGAGAGGGAAGAGAGAATAATACTGTTAGGTGTAGCGGAATGAATGTTTGCGCTTTGCTCAAGATGAGTGCTCCGAACTGTGCTCAAGGTTCCTTTTGTTCTTATGGAAGGGAGAGCCTTCCGTTCTTAATTAGAGAATGCTATGATCACAAACAAAGTGAATGGACACTGTGCGTGCAAGTGTATGAGACTGAGAGATAGAGAGAGAAGAGAGATACGACACCTGAGACGTTGTAAAACCCTCCTCCGAAGGCCCCACTCTCGTCGGCGAGAGTGGTCTACTTATGATTGCACAATCTGGTACAAATGGAATGCATGGACTGATGCAAGTCTAGGCTATGTCGGCGATGACGGTGACGACGAGACCGACATTAGGGCTGAAATCTGCAATCTTTCTACTGCTGTCCAAAAACGCTATGGGCTGAAATCTGCTACAGACCAAAAACGTTGATTTTGGGGGCTGTTTCTGTAGGTCTTTGACGCTGAAAATCTGCAGGTTTAGGGCTGAAAACTGAGGTTTCTTTAGGCTGAAAACTGATGGTCTTTCCGGGCTGAATCTGCTACCTTCTTAGGGCTGAATCTGCAAGTTGTTCACTGCTGAAAAACGCTGCAGGCTGAGGTCCTAAATGTTGCAAATCTGCAATCGTTGGGACATTCAAAAACGCTAGGCTGATGTGTTCCAAAAATGCTAGGGAAGGTCTTCAGAAAATGCTAGCTGATGGGGGGTTCTTGTGGCGATGGATGCTGATGCAAAAACGCCCAGGCTTGGGCTTACTTGCGGTGAGGATCTGCTGATGCAAAAAACGCTAGCTTGTTGTGGATGAAGAAAACGCTAGGGGATGTTGCTTCTTCTTGCTTGGTGGGGGAAACCGCCAAGGTCTTGTTGAGAAGTTGCCTGCTGAGCTTGGCTCTTGTTGCCTCTTCTGCCATTTAGTGCTAGTCTAGGTTTGCTTATATACAAACTTACTCAATTTGCCCTACCTACTTTCCAACAAAAGTCACTTAAAAATAATAAGTGAAAAATGTCAAAAATAGGTAAAATAGGCTAAATGCACTGGAAAATTCCCTTGACTGATTCTGATGGGAATGCTTATGATCATGCTGTGTGCAACCAGAGGATATGCATCTAATTCAAGTGTATGGACATGCACGGTCTACGAATAGACTCACAAAAGTGCTAGATCACTTCCTATTCTAGACTGACTTGACTGAATGAACCCCGGTCATGATGTAGCTTGTCCACGGACACATAGGGTTGGATGTGTCACGTGACAGATACTTTGAATTGATTTGGTGCGTGCTTGGTCACAAATTTTTAGGGTTCATATGTGTTTGTACTAGTTAGTTTCTACACAATGCCCGCCTCTCAGCTTGTATCTCACTTCGTTGTATGTTGCACATTTGTAAGGCCCCTATTATGAGAAGCCATTAGTGCACACATCTTTGGTGGGATTTTAGCTGAAAAGCCGAAGTGACGTCGTTGTGATCATTGATTGTGATGAGCTATTTCCGGATACGATCCCTGTGCTCGACCCAAATTTTGGGCCCCAGAATATTTCCTTTGAATCTATAGTATGTGTATGTACTATATACTAGTGAACGACTAGACAATGGCCGGTGGCTGGACGGTCAACGGTGGGTGGTGGTCGTGAGTGGTGCACAATCAGTGCCCGCCCAAACCGCCCATGTTGCATACACTAGCCTACCATCCTTGCCTAACACTAAAAATAGATGTCATTGCCATGAGCCAAAGTATTCAATGTTATGGATATCCAGCCCTTGCTATTTGTATGCGTTATTAGCTTGAGTTGTCTAAGTCGCCATCTAAGCTCTACCTTGAGAACGCATGGGTGGAGAATGCCTTCACATTGTATCAAGTTGGTAATTAAACTTTTTGCTTCTCTCCATTGTTTAATTTGCATTGGTTTTCTGCTTTTATTTACTACAAAATTGTACTTTGTTGTTATTTTATCTTACATGTACATTCCGAGGTTTTAAATTGAGGCCTTTTTTGCACCTTGAAACAGTCCATTCTTAGAATTTCTTACCTTTTCTTGTCTCTTAGGTGATAATGTTAGCAGTGAACGATAATGAGGATGTGAATATGGTTGGTGGTGGATGCCACTGGTCTCTGCTTGTGTATCGCAGGTGCGCTCTTGCCTTCGTAGTACTTGTCGTTATGTTCATGCTGTAAATAAATGGCTGTTATTTCGTCAGGGACCTCAACAAATTTCAGCACTATGACAGCATGGGTGGAATGAATGCCAGACATGCAAGAAAGCTTGCGACTACTATTCAATCGTTTCTGGGTTAAGTTTGTTGCTGCCCATACAATTCATGGCTAGATGTTAAGCTACCTTAACTTCGCTGTTTGACTTTATCTGTGCGCAGGTCCTGATGCGGCCTCAGCGAACTTTGAGGAGGCATGGACTCCTCATCAAGTGAATGGTTATGACTGTGGTGTATATGTGATGGCAGTAGCCCAGGTACTCTGCGAGGCTTATGCAAGCGGGATAGTTGGGTCTGAAGCCTTATTAAGAGAGAAGGTTACTCCAACTGCAGTTATGCAACTGAGGGCGCATGTCCTTCACCAAATTATGTCTCTCGCTCAGGAGCACATGAAGCCTTGCTAGCAATTATTTGAAGATGAGCTTGCCTGAATTTTTTGTTAACACAGATCAGAACTAGTTAAGAAATACTTTAACAAATGTAATTGAAAGGCTTGTACTAAAATGAATTAGTTTAGTGATCTACTAAAATAGTCAAGCTGTTACCTTTCTTTCAGTTATTACCATGAATGCTGGTTTTGCACGAATGTGCGGTTACTGTTGTTGATAGCAACAACTCACTAAACCTGTAATGTTTATGCCATAATTTCATGTACAAAACTTTCAATCATCTTAAAGAATTTCTTGAATGTTGATTTGATACTATGAATGAACTATCGAGATCAATAAAACTTTTATTGTCCCCCTATCAAGAATGCCATCCCTTGGATTGCATTATTTGCTGAATATGCTCTCCAAGGGTGATGCCAAGAAGTACCCAATTATTTTAGAGAGTGGAGCAAGGCTCTCTTTCCAAATATAGCCTCTTGAAATGCTTATAGGACGATATGTTGTAGATAGCCCACCCTCAACACTATACACCACAGGGTCTTGAATGAATCTCAAGCGGTGGGATCGAGGACATTAAAATGGGGCACAATTCTTGCAATGCATCGTAGTCATCCAATTTTTGACTTTACTTTTACTTGGGGTGCTTTGCTTTATAACCGAGTGAAGTGGCTATAGGAGCAACAAAATACATGTGCTTATGTGATTCCCTTGCAATGACAAAAGAGTAACACACTTGCAGGGATGATCTTTTTGTGATCTAGAATGTCATCTCTTGGAATGCACTTGTCATAGGGCATAATCCAAACATGGAAAGTGCAAAGATGCTTTGGTCGTTTGCGAAGGATGCAAAGCAAGCGATTTTCTCCATATGAAATCTCCTATGCTTGCATCTTGAATGCATGCCGCATTATGTAAGGAGTACACATGACGATAAATTTCATGATAAAGTTTTTAGTTAGGGGTTGCTGGGATTAAACCTTGTGCTTGGAAATACTATTGACATGACAAAAAATGCGGTGTATTTGAACAATCACCAAAAGATTTAGTGTCCTACGATGGAAGGGTTACGAAGCTCCAAGAGTGAGGAAGCTTTGGGCTGTTTTGGAGGAGGAAAAGCAAAGCTTCTTTGAGAGGAGTCATCGAAGCTGTGGCATTATAAATTCAAGATGAGATGGTTAGTCACGGGCTCTTGGTAGAAAACAACATATATGGTGCGCTTCCAAAAGCACAAGAAGTTGTTGACGAGCTAGGTGTCGTCCCTTGACACCTAGCTCGATAAGGGAGGGCTAGGGATCACTTTGCTATTTTCAAAGAGTGTGGGAGCAAGAGTTGCTCTCAAAATCTAGTCTCTTGGAATGCACTCTCTATAACATGTGTCTAGGATACTAAAGCTCTTGGCTAAGCTCAATGGACACAATAGGAGGGCATGATCCCATATGCAATCGCTTGTTTGATGTGCTCCATTCATGTAGTCACTAAAGTTTGTTGCTTTTTATCATGGAAAAATATGCAATCGCATTGACCAAAGAGCAATACACTTGCATGGTTGATCTTTTCGTTGTGATGATCTTTTTGTCACCACCACATAAAAAGTTAAAAATTAGATAGCATTATTGGGGCTACAAATTCATGCACAAAAATATTCAATTGGATTTTACTTGTATTTCATAAGTGTTGTGCTTTCTCTTATTCCAAACTCATTACATTAATGCATATTCTTTGTCATTATTTAGCTACGGATCAATACATCATTGATATATTATGAATGTACATGTATCACAACAATGCTTACATATCCTTGCTTATAGTGAAAATTTCCCCATGGAAAATAAATCATGGCTAATTTTCAATCAAGGGCATGTCTAATTAGCTTGGCCTTTAAAATCAAGGCCAAGAGGTACTTTGAGAGCTAGCATGATGCATGGGCCATGGCCCCATAGACCATGACAACCGTTTTTTGAATCAAAATTTGAAAAAGACCTATTAATTCATAAAAAAAAGAGGGGTGAATCTATTTGAGTGAACATTTTAACAAAGGGGTTTTTTTAATACCTATGAACACATGTTATATATGGGACTGCCCAAGAAATTAGGCGTGATGAAGCTTATGGTTACATTCACTTGCGGACGACGACCATGACTATATACCTTGCACTTTCCTTTAAAGTTACATCTGGGCTTATCCTAGATTCATCTAGGTACATATATATGTAACCTTGCCTAACTTTAAATTGAAGCTACATCACACTAGTGCTAGAAAACAAACCTAGATTTAGTGTAATCCCACAAAAAAAGATTGCAATTTATCGCGATTTTTATTTTTAAATTTTGAAGGCGAGAAATCCAACAAAACCTAGAGTATTTGATGTAGAAACTTTCAAACATGGTCAATTTACCTCAGATGTACAGGTTATCCAAGTTTTTAGAGAAAAAACTATTTCAAGTATTGCATCACAGGCAACACCTCCACACGTCTCATGCTTAACAATATATAACAATAATCGTCCATCTTTTGGGGATAATAACTCTAGGTCTTTGTGGAATTGACAATTACTTTTAGGAGTTTTGCTAGAAAGAGGAATTTGTGCACAAGGTTGAGGGCCCATGGGGTCCTCTCATGTTGATTGAGCCTCTTTTCCCTTGCACCTCCTCTACTAGTATGCATCATGGTCAGCACTAAAGGGCAATGAGCATCGATCGAGAGCCGAGCCGGGGCAATGGAAGCATGCTAGAAGAAGATGAGAGGGATATAGAGGGGAATATCCTCCTCCAGTAATGCATCCAAGGAGGAGGAATAACTCGAGTGTTGGGAAAAGCCCAAGCACCCCCAAACCCATTAGAATACCCACACCTACACGCACTAGTAGTAGAGAAACGAGCTTTTACCCACGTCGACCAGTGCAGCAATCAAGAGAGTGGATTGAGTGGTGGCCGGCATAACGAGAGGAAGAGAAGGTGGCGGTGGCGGTGGTGGTGTGGGCACTATCCTTAAAAGCAGCGCGGTAGAAGTAAAAGAGGCTAGCAGCAATTAGGGCACCTTCCTTGAGGTGGTAGCCGCGTCTCTCTCTCTCTCTCTCTCCCCCCGCAATTTACATTATACATAGCCACTAGTAAGTTTTCAAGTTGGAACTTTTGGTATCACACACACACTTTTACTTTTAGTAATGTGGTATCACTTCTCTCTCTCTCTCTCTCTCTCTCTCTCTCTCTCTCTCTCTCTCTCTCTCTCTCTCTCTCTAAATTTGCATTCCCTCAAATAAATGTAATTTTGTTTATAGAATCAAATTAATTCGAGAACAATATCGACGAGTGGTACTTTGTGCACACACACACACACACATATTGCTTTTTTGTTTTCAATATTAGTAGAAAAGCACCTTGATGTAATGAGTGCTCATCAATGGATGTTGAGGAACTCCACTTTATGCTTGTCTAAATGAACAAAAGACTTGTACATAGCTGTTTAGATATGTAACACGAATCAAAGACATCACAAGAATATACGTAGAGAACACCATAGATACACGGAACATAGATCCTTATTGATATGAATGGAAGTTACAACACCAGGACACACCCCTAAGGAAAGAGTTCAAACCACTCGACCGCCCTTGAGCTATCAAAGTTTGCATACACTACAACAATCACAATCACACTCACAATCATAATCGCATTTTCAATCACATAAAAGTCTCGCCAAGAATAGTGGTTTTGTTGTAGGTGAAAAGCAATGGCGTCCGAACTCCAAAATTAACCCCAAAAGCGGATCGTTTGTTTGTGCATCCATCACTTGCCAAAAATAGCCAAAACACATGCGTGGCAAAAAAAAAAAAACATGCTTGAGGGAGAGAAAAATTTGGAATACTTTTTTCCCCGGCCCTTTTTGGAGGCTTGTAAATCGAAGACGATGAAGAGTTAGAACTTGCTTGTGAAATATCAAAATGTTCATCTTTGAAGGCTTAACAACTTTTGTGAGACGATCTATGAACAAAATTATGATCCTTTTCTCAATTTCTAGCAAATGATTCCAAACTAGCTATAAAATGGCCTAAAAACATGTCAAACTACGTGTACCCACTCACTTTTAGAGCACCAAACGAGCATGAAAACCATAGAAATAGAAAATGTTAAAAGAGACAAACTTTTCCTACATAACAGGAGAGACACTCACACAAAACTCTTCAAATTTTCTCTCGAAAGTGTTCAAAATTTATCTGCAAAATAAGTGCTCAAGAAAGTCAAAGATTTTAGGAATTTTTTTATATCAAAACTAAAATTTTCCTATGGACTCTAAACATCCTAAAATACGACTTGAAACACTAACTCCATGAAAATATAAAAAAGAGTGAATTATCATACTAGCCTATCACAAGACCCTATAAAAAAGAGTGAATTATCGTACTAGCCTATGGACTCTAAACATCCTAAAATACGACTTGAAACACTTAACTCCATGAAAATATAAAAAAGAGTGAATTATCATACTAGCCTATCACAAGATATTTGGTTTGAGTACAACTCTCCAACCTTCCCTTGCAGTACCTCAACCATCTTAAGGTGATTTTAGGGGTCATACCATTTGGGGATTCCAATCCTAGAAGACACCGGTGCAAATTGTCTCTTTCAATGGTAATGGGATATGGATCTGAACCTAGCTTTTACTCTAGCTAACTAGTTTGGTTAAATAAAGCAGACATCTAAGCCCGACAAAAATTTAAAGTTGCAAAAAGTAACTTGGAGGTGAGGCTCAACGCCATCTCGTTTACTCATTGTTGGGTATGGTCTAGAATTAGTGGCATAGTGCTCTGGGTCCTCTTGAGAGGGGCCTCTACAAGTGATATTCAATTGAGTAGGAAAGGTGTGCATTCATGCTCCTTTCCCTTGTCTCCCTTATAGGCTATCCTTATTTTCTTAGCATTTGGGTGTTGTTTTTGCTGCAAAAGTGGTACTCTAGAATTGTCTTTGTCATCTACCCATTGGAATTATAGATGGTGGAGATGACCAAGAGTGGGGAAAGAGGGACCCCATAGAACTTGAGCTTACCAGGAATTCTCTTTGCATTTAAGTATTACATAATAACTTATAAAGCATAGCATGGAATGACCTACACCAACCAATCCCTAACCACTCGATGTGTGGTACATATTATGCATGGTCTTGAAGACCTTTCATAAGAAGGTTTTTATTGCTAACATTCCCACCTTCAAGCCTATCTACCAGATAAGGCTTGATAACTCAACATGAAAAAATGATAAACATGTCGACCGACATATGGAGCTAACAAGCAATATGAGACAAGAGTATTGATGGATTAGTGGTTGCGAAATCGAACTCCCCAATCACTGATGATTAGCATTAGGCTATGGAGGGTGAAGCCTTAGCTTAACCGCGATGTTCAGGTTAGGGTTAGAGAGATGGTGATTAGGGTTTTGGTTATCCCAAGGTCAAGAGTGTAGAGAGAGAGTATAGACACAATTGATAAGAGTCAAAGTGCAATTGATTAATTAAAAAATAGCCTCTATATAAGCTTGGTGCTTTACAATCATTGACTAGGTGGATTTCATCCTCTTGCTATTGGACCATGTCATCATCTATCCTTTCCTAGGTGGCTAAAGGGATTTTCCATAGTGGTGCCACAGGTTGGGCTTACCCTAACAAATCCAAGCCCCCCTTGGAAAACATAGGGTGTATGTACTTGGATTTGAAGATAATTAGAATGGACAATAAGTGTAGAGTCAACCATAGACATGACATAGTCCATAACATTATACACATGCACAAGCAATGTTTATACCCCTCACAAATATACTGACAGGACAATAGTAAAATTTGTGGAGGACAAACATATGTGATGCTTACAAATATGTTGACATGACAATAGCCCCCATTGGAAAACATAGGGTGTATGTACTTGGCTTTGAAGATAATTAGAATGGACAATAAGCGTAGATTCAACCATAGACATGACATAGTCCATAACATTATACACATGCACAAGCAATGTTTATACCCCTTACAAATATATTGACATGACAATAGCTAAAATTTGTGGATGACAAACATATGTGATGCTTACAATTCTAGAGAACAAAATTCACTATCACCTCTTGTTTTACTTGAAGAGTTGTAAAGATAAAAGCTTGAGAAAAAACAAGTCAAAGTCATTGTGTCTCCACCGTTTGGAGGTGTATGCAATCTTCACAGGTTTGCTGAAGGCTATACTTCTAAATTTAGGAGCATTATTAAGCGTATTAAGGACTAGGGCTCTATCCAAAATAATGGATTTTGAAACTGGACATCATATATTAGAGCTACGTTAATTTTAAGTTTTAGACCGTAGGAAAATGGGAAGTCTTTAGGAGCCCCTACTTTTAGGTGAGGGGTTATTGGATATTTTTGTGGTCCTCGAATAATAAAAAAAAGAACTCCAAAAAGAGAGACCGAGACAAACCCATGGAAGCGGACTACGTGAAAAGTAGAGGTGGAGGAGATGGGAAATCAAAAGTAGTGACACGTCATGATTTTTTTTCCCAAAAAGCATGTGCCAAAGACAACGGACGTCGAAGGCCTATATAAATGGAAAGAGGGCGAGAGTAAAATAAAGAGAAATAAAACTATGCAACAAAACATCTGCATGGTGGTGAGAGCACACATATTTGCCACCTTCTCCCCTATGTCCAAGGAAGGCAGAGTCCAAGGCATATTCCTTGGCATACTCGGAAACGAGTCTATGAAGGGTGAGGTCTTCATTGGCACTACTAGTTTTGCACAAGAGACAATCGTTAGATTGAAGTCAAAACTTCCCGGGAGGTCACCCACCTGAGTGGTGTTCCAATTTGAGTGCACTTAAACACAATGTAACAAACCATTGAGTAAAACAATTTCTTGTCTATATCCGCACAAGAATGTGAGTTTAAGTTTGGTTTTTTTTGTCTACCTAAGCTAAATCATATGTGGAATCAACATATGAAGTAATATCTAGAAGAAGTTAAGTTTGCTACTTAAGTATGCATATAGGTAGGTTGTTATGTATGTATGCACTTGTACTAGGAGATACAATCCCTTGTTTTTATTGCGATTTTTTAAAATCTTAATCATCCTCCACATTGTTACTATTCCTCCCTAATCTCCCCCTTCTCAACCACTTGGAAGTGGTATGTGAAGCATGGTATTTTTCTTTGCACTTATGGTTGCAAGTGTGTTAGGATGTATTCCTAAGTATATAGATGCATAATCCTTTGCACTAGGTCTTTAAATTTCTTTTCCTATTTTTTCATTTACATATATCTCCTTGTTGCATATCAAGCAGCCTAGTATTTTTTCCTTTTCTATGTACTGCATGAGAGATGGCTCCACCACGGAGGAAAACACAAAGCTCCAACAACGTGCCTAAAGCTCCACTGAACCCTCAACCTATGGCACCAATGACCAAAGTTAATGATGGCCATCCTCAACCACATTCCGTTGCTTCATCCGCACTTTTTTTGGTAAGTTCAATTGTCAAGAATTGCATTATTCATATAGAAGTTGACCTTAATACGAGAAGCCTACAATGTCCCAAAAAACAGCCAACCAAGAATGTGATTTTTATCAGAAGAGATGAGAATATGCTTTTTAAATCAAGATGAAAGATCTATTTGAGGAAAGTATTGTCTATCTTTAAGTAAACATGTTTGGTCACTATTGAAAGATTCCATTGAGACAGAAGCTTCTCATTAAGTATCTTCTTGCCAAATGGGACTCACAATTAGTGAGAGGATCTTGTGGCTAGCAAGGAAATACCATGGTTAGTGGAGAATAAGGTGTGGTTAGAACCTTGTGTATGTTGCGATGAGTGAGTACCCCTAATGGTTAGCAAAATTAAAAAAGTTTTCTCGCTTCTTGGTCAGCAAATAAAAAGACCTTTGCAAAGGCTCTATTGTTTAGATAGAGAAAGTCTATGGAAAGTAGAAAACTTATAGCAATGGGTGTTTCATTTTGTTAAAGACAATGCTATCTTCATTATACCTTGTTTGAAAAAGAACTATTGGGATGATGTTTGAAGAGCTATATGAATGAAACTGTGGTAGAATTTAATAAAGGAACTTGGAAAAGTATATATAAAATAGTGTGGTAGTGATTAGAAAACAAGAGGAATGGGTGAGTGTGGTGTGGAAAGTGGGAGACTAGTATCCAATTTGGAACTATGTCTATGGAAAAGTGGACCTAGCTGGTGGTCGGTTACTATTCACAAGACTAGCTGATAGTTGAGTATAGGCGTCCTACCATATTGAAGAGTTTATGGATGGAAGCCGTGCCTCTTAAATGTGAAAAGTATATCAAGTCTTTATTAATAATCTAGTGGTAATAGCCTATTTTTTTTCTCTTGTCATAACATTTAGATTATTGAAGTGGCTTATGGTGTAGGACCCTAACATCCACAAGCGTGAAGGATAGAGGTCCCCTCATTTCTATTGCTCGTATCCTTGCTTCTTTGGACTAAATTAAGGTATTTTCAATGGGATCCAAGAGCAAAAGAAGGCCTAACTATCAAGTTCACCTAGGCTCTTGGTTGGGACCTTACAAAGCACCATTAAAATTGACCACTTTTGCAATCTTTTTCTTGCTAGCATCATCTACCACATCTTATGATCTTGATGAGGGGTTTCCATATGGTAGATGGTAAAGGGATAATGGTACTAGGAGATGACGAGAAAGATGATCCAAAGAAATCAAAGAAAGGCCTTGATATGTGGGATACAACTCATTCAAGGGAGTTCATGTCACCAAAGTATATTAAGGACTCGCTTGAAGTGAAATTTTGACTAGAGATAGTATATACAATGGCTTTATCCTCTAGATGAATAATAGAGCCAAGTCTAAAACCAAGATGCATGTCATGATGATTTTAGGCCACTATTCTCTATTGTCACCATTGATGATTAAAGTGGCAAGGTCAAGATTTACTACTTTATAATTGATCCCTTTCTCCTTCAATTCAATACCCATAGTATATGGCAACTCGATGTCACTATCTTAATCATATGAATGAAGCTTCCTCTACCGCCTCTCCCAACATACACATACACACAAACAAAGTGAGAGCACGATCTGAAGCAAGGACTACCACCCAAGAGGTTCTCATCCATTCAAGCAAGTAGATCATTGATATCAAGTTAGGAGAATCAAAGCACTTAACTCTAAATCGAGATCCCTTGCAGGTTCCTATGGGATGTGCTCAAAGGAAAGCCTCAAAATAAAACATGTGATATTCACTTTGAAATTAGATACAAAAGCGATAACATTGAACCACTCCAAACTTTTCTTTGGAAAACAATCACTTGGAAAGTTTGATGGACCTTCTAAAGAAATGCTAAATTTTTAAAGAAGAAAAAAGAGAGGGGTGCTATCCCCTTGTAACTATTTACGGCCACACAAAAAATAGAAAAAAAAATCTTCAAGACAATAGTGCTAGTAAGATTGCATGAAAAGGCTCTCTATAGTGGCACAACTATTGGGTATGAGCTATGCCCTATGACCTTTGGGAGAACCATATGAAGCAATATTTTCTAGTTGGAGCCTTTATGGCACAAATAAGGTCCATGTGATATCCTATGTCGCTTTCCTCTTAGGATTGTTGATATACCAAGATGATGTAGCTATGATGTCATATTTTATGTCTGCCTATATAAGTGGCTTGAAATCTCTCTATTCAAAATGCATAGCCAAGATTAATTTGAGTATACATTTACTCTCTCTTGCTTATTGATATCAAGCTCAACACATTGTATGCTTAGATTACTTGTCACCACATTTATATTGGCATGAGTTAGCATAGTCACTAATGGTACTACAACTAGACCACCAACTTGATCTACCTACCAAGAGTGATGGCCCTTATCTTGCTAGCTCACTCACTAGTAATTTCACATTAATAGTTGTACATAGGCTCTCTATTATGTTGTATTTTCCACTTATGTTCTATAGACCTTCTAATCGTTTTGAATAGTGAAGAATAAGAATCCACTTTTTGCTTGCATATCCATCGTGTGCTCTCTTGGTTCTATGCATGTCTGTTTGCTTCTCCTTCCTTCCTCCCCCCTTATGTTGATACTACATTAGGAACTGAGATATAGTACCAATAGAAGAGGGAGGACCGCAAAAATTTCCAATTTTGGGGAATTCTATGGAGAATGTGTGGTTTGGGATTTTCTATAGACCTTTAGATTAAAACTTTCAACAAGATTCCCATTTTTCAACTTCTATTATGGAGTTTGGTTGTAGTTGTGAGTGTGCACATTAAGGTTTGAGTTTTGACATACCTCTATTTTTTTCATGCCTTTTATATAGTACTAGTGTGAAACATTCTATCGGGTGTATGCATATAGATTGTTGCCACAATATGTGATAGATACATGATCTTTTTTTGGTCCACTATAGGCTTTGTTTATAATTTTTTCTTTTACAAACATGTGTGACAATGATGGGTTCAAAACAATTGTTAGCAAGAAGCAAGATAAGAACAACTTCCATGCCTAGAAGCTATAAGTGGCCAATTTCTTGATGGGTGAAAGTTGTTGGGAATCCCATGGTATCAACTAAGAGTTACCCTATAATATCAAGTGAGTGTACAATAGGGGGTCTTATAATACAAAAAGGATAGATTTTACAAAGTAAGGTCCTGTATATAGGGGTCAAAAAGGAAATTTTAGTTTGTGACATAGGTTACATCTCCCTAGCACTACTAGCAAATTCCTTGGGTTGGGAATACATTGAAGGTAAACACAAAGATGCACCAACAATGCCTAAGGACAGTCCTACACCTCAATAGGTGAGGGTTTTTCAAGATTGGAATTAGGGTGCAAAGAATGTCATGTACTGTTTATATATAAAGGTATAGGATACCACAATTGGGCATGTACACGATGGCAATTTCCCCAAGGAGGAATCAAACAATTTGATTTTGCTAGATGTGACCAACAACAAGGTAAGAAAATGTCTATTGAAGAGAACCAAAAATTGTGAAAAAAAGGGCTTGTCTATAAATGGTTATCCTTTGAAGAGGACGGACATTTATGAGTCCCTTGCATCAATTGGTGCTACAATAGAGACGATGATGAGGCATAATCTTGCTTGCATGGTTTATGACCAACATACAAAGACCTGTACTCATACATGGAATAACATTGCTAATTCAAAGCCATAATAAAAACTTCAAGTGCAAGAAAGGATGCCAAATTTAAGTGTAGGTTAGATGATGGTGGTTAAAGTTGCTTAGAACAAATCCTTGATGAGAATATCACCCTCTATAAAGACTTCAAATGCATGAAAGCTATAGGAAAAAATTTGGGAATCTAGAATGATCTTAAAACATCTAGACTTGGGAGAGTAAGAAATCTAGTGCACATATTGACTTATGATAGTTATGTGGCTCACCATTGTGCATATATGGGGAAGATTGTGTGGGATGTAGAACATGCTTGTTTTGAGGATGTTATTAGAGATTCAAACTGGGATTAGCCTATAGATGAGGAGCATGATTCCCTTGATGCCAAATGAGACATAGGATTTGGTGCCTTTTCTAAAAGGAAAGAATAAACTTGGTCACAAATGGGCTTACAAGAAGGTGTAACACAATGCAAATGGTTCACTAGGGTAGGTACACATCTAGATTGGTAGTAATGGGTTTTGCAAAAACTTATGGGATCAATGTGCTGTATAATGATTGCTCACCTTAGCATGTCGTAGTGTTTGATGTCAGCTACTGCATTGAAATGTGTTTCATAATCACATGTTAAATATTCCAGTACTATAGCACTACTCTATCATTGTATATCATGTGCAAAAATGTGTTAAGCACTTTGTTAGCTCTTGCCTTTGTATGTGATCCCCCTATAGTTTATTAGTATTGGTCTGTGTGGTTATGTGTGTACTCTTTTTGCACTATGCTCATTCATTTAGGGCTAGTATGAGAGTAACTTTTTATATGCATTACTGTATGCTCATAATATATATATATATATATATATATATATATATATATATATATATAGGGTAAGTATGGAGCTTGATTTACCCCTTGTAATTTTTGAGTGTTACCATGCACCGAGAGATTTTTTCCGAGCAAGGACAAACCCGAGAAACTGTTTGTACACGATATAGTAAATTTTATCGTCAACATAATACTTATTGTTTGTTATATATTCATGCACCACAACAAAAAGGTTTATCAATGGATAGACTACCTCCTAAATTCCAAAAGATCAAAGTTTACTTTTAAGAAAATAAACACAATATTTGAAATTATTATCTTCTCTCTTAGGCTCGCTTGGGCTTCACATGTTTTTAGCATAAAGTAAGATTAACAGACTAATAAGAAGTCTAGCCTTGTACTTAATGCTCAAGTCATCGTAAGTTTATTTTTGTAAGGTCATTTGTAGTGCTCCTGTGTCTAGTATGTTGGTTCTTGATTGTCATTTATACTTGAGAGCATGTGAATCCTTCCTCATCTTAGACGCATCAATTTGATAGCAATTTATTGCACCTCATTTATACTTGAGAGAATGTGAATCCTTCCTCATCTTAGACACATCAATTTGATAGAAATTTATTGCACCTCATTAGTTCATTTATACATCAATCATCTTTTCCATGTCGTCTTGCCCTATCTATACTACAAGACTGTGATCTTCATTCAAAGACACCCTTCTTACACGACACATTGCCGGCAAACACCATTAATTATGAAAGACTTCTTTTGTTACAATAAAATCATGTTTTTCCTTAATTGACCAATATAGGACTTTTTTAATCAATTTAAAAAAATAACAACCAAAATTTATAGAGTTCTATGCCTAAAATTTTCTAGAAAGGCATCGTCATAACTGGGGAAAAAATTAGTTGTAAATAAATAAAATAATTATGATCTTTTTACCGTACAATGTGACAACCTCAAAGCTTAGGGGCGTGAGTCTTCATATGAAGAGCTTCTTTCCCAAAAGATTGAAGATGCTACTCCTTTCTATTGTGAATCATTGTTTGAAAAAGTATGGCAGATGTCAGATATCAGGAAGGCCATAACATTCACCACTCAATAAACAAGCACATTATAATTGGAATATGCTTTACATCCTTGCTCATCTGGAATATTCATGTCACCACCAATTATAAGAGGCAAATTCTGCTCCAATCTATGAAGATAAAAGCCATGCCCTACTCTAAAAGGTAGTATTAGGGCCTTCTTCACATCTGGAACAATAGTTTCAACAAGAGGGGAAGTCGTTGTAGTGAATTTGCATACATTTTTTTTTGCGGCGAAATGCAATCATTTTTGAGCTTGTGTCTACTCAAGATAAGGTTGTATGGAAATCTTATTAGCTAGATGAGGGAAAGATCTGCATCGTATTGACAACGCATTGTTTTGCAATTGATCATGTCTGTCCACCAGAAAGAACGACGCTAAGTGAGAGAAGATGCTTAGATATCTCTCTCTCTCTCTCTCTCTCTTTCTCTCTCTCTCTCTCTCTCTCTCTCTCTGTAAAAAATGAGAAACAATATCACTATCACGGGCACATTAATTAGCGATCGATTTTGAACAAAAATGCCATAGAAAACTGGTCTGTAGTGTATTTTTAAAGCACAAAAAATAAAAATTCTCGGTTAGTTTTGAGGGTCTCCTTGAAGGAAACCGGCTAGATTTGGCAGATTAAAGTGTTAAACCCTCAAAAAATCCTAAATTTTATTTGGAGATTTTCAATGCTCTCCTTTTTTCCATTGATTCTTAGGTGCTTGGGAAAAATGTGTCTCAGCTTAATATCGTACCCTTTTCAATTTAAAAAATGCCAGTATGTCCCAACAAATTTTGGAAAAAAAAAGTACGACACAAATCCCTAGAAATGCCTGCTGCAAAGACAAAGGACAAGACTGACAAAAGGAAGGGCATAGAGTCATCTACTATAGCACGCTGGCACGAGCAATAGCGTGGGGTCAATGACACACAGTCATTAACAACAGCGTAGCTAGGCAGGTTTTGGGGGGCCTTGGTTATATTTTTTTATTAATGCGCTGCACTATGCCACACAACACTATGACGCCTCCTATTTTGTTAGCGAAGTTGATTGGAAGATGCGCGTGTGAAGCAGCAAGAGTTCGAGTCGAACTTGCTAAGTTTTTGGTTGGGGGACTATTTCGCGACCTACCTTGGCCAGAAGTCGACGCAGGAAAGCTGAGAGAGAGAGAGAGAGAGAGAGAGAGAGAGAGAGAGAGAGAGAGAGAGAGAGAGAGAGAGAGAGAGAGAGAGAGAGAGAGAGAGAGAGAGAGAGAGAGAGAGAGAGAGAGAGAGTTGTGGCTTAAAAGCCTGTGGAGCCATCACCCACCGCCTCTGAAAGCAACTGCAATAGCCAAAGAGAAGGGCGGTTTCGACTTCGGAGACGATTCGGCGTATACCACCTGCCTCAAAATCCTCCGGATAATAGGATATAGAGGGAGTCCTACATCAAGAAGATACGCCTTAAATACACACACATACGCCTGACGAAAAACATGGGGAAATCTGAGGTGAGTCCCACATGTGGTAATTCTAGAGAGAAGGCCAAGGGAAGGGGGGCCTTGCTCAAACTCTGGTAAGTCTACAGACCGTACGTTTTCTTTTGCCCAATGGGTGTCTGCCATAGAAAGAGGACACACGCCTCGTCCCCTCACCCTACCTCCGCCTCCTCTGAACCCAACCTCTCTCAGTTTTTTAAAAAAACTGTGTGTGTGTGTGTGTGTGTGTGTGAGAGAGAGAGAGAGAGAGAGAGAGAGAGAGAGAGAGAGAGAGAGAGAGAGAGAGAGAGAGAGAGAGAGAGAGAGAGAGAGAGAGAGAGAGAGAGAGAGAGAGAGAGAGAGAGAGAGAGAGAGAGAGATGAGCGATGGCGTACATTGTGCACTGTGAGGGCGTCCTCAGCATCCTCGTCCATCGCTCCCTTGCTACCTTCCCTCCAGTGAACTTTCTCATAGCAGTCAAGAAGGAAATTAATCTCCGCTTCTCATAGGGGTAGCAAGAGCAGGCCTTTGCATCTGACAGTGCATGCAGAAGGGTGGCATGGGGATGGCATAACTACAACAGAAAGGATTGTTTCTGCTTTTGCGTATCTTCTCCCTTTCTTGGATGATGTACAATATGGACGGTATTTTCTCACACAGTTCCCCCAAGCCCAGGTAGCCTTTAGACCTCTCTACCCGCTCCTGCGTGTTTACTCCAGCACCCCTTCTGCAAGTGTTGCAGTTTTCTTTGGCCTCTATTTCCTGGTCGTCCAGAATCCAAACTTCAATCACTATGTACGCTACAACACCATGCAAGCTGTCATGTTGGATATACTTCTCATCCTCCCGAGCCTTATAGAAGCATTTATCATCCACAGAGCGGTGTTGGCTTGGAGATTCTGGTGGTGTTTTACAATACTGTTTTCTTTTATCTGGTTGCTTGCTTCCTTCTTGGAAGTGGGTCATGAAAGACTCCACGCCTTCCTCTTGTTGCAGATGCTGCAAATGCTCAGGTCATGTGAGGTGCACCATTCTTTCATGTAAGCTTACAAGAAATTGTGTAACACATTATGTAACAGCTTAAACTAGAAAATATAGTGTTTGCAAGTGTAGTATATCCAGTTGCTTTCAGAGAGAGAGAGAGAGAGAGAGAGAGAGAGAGAGAGAGAGAGAGAGAGAGAGAGAGAGAGAGAGAGAGAGAGAGAGAGAGAGAGAGAGAGAGAGAGAGAGAGAGAGAGAGAGAGAGAGAGATAAGCCAATACTACTTGCTTGAGGCAGTTAGCGTTATAATCTTTGCTAGCAACTTGCTCACCATTTTGTGCTGTGTTTTTTTCAAGAGAAACCACACCGTCGAAGCCAATGGAATCTCGCGAGAAGCTTGACTAGAAGGCCCGCGCTAGAGAGATGGTCGTTCCTGGAGGCAAGACCTTAGAAGCGCAGGAGCGCCTTGCGAAAGGGAGCAGCAAGGGAGGGAAGACACGAAAAGAGAAAATGGGGACAGAAGGATACCACGAAATGGGAAAGAAGGGTGGGCTCTCCAACGTGCAGTAGTTTGGCGGTGAGGTAGCTGAGGAGAAGGCAGTGCCATTCGATGAGTAAAAAATATAGGACTCAGTAGAAAAAATGTCCCCAGTTACGTCATCAGTGCATATTGTATCTTTTTTCTGTGCTCGATGGGAATTACGATCTTAGTCTACTACTAGCAGTAATTTTTCGGCTGCAGATTAGCTTAATTAGTGCACATATTGTATCTTTTTGTTGTGCTCGGTGGGAATTGCAATCTTAGTCTTCTACTAGCACTAGTTTTTTGGCTTTGGATTAGCTTCTGTAAACCTAAAGCTCTTGCTTTTGTAATTAAAACTACCATCTGCTATTTAGCTTTGCAAGTCTTTTAGTTTGCTTTCCAAAAAACAAAAGAGAGAGAGCTAAGTCAGTCTCCATCGTTCTTTTTTAGACATCTCTCTCTCTCTCTCTTTGTGATCTGTACATTCGACATAATTTATAGATGGAAATATACTAAACCTAGGTCTCTTTTGTTTATCAAAATGGTTGGGTGAAAGAGAACTTGCATGGGGAGAAGTTGTCCTAAGAAAAGTGTTCATAACTTTATCCACCTTTCATACTCTTTTATCAAAGCACTACTTATAGTCCCTCACCATTAGCGCCTCCCTTGACACCTTTGTCACCACCATCTTTGGCAGCACCACTAACTTTCCCACCCCCTCGATGGTAGGCTTCATATGATGGTTTAACCCAAACTTTAATATATACCATGATGTGGAGTTCTCAAAAGAATGATCTCATTTCAATAATAGAATTATTTTCAAGTTCCCACAGTTTTCTCTAGAGTAACTTAAAAATGCATAGTATGGTATCGTACATCAACCCATAATAACTTGAGGTAGAGTGAGAGAGAGGAGAAGAAGAAGAAGTGAAGAGCTCCGAAACTCTCCTTGGTATTCACGAGATTTGTTTCAGTGGCAACAACCTTACCTTTTTAGTGCAAAGCTCATGGTTTAATCCTTCGATTGGGGGGGGCCTGAAATTGGGGATAGTTTTTCATCACCCTTTTTATGGACGCAATGGAACTATGACATATTGCAACCATGGTATACATACACCAATGTGTCATATGTGATTCTTAATGTATAATAAACACCCAAATTGTTAACAAGCTCTATGAGGTCCTGCGTGTAAGGAGGTATGAATATGAGATTTATATCCAACAAGGGTTAATGACGGTAGCAAATTGCAATGAGCTTCCAAGATTTGAGGGCAACAATTTCCAAGGAGAGGAATATCAACATGCCATTGTAATGGTTCCAAGTGTTCTAGCCCATCAAAGGAAACACTCTACCGAAACCTTGTTCAAAGGGTTTTGTCGATCAAAAATTTGTGGTTGATTTACCATTAAAAATAGTTGCAATCTTGAATTAATTTTTTGTTGTTGTGCTTGAAGTCACCTAAGATATCATGTTTGGTTTTTTTTTTTTTTTGTATATGTGCCTTGCCCTATCTCGCTCGTTTTAGGGATTGCTCGGAAAATCTCGCTCGAGCTTAGAGATTCCTCATAATTTTTTGTGTTAAAAAGACACATTTGTAAGGCCCCCATTATAAGGAGAAGCCATCGTGCATGAAGAAAAATAACTCGCTAGAAATCAAGTTTTCACGGCCTTCGCCGGAATATTTCTTTTTGTCGGAATATTATGGCCGGACGGCGGCCAGAAAGTGGTCAAAAAACGACCAATCGGTTGGCCGGTGCCGGTAGACAATGGCCGATGGCCGGTGGTCGAAAGTCAATGGCCGGTGGCCGAATTCAAGAGCGGACTTGTCTTCTCAAGGGCAGCCACACATGGGCGGATTGGAGGGTCCGATTTGGACTTATCTACACAAGGACGGCTACACATGGATGTCTCTCATGAGAGAGGACAACCCTTTTGGCCTATAAAAGGAGGTCATTTCTACACATTTCATATGTGAAGTTGATGCAACAAGGGGGGTGTGAGGTGGTGAAATTGAAACAAGGCAGGAGCTACAAAAGGGTATAATCCCTTTGTAACCTACTTCTTGTTTTGAAGGACGTAGCCCACATTGGGTGAACCACGTATATCGTGTGTACTCTCTCTCTCTCTCTCTACTCTATAATTTCTTGTGTGTGTAAATTATCTCTCTCCATTAAGTAATCTACTCAATTATCTACTTAGCTACATCATATTTCCTAACAACTAGTATCAGAGCAAGGTTTGCTCGTAGCTAAGTTATCTCAAGGAAAGGATTCCTTGAATTGAGTGGGAGTAATGGCGGAGGAAGGGAAGCTCAAGATCGAGAAGTTCAATGAAAAAAACTACCAACATTGAAAGATGCAGATTGAAAACTATCTCTACCAGAAGGACCTCTATTTGCCACTAGGTGGTCTTGCAAAGAAGCCCGCAACGATGGCAGATGAAGCATGGATTGTCCTTGATTGAAAGGCACTGGGAACAATCCGGTTAAGCTTGCGTCAACGGTGACCTTCAATGTTTCGGAGATGAAGACCATGGAGGACTTGATGAAGTCACTTGACGACTTCTACGAGAAACCATCGGCATCCAATAAGGTATTTCTCATGAAGCACTTGTTCAATCCAAAGATGGCAGAGAATGGTTTAGTTGCAGAACACCTAAATGACTTTAACACCAACATAAGTCAACTTTGATCAGTGAAAATAAATTTCGATGAGACGAGGTGCGAGCTCTCATTATGCTATCGTCTCTACCGGATAAGTTGGATAGCCTTGTGATGGCTGTAAGTAATTCTATTTCTGGCACATATACTCTTAATTTTGATGATGTTGTGGGTGTTCTCCTAAGCAAGGAAATGCAAAGGAGAAGCACATGAGAATCAACAAGTGCTGCACTGTCAGTGGAAACAAGAGGAAGGCCTAAGGAGAGGTTCAAAAACCAAAAGGGTCGTGATCGCTCAAGACGGAGCAAGTCACGCACAAAGTCAGTTCTTGAATGTTGGAACTGCGGCAAGAAGGGCCACATTAATAAGGATTGCTGGTCTAAGAAGAGGAAGGAGTCGGAGTCTCAAGACAACAAGCCAACATCAGAGGCCAATGTGGCAGGTAAAGTAGAGCAAGATGCTCTAATTCTCTCATTAGACAATGTGTCTAATTCCTGGATAGTAGATTCTGGAGCTTCATTCCATGCGACACCACACAAGCAACATTTCCAAGATTACACCAAAGGAAATTTTTCGATACGTATACTTGGGAGATGATGAAGCTTGTGAATTGTCGACAAAGGTACAGTTTGTGTCAAAACTGCTAACGAAAATGAATGGAAGCTTAAAGATGTTAGGCATGTTCCTTCTCTTTGCAAAAATCTAATCTCTACAGGACAATTGGACGATGAGGGTCACAACATTGCATTCGAAAGCAAACGGTGGAAGATCTCAAAGGGATCTTTGGTGGTTGCCAAGGGAAAAAAGGTTGGTACACTTTACTTGTGTATTGTTAGCATGCAACCTTCAGCTTGTGCAACAGCTACAAAAGTCAACAGTGTGGTGTGGCACTATTGGCTTGGGCATATGAGTGCCAAAGGAATGCAAATCCTTCAAACAAAGAAGTTCTACCAGGTTTGAAAGAAGTGGACTTAGAGTTTTCTGTGAAGATTGTGTTTATGGTAAACAAAAAGAGGGTAAAATTTTAAAAATTTAGAAATGAAAGAAAAATAAAAAACTTGAGTTGGTTCATTTTGACGTTTAGCGTCCTGCAAGTTCGCCATCACTTGGTGGCTCATTGTACTATGTATTCATAGACGATGTGACTAGGAAAACATGGGTTTATGCAATGAAGAATAAATTGATGTGTTTTCCATATTTCAAAGGTGGAAAGCCTTTGTGGAGAATGAAACATGTACTAATGCTAAATGCCTCAGATCCAACAATGGAGGCGAATATTGCAGTCAAGCTTTTGAAAGCTTTTGTACTAGCAATGGCATTCAGAGGCAAATAACAACCCCAAGGACACATCAACAAAATGGCATTTCCAAAAGGATGAACAGAACAATCATGGAGCGAGCACGAAGCATGCGGCTACATGCAGACCTACCGCTTGAGCTTTGGGTGGAACCTGTAAGTACGTTTGTGTACTTAATCAACCAATCACCCTCAACGGCATTGGATGGGGGAGTTCCAGAAGAGGCATGGATAGGTAAACCGGTGAATTATGCATTTCTCAAAGTGTTTGGGTGTAAGGATTTCATGCACATAGATAGAAGCCTAAGATCAAAGCTAGATGCAAAGTCCAAAAAGTGTTTCTTCATTGGCTATGGAGAAGGTGACTTTGGGTATCGCCTATGGAATCCTGAAGATGGTAAAATCTTTAGGAGTAGGGATGTAATTTTTAACGAACAGAATATGTACAAAGAGTACTTGGAAAGAAAAAAAACAAAAGAAACAGGTGATGAGTACATGGAGCTTGAGGACGGTGAAGACTCAAGGACAGCAAACGGTGACAATGTGCAACAACGTCAACCAAATGAGGAGCCTCAGCCTATTCCCCAAAGATATTCAAGAGCAACTTGACCTCTAGAAAGGTTCGTTCCATTCTTCAACCATCTCTTGATCTCAGATTCTGGAGAGCCAGAATCATACAAAGAAGCATAATGTTGTATGTTGATGACATACTGATTGCAAGTGCTAACATGCAGGACATCAGAGACCTAAAAGAGGAGCTGTCTAAATCTTTGTCAATGAAAGATTTAGGTGTTGCAAACAGGATACTTGGTATGAAGATATCAAGGGACAGGACGAAGAAGACAATAAAGCTCTCTCAAGAGGATTACATCAAGAAGGTACTAGAAAGGTTTGCAATGCAAAATGCAAACACCTTTGGCTGGTCACTTTAAACTAACCAAGGATATGTGTCCAAAGACACAAGAGGAGATAGCCTATATGTCTAAAGTTCCATATGCTATAGTGGTAGGTTGTCTAATGTATGCTATGGTCTGGACAAGGCTAGACATTGCACATGCTGTGGGAGTTGTAAGTAGGTTCATGGACAACCCAAGTAAAGAGAACTGGCAAGCCGTGAAGTGGATACGTAGGTATCTAAAAGGGACAACAACAAATGCTTTGTATTTTGGAGGAACTGATATTTTTCTAGAAGGGTATGCTGATGCAGATATGGCAGGTGACAAAGATACTCGAAGGAGCACTACTAGCTACGTCTTCATGGTTGGAGGCACAACAGTAAGTTGGACTTCAAAGATGCAGAAAGCGGTCTCACTTTCTACCACGGAAGCAGAGTATGTAGCTATGACGGAGGCAAGCAAAGAAATTCTGTGGCTTCACAGATTCATAGAAGGGCTTGGATTCAAACAAGACAATTGTATCTTGTACAATGTTAGCCAAAGTGCTATCAATCTTGCAAAGAACTCAGCTTGTCATTCAAGGACAAAGCACATTGAGGTGAGATATCACTTCATACACACTCTTTTGGAAGAGGGACAGCTAAAGCTAGGAAAGGTGCATATAAGTGAAAATCCTGTAGACATGTTTACAAAGGTGGTCAACAAGGAGAAGTTGAGCTTTTGCTCATCTTCAAATGGCATTCAAGGATAAGAATCCAGGATGGAAAGCAGTCATAGGTTTGGTATGGAGATCAGTCTCCAAGTGGGAGATTGTTAAGTATGGAGCCTGATTTACCCTTGTAGTAAAATAACTCGTCGAAAATAAAAAATTTCACAGCCTTTGCCAAAAAATTCCTTTTCGCTGGAATATTATGTCCGGACGGTGGCCAGAAAGTGGTCAGAAAATGACCGATCGATTGGCCGGTGGTCGAAAGTCAATGGCCGGTGGTCGAATTCAAGAGCGGACTTATCTTCTCAAGGGCGGCCACACATGGGTGGATTGGAGGGTTTGATTTGGACTTATCTACACAAGGGAGGCTACACATTGCTACCTCTCATGAGAGAGGACAATCCTTTTGGCCTATAAAAGGATGCTATTTCTACACACATTTCATAGTGTGAAGTTGATGCAACAAGGTGGGTGTGAGGTGGTGAGATTGAAGCAAGACGGGAGATCCAAAAGGGTATTATCCCTTTGTAACCTACTCCTTGTTTTGAAGTACTAAAGCCATTGAGTGGCTGCTTTCTCGTGGACATAGCCCACATTGGGTGTACCATGTATTTCGTGTGTACTCTCTCTCTCTCTCTCTCTCTCTCTCTCTCTCTCTCTCTACTCTATAATCTCTTGTGTGTGTAAATTATCTCTCTCCATTAAGTAATCTACTCAATTATCTACTTAGCTACGTCATATTTCCTAACAATATGTATAATTAATATATATATATATATATATATATTATACATACTATGTACGTATTATGTGGTAGGCTGTGCTACCACATAATACGTACATATTATACATACTATGTATGTATTATGTGGTAGGCTGTGCTACCAACTAGTACTTTGAGTACTATGGACATATTACATGACATTTTGTATTCCTTCTTTTTGGTATGCCAAAAATACTACTTTAGTACTCTCTGTATCAACATAGTGTAAAAAAAGAGTACATAATAAAGTAGCACAAAATAATAAAAACAAGAGAATATTTGTTAGTATATGTTCTCTTCTACGTTAACAAAAACTCTAATTACTATTTATGTACTATGTGTTAGGCTATGCTATGTGGTAGGCTACTCTAAGTGCTATGGAATTATTATGTGATATTTTGTATTACTCTTTAGTATTATGTCAAAAATTATACTTTAGTAATCTCACTACAAGTATTACTTTCCACTTCTTGTATGTAACAATAGGCCATTTTTTGCAGGTATTATTCATTGAAAATATTAAGACTACTATGGAGCTTCTTTAGGAGTGGACACGTTAAGGGAGATCATGATGGTATAGATGCTATAATAAGGTGGCTTGCAACAACTGAGTAAGTGGATGCATTACTGGACGCAAATGGTGCTAAACTACAAACTTCCCATGATGCTGTTGAGTGGTTGACTTGGAAGATGACAAATAATAGAAAACACAAACTCTTTGTGGAAGTTAAGATAAGCGATATCAACAAAGGCAGTAAAACCATATTGGGTATTTTGGTAGATATCCCTCATTATGGGAATCTCCAAATCAACCAAATTTGTGTAATTTGGGAATTTCCCACTTAAAGTGGGAAAAAATGAGATAAGTTGTTAATGTATGGTTGGTAAAAAGAGTGAAAATCTTATAGGATTGTGGTGTTGATAAACACGAGAAGTCAAGAGTACGCACAACACATGAATTTGAAGAAATACTATTGATTAAATAAAACAAAGAAAGGTACAACTAAAGACCCTATTTTCAAAATGGACTATTATAGTCACAATAGAAGCTGCACACAGTGTATTGAAAATTTGATACCATATCCAAACTTTGATCCAAGCATGATTGATGTGCACAATCGAGGCCTACTTTGGCTTTTAGAGCATGCATTTTTGGGATCTTAAGTCTAGAAAACGGTCCTTCTTTGCTGGGTCCCTAGGACCAAACAATCGCATCTATAGTTTCCCACACTTGTGGGTCCTTATAGTTGACAACCCAAAAACCTTTCCAATAGTTAGTGTAAGCTTGATCATCTGTCATTCCACTCTTTCTTGCGCAAGGTGCCCGTGCCCAATATTGAGGCTTTTTTTTTTTGTAATTGGTGATGTAGGCTCATTATCAATGTTGGATAAACCCATTGCAAGCCAAAACGGAAGATTTTCGTGTCACTTGGAACTAGCATAATAAAGTCACCTTGGTGCACATTAGTCATAGGGTCAAACTCTTCCCTTGGTCTATCTCGCTGAGGACCACAAAAATGATCATTCAACTCTTCAAGGGAAAGGAATCTTTGTGCTTCCTGTTGTAAATTCATTGTAGTGCTTTGTAGGAGACAAGATTCTTGAGTTTTTGGCTAGAAATTTTCATACAAGCTATATCCTGGATCTTGTTCTAAAAGTTTAAGCTCTCTCTAGTCGAAACTAAAGTAAGCTAACCATCACACGAGTGACGTAGATCTCCCTACTTAAGGTCTTGTGTCCCCGGCAGCGGCGCCAATGTTTTATGGCAAAACTACTCCCCTGTTCATGCTCGCAAGCACGACACAGACAACATACTTATCATCCGATGACACAACTAACCCGTAGGTGCATGTAGGCAATCTCGTTAGCTTGTCAGGCTGAGACCAATCTACACATACGCACTTTTATGATGCATCAATCACTAACCCTGGTAGAATGCAACCCACTCTATCCCTAAACGCTCACAACACCGTTTACACCTCCAATGAACTTGGAATCACATCAAACTTACTAGGCACCATCCTCTCAATAGGATATACTTACCTATAAGTCTAATCTCACCAGATTTGAACCCTAGTTATCTCGATTACAGTCGCGATAGACTCACCGGTCATAATCCAAAAGTGGGCGAAACCTAAGTCTATGAATATCTATGTGTAGCTAATCTCTTTCTCATTCCATAGAGCACTTGATTGTTAAAAATAGACACTGTTTGTGTTACTTACAAGCCAAACAAGCTCGAGGAAGGATCGATTACAAATAGCTCAAAAATATGAATGCGTGGCGTGGGCGCGTAGCTCTCAGAGAGACTACCGCGATGATGTGGTCACGTCGTGAATCCGGTGAGGGAGAAGCGCGTAGCGAAGAGGATAAGACACACTCACTCTCTCTCTCTCTCTCTCTCTCTCTCTCTCTCTCTCTCTCTCTCTCTCTCTCTCTCTCTCTCTCTCTCTCTCTCAGACTCGTACGACACAGGATTAACATTCCAAAATGTTATATCAAAAAATGGTTCTAAGGTGACTTTTATACTTTAGTCACCTTAGCTCAAAAATGTACATGGGGTTCTATTCCTCATAATTACAAAGTGGGAACAATTATGGGTCCTGACTGACTGATTAATCTTTACATAACCTAGACAAGTGGATCAAAATGATAAGACGTCTTTGACATAAAAATGGGAATTTGATAGGCTTTACAAGGTGGGCTCATTACAACAGTTGGACAAGTTGGGCTCCAACACTCCCCCCCTCCTAATTCATGTCTACCACGACATGATCGTCTTTGTCGTCAGTGTCGTTGTCGTCCTTCTTGGTTGATTTGATGTAGAAACGCATCATATCGCATAGACTCGCTTGCCATTAATGGGCCAAATTTTTTGGATTTGTACATTAAGAAGCCTGTGTAAAATGCTTCTTTGAATGTTTGGAGATGGTAGCTTGGCAGAAACATCAGCCGTCTGAAGTAGGCATACAACACTGGCTCTGTAGGCGGCCCACTTAGATCATATGACAGCTCTGAGATGCTTCTTTCTATATTCATATACTCTGAAGTCTAGCTTTTTGAGAACACTGTGAGACAGGCCAAAAAGGTTCGAGCTATTTTACATAGCATCTTGCAGGATAGGTCGGGAGAGCCTCCGAATTCTGCGATGGCGCCCTGAAGGGTTTTCACCATGTAAGAACCGGATATTCTCTCTCCCTCTGCAAGCCCTGGCAATACTGGATAATTCAGCCATGTAGGATTTCTGCTTTGTAGTGCTTTATGTTGGCTTTAAGTGTATGTTCGGGGCGTTGGGCAAAAAGTTCTATCATTCCTCAGCTCAGGCGGTGCGTTGACTAAGTGGATCAGGTTATTAGGGTGATCCAAAAGCCATTGACGCCTCCACTTTGGCTGGCTATCTACTATCGTGTTTTGTTGTTCCCGATCCTGTAATTCTCCTTGAAACACTGTCACTTGTTCTTCTTTTGCGAGCTGCCGTTGATGTGTTAGAGTTTCGTATTTTAGCAGAGCATACGGTAACATAGGGGCATTCCATTCCTCCTGTAGCTCTGCTGCCATCTTGCCTGATCCGGAGAGCCCTTGTAGCATCTCCTTTTCTAGTTGCATGGCCTTGTACCACATCATCTCTGATTGCTTTTCCATTTGCTCGACCAGCTTCTGCTCTTCAAATCTTGTGACTGAATCTTCGTCTATTTCTTGGTCTTTGGAGCCAGGTTGATCAGTCTGTGTATCTAAGGCCTCCTGATCATCTGATTCTTCCTCATAGTCATCTTCACCTCCATATATTTCTGCGAGTCCAACCAAATCCGTGGCTGCTTGCTCCATGTGCACTCGTACCTGTCCTTGGTGTTGCCTTGCAGTTTGAAGACTTGCGATTTGCGCCGCCATTGTTCTACTATTGACTTGGAGAGCTTTAAATTCCATCTCTTTTTGAGATGCAGACTCCTCTAACTCTTTTACCCTGATGTGCAAATTTTCATTTTCCTCCCTAAGGGATTTGGAAACAATGCTTTCTATTTCACTGTCATGAGCTGGTCCTTGTTGTTGTTCACTTTGTAAGTCCGATATTTGCCTTTTTATTTGATCCTCTGCTCTAAGCGCACTTTCGGCTATCATTAAGCACTCTTTTCTTTCCAACTCTAGCTCTCTCTTCAGTGCAACCACTTCTTCTTACGGGTGGACTACCGGTGTTGTTGGTAGCGACGTTTTTTGTTTCTTTGCTCGTTCTATTTCCCTTGCTTGTATATTTGTTACTGCTCTCAAATCTTTGACTTCAATTTGTAAGTCATCGATGACGACTTGCAAACTTTTGACTGTCTCCAGCGCATCTTTCTTTTCTTTTTCCAACCTTTGGATGTGTTCATCTCTGTCACTGACATCTTCAAGAAATACATTGATTGTATCCTCACAAATGGCATTGAAATCTTCAGACTCCTGTAAATTTTCCTTGAGGAGATTTACTGTGCTTTTGAGCCCCAAGATCTCAGCAGCTCTGATGCTGATCAGTTTGAGAGTGTCATCTCTTTTCTCCTGCAGTTTCAGAACTTCTTGATGGGTTTTTTCTAACTTTGTTTTGTTGGACCTGTTCTGATCAGCTAACCATTGACTGTGCAGTCTTGTTCGGTTCAGTAGGGTCTCCATTGACTGTAAATCTTCATCTATAGTAGCTTCCATCTCAATTTCTTGAGAGGAGGAAGCTTTTTCTTTTGTTTGATCCACCTCTTTTTGCTTGCCTTTATCAATTTGTGATATGGTTCCAGTGTTTGGGTGACCATCTGTTCTTTCTTCTTCTTCTTCACTGGGTGGTGTATGAACTCTCTCATCACGATGTGAGCTCTCTGAATGCGAAGGAGAGTCAACAGGTGGGGTTGATTGCCTCTCACTTGTCTCTGGCCTTGGAGATGGAGGTGGTGTTTCCTGATCTCGTGAAGTTTGCCTTAACCGATCTCTCAAAGTTTGGAGATCCTCCTCTTCTAGTAGCAATTTTGGTTCGTCCCTAGCATTTCTTTCTTGGATGTACCTCTCGAACCAGTCCAACTCAAAAGCTGGGTTGTTTTTATTCTTCATTCTCAATGTGTAAGTGCTACTAAGTGCTAGTAGCACTTACACATTTCTTTCTAGCATTTCTTTCTTGGATGTACCTCTCGAACCAGTCCAACTCAAAAGCTGGGTTGTTTTTATTCTTCGTTCTCAATGTGTAAGTGCTACTAAGTGCTAGTAGCACTTACACATTTCGTCCCTAGCATTTCTTTCTTGGATGTACCTCTCGAACCAGTCCAACTCAAAAGCTGGGTTGTTTTTATTCTTCGTTCTCAATGTGTAAGTGCTACTAGAAGGTTTCCAAGTGGCTCCTACATCGCCTCGTAGAGATCTCTCGAGAACAAATCCTTCTAGCATTCTTTCCATTTTTGCTACCTTCTGCAATCTGGTGTTGTTTTCCATTTCCGCTTTCCGCTTCTTTAGTCGGACATATTCCTCTTCAGTTGTTCTTTCTTCTTCCATGTTTTCTTGTGTACTTCTGGTTACTCTTTCCAGCCTGCGTCCTCCAATGGTGTTAATAGAGGCCGATACTCGCCCTTGTGATCTGTCTTCCATATTCTCTCTTATTACCAGCCAGTTGTTCTGATGAGGAGCAGGTGGCAACTGATTTGCCGTGCCTATGGCCTGGTATATTACTCTGGTGAGGACTTCTCCTCCTGCAATGTAATTTGGTTTGTCCTGTCGTAGCTTTGTCACTTCTTCAAACATATATGATGCGTGATCTATATAGAACTCATGTGTCATTCCCATAGCCCATGTCAGTGTTGTTGAGATGCTCCCATGTGGTGTAGTGTATCTTGGCGGTCTTTTGCTGTAGCTCAACAAACACTGACTGTATATCTGTGTCAGTTCTCTTACTTCCGGGTTTGCTATGAGTTCGAAAGAAGGCAGTTTGGACTTTTGCAAGAACTCTGTGAGGTTTTTCCTTCTTTCTCTCATGTTGGCTCCTTGATCAGACAATTTCAATGCCTCTTTGATGATCTCCTTGGTGATCTGGATCTCCATCACTTCATTATCCATGCCTACTACTCTGCAAGTTCCATCTTCTTGGATAGTCTCAATTAGGTGTTGTACCCTCTTGAAATCTATCCCCACTGGTGGTAGTGAGACAAAGTTCCACAAGCCAACTTTTTTGAGCCATGACCTTTGCGGTGATCTTTTTAGGTAATTTTCTGCCTCCTTGGGGATCATCACTGTATCCACTAAATTTCCTTTGTCATCCACATATGAACCTTGATAGATTTGAAAGGCTGCTGCACGTTGCACGTCTGCAAGTATCTAGGTGGCCACTGGCTTTAGTGAATTGGGTAGAAGTGCATAGGGTATTGCACCTTCCATTGCCAGGTTCTTGCCTTTTCTTTTTCCCGGAGAAGCATCCATGGATCCATTTAGGTGATGGTCGCCGTTCCTTTTGGTCATTATATGACTCTGGCTGTCTTTTATTTCCTTTTGACCTTCCGTCAAAGCAGTTAGTTGTTGTTTTGGTGTTTACATCACCAAGAACGACCATTTGGACATCTTTCTGGCCTGTTGCTAGCATTTGCCCTAGTGAAAGAGATTTTTCTTGAGTGGACACATTCCAACTCATAGTTGACCTCTTTTGGATGTACCTGGTTAAATTTGGTGTCATTTGGTCACTTGGTTGGCCCGTTAGAGTATCGTGACGCTTTGCACAGTTTCCGTCAGATAGGGACTTTAGGCTCCGTTTTGACAAACTTTTTCATGGTCTAACCATTCAGTTGGTTTCTCGAGGTTATCGGCTTGCTGCCTATGAGTTTTGGCTCATTTCCGATCACTTTGGTTCAGGTGTCCTTTTGCAGGTCCTGTGAAATTAGGGTTTTTTGGGCGGCTTCCTTCACGCTTTTCGAAGTCATAGGCTTGATCCCTAAGCTATAGGCATTGTGCCTTTCAATTTTGGTTCCATTTGGTGGCCTCTAGGTCTTCCAAACAACCGGTCTACAGTATGTGTGCACAGGTTGTGATTGTGGTGCTGGCGAGGTTTTGCGACCAACTGAAGTAAACAACACTTAGAGTCAGTGTTGACGAGCATACCTCTCATATCTGATGTCGATCTGGTGACTGTGCGCGATGGATGAGCTCCTGGACGTCTCAACTGTTGTAGGGAGCTCTCTCTCTCTCTCTCACAATGGAAAATGACTCAAATGAGAGATTTCTAGCCTAGCCTCTCTATATGTAATCGAGACTCCGACACGAAATTTTCCCATCTTTTACTTGTGGCCATAACTTTTTGGGAGATGCGGTTTAGGCTCGTAAATTTCCTAATTTGGACCTCGGTTGCTCCAGTTCTACTATTTTTGCAGATTTCTCCTGTTGGAGGTTCCGTCATGACGGTGGTCATTTTTGCCCTGTCACCTTTGCAGTCCCTATTTTTTGTGTGTCTTCTTTACCTTGCTTTGATCAGGCGTCTCTTCTGTTGTGTTTCCATCTGGATTACGGATTTTTCTATATTTTTTGCTAGAAAATGGCTAAAATAAAGCAAATAAATCCCAAATAACCCGAAAATAGGAATTCTAACCTATAAAAATACCAATGAAAAGCAAAACACTTTGTAGCTCACTTTTCTCTCGTCTATGTACATTGTCACTCATAATCGTCAACCTTGGCCTATTTTTTTTGCTGTTTTTCGATGTTTTTTGGCCAGATTTGACTCTCTTTATAGTATATACACATCTCTAGGGGCTCATATATGATCATTTGGTCCCCAATTCTGATTAATTACGAGAGCATATTCTTTTTCCCAAAATCACACAATAAAACGCAAAAATGGTTGAAAAATTAATCACAAACATTGCCCTCTAATATATGACGTGAGTCCGCATTTAGAATGCCTCCCCCCCTCCTAGTTGGAGTCCTCCTGGACGACAGGGTATCGTCAAGGGTATGTGCTGTGCATGGGTGTGAACTCGTGCTAATGCAGGATTTGTAATGTAGCCCTATATGCATGTACAATCAATGCATGTAGAAAGAATTTATGCGGTGTAAGAGGAAGGTATAAGCGATTTGCTTATTGGCATTTGTCGTTGAGGTTTCCTGTGGTAGCCTGAGTTGGATGGCAGATTTTCTTTGCAAGAAGAAGTTGTAAATCTTCCGCTCTTTGTTTGATTTTTTTCCACTATTTTTGAATTGGCGTATGTGGATCTTTTGAAGTCGATATTGTTGTATATTTTGTTGCATGTTCTGGTTAAACATTCTTTCTTTTCCATTGGATAACTTGGGTCTTATAGATCCTTGTAGTTATTGTTGTGGATTCTGCTTGTCTCCTCGTGCTGATTGCATGATTTGGCTTGGCATTGACAGTTGTAGATAACTGTTCGGTGGTCATCTTTGGCCTCCATACTTGTGTTGTTGGCATGTTCTGAATTGGTAATTTTGGCCGCCATACCAATATAGTCCATTGCGTATTCGACTGATTGACTATGGTTCTTTGAAGCTTTGCTGGCTATTGGTGTTTTGTCTGTTCTTCGGCCCCCCTTTTTATAGGAATTAGGCTGTCTTGCCTTATCCAAACTTTATATTTCCGCTTTTGATGGAATTGTGCCTCGGCTAGATCTGTACGCCGTACCCAAACTTGCATGGTTCCTTGCATGGTTGTTGATTTTTGATAATACGTTTTTGGACATGTAAACTTTGTTTGTTGTTGGTCAATGCCTTGCGGATGTATTGACTCCTGTCTCCTCCTTGACATGTATTGGTCATATGATAAGAAGGGTTCTGAAAAGTTTTCATTTCGGGATAGTGCTTCATTAGTATCCAAATCAATGAATACCCTGTTAGCTTTCATCCATGACACTACTAAGATACACGGCATTGCTGATCTACTTGGTGGAAGTACATGCAACTTTGTAGTGTATTGGTGTGCCTGCACTGTGATTGGTAATATAATAGACCACAACGTGGTCACCTGATCACCCGATGCTACTTTCAACCGGTGTGTATCTGGAATCGTCCTCATTGGTCCAAGTTTCTGAAGAGCTCAAAGCTGATGACACTCATTTTTGCGCCAGTGTCAAGCAATGCATAGATTTCAACCTGTTCTATGCCTGCATAAGCTTTTATATAAGGACTACACCACGTATCTTCCAAGTTGTCAATGGTGCTATCGTCCTGAGCCCTAAAGTCTGTTATGGTCTTTTCTAATTCTTCGCTTTGTATATCTGCTTCGATTGTTCGGAATGTCGAAAGTGGATATTCGTCAGTCATCATTGGGGTGACCATGTTTATTGTCCTGAGAAACTGCTTTCGTTTAGCAATGCGTTCCTTGGCTTCTTGTTGTTCCTGGTCGTGAATTCTTTGTTGTTCCTGTCTATAGGATTTTCCATAATGCAATTGAAACAACATTTCCGGTGTTAAAGGTAGATGATATTCTTTTAAAAGACATCCACTAATCCAGTTCGGCATTTCTTTGCCATCTAGAGTCGACAGTTTTACTGCTCCGCTGGACGATATTTCTTGGACCAAATAAGGCCCCATTCCCCTTTTCTTTAGCTTTTTGTTTAAGGGTGTATACTAAGACATAGTCGCTCATTTTAAAGTCCTTGTTCTTGACATGTTTGTCAAAAAACTCTTTCTGTTGTCTTTTTTTTGCATATATGGCTGCTACAGCATTGAGTCGTAACTCATCTAAGTTTTCAAGGTCCTCTAACCGTTCTGAAAGCTCATGCCCCGTCCAGTCCAATTGTGTGGCTACCCTTAGTGTGGGAATCAAAAATTCAATAGGCAATATTGCATTTAACCCATATACCATATTAAATGGCGTAGTATTGAGTGTTGTTTTATATGCAACTCGATATGCCCACAATGTCGAATATAGCATTTGATCCCAGTCCGTTCTTGTTTCACTAACCAGTTTTGTAAGAACTGTGCACAATATTTTGTTTGTCGCTTCTGCTTGACCATTGGCTTGTGGATGGTAGGGTGTAGATTTGCGATGAATTACCATAAACTCATTTAAGAGATGTTGGATAACTTCATTTACAAAGTGTGTCCCTCTATCACTCACCAGGTCAATGGGAAGGCCATAACGTGTAAACACATATTCATATAAGAATTGTGCCGTGGTTCTAGATTCTGCTTTCGTTGTGGCTTTTGCTTCCACCCATTTGGTCATGTAATCCGTGGCCACTATGATATATTGTGCTTGTGAACGATACGGTGGTGGATTAATAGGACCAACAAAGTCCAATCCCCATTTAGCGAATGCTCGAGCACTCATCATTGTTCTTAAAGGCATTTTGTCTCTTTTAACTGGTACCTTAGTGTGTTGACATTCATCACATCTTTTCACGAATTCTGCTGCATCTTGAATCATGGTCGGCCACCATATACCTGCAACCATAATGATTTTTACGGTTCTCTTTGCTGAAAAAATGACCTCCTGCTATGCCTGCATGAGCTTGTTCCAATAATGGAAAGTAGTTATTTTCATGAGGAACTAACCTCAGCTGGTCATCAGTTCCTCTTTTATACAACTGGTCACTAATGAGGGTATACCTATTCGCTTCGATTTGTCAAGCCTTTTGTCTGGCTTTAGACCAATCTCCTGGCAACTCCTTATTAGTCAAATATTCCACAATAGCATGACTCCATGTGGGTGCTACTGTCACTTGGTATAATGTGGCATAATCCACAGTGATATTGGATGTGCAAAAGTTGCATTTCTTGATGTAATTAACTACATCGCCTGCCATTCCTGGCCAATACACTCCAAGTCTTCTTAATTGTTCATAGGTCATTTGATTTCCTTGATGGAATCCCCCTGTTTGTGTATGGGCTTCCTCTAGATACGTTTCGTACTCCTCTCGGTCTATACACAACCTTAGAATCCCATCGTGTCCATGATGGTACATTCTTCCTGCAAGCATTGTGTAATTTCGTGCTTGTCTAGCGTCTTCCACCGTGTGTTTGTCGTCAAAATTCATTCCATATGTCAGCAACGGAATAATTTGCTCTGACCATTTCGGTAATATCTCTATATTAAATAGGTATGCGTTTGGGAGATCATCATCTACCCCAGTAGCTTTTTCGCCATGTAGTAATCGAGAAAGGTGGTCTGTTCTTTGATGAGTTTTTACTTTCTTAACTACTACCGTAAAATCAAACTTCAGTAACACAATGAACCATCTTACAATTTGTCCTGTGTTACAAGGTTTGTTTACTAAGTACAAGAGCGCCTAATGATCCACAAAAATGTGAATTTGTTCACAAGTAAGTAATGCCGAAATCTCTTTACCACATATACCATACCCAATCCTTCTCTTTCAGTGGTGGTATAATTCTTTTCTGCACTGTTGAGTTGTTTACTAGCATAACTGATCGGAAAATCTGTATTACCCTCCCTTGGTTGTGCTAATATATAGCCTATTGCAAATGCCGAAGCATCTACATGTACATGGAAGATCTTTGACCAATCTGGTGCTTTTAGAATTGGTGCAGATACCAGTGCATCTTTTAGTTTCTGGAATGACTCCTCACATTCATTGGTCCAAATGAAGAGCGTGATTAGACTATACAAGGGTTTTGCTATTACAGTGTACATGTAGATAAAACGTCGGTAGTATCCACAATGTCCCATAAATGATTGTACCTCTCGTACAATGTTTGGTCTTGGCAATTCTATGTCACCTTTACCTTGTCTTCATCAGTGGTAATTCCATTAGCCGATACTATGTGGCCTAAGATTTTACCTTGTTGGACCATGAATACACATTTTTCTGGGTTGAGGCAAATCCTACCTTTCTAAGATGATCTATATGGTCTTCTCTCAATAGAGAATAGACACACAAGTCATCCATGTAAATATCCAAGAATATTCGCAAGTATCCTTTAAAAGCATGTGTCATTAATCTCTGAAATGTGGCTGGAGCATTGGTCAAGCCAAATGGCATTACCCTAAACGCATATATGCCCCATTCTGTTGCAAACGCTGTTTTGTATTTATCTTCTAGTTTGACCCCCATTTGGTTATAACAAGAGAATCCGTCCATAAAGCTATAGGCTTGCTTGCCTGCTGCTCGTTCCAGGACGTGTTCAGTGATAGGAAGAGGATAGTTGTCCCTTATTGTTGCTGCGTTTACATTCTTGCGATTCACACACACTCGTAATTTCTCGTTTTTCTTGGGTACCACCACTATCGGTGACACCCAGTCCGTGTGCTCTATCTCATAAATAAATTCAGCCTCCATAAGTTTGTCTATCTCTTCCTTTATCCTTTTGGCGAATGTCTCATTATAAGTGTATGGAAGTTGTTTGCTTGGCTTTGCATCAGACTTCAGAGGGATTGAATGTTCAAAAATGTTAGGATCCACCCCCTTCAAATATTTGTACGACCATGCAAATACATCACGAAATTCCTTAAGTGTTTTGATCAGTAAGTCCTCTTCTTCCCGGCTTAGATTTGTGGCAATGTAAGCAGGTTGAGGACTTTCTCCTGGCTCTGCTAAATCTATTTTCTTGGCGTTCTCTGGCCCATCGTAGGACTCGTTTGATTTAGGCTCTCTCATTGGTTGCTGAACCACCAATCTTCTTTCCTGAATGGTGTACTTACAATAGTGAGGAGGTACATCTATCTTTTTACTCCCATCACTAGCGTTCGTTCCATCGCTACTTTCCATTTCATTTGTCCATACATTTTTAATTTTTTGTTTCAAATCATTGTATCTTGTTTTCCGTTCAATTTTCGTCATAATTGGATCATCAGAGACATCCAGTTTTTTTGTTGCAACTCTTTTTTTTGCTTTGCTGGTTTTCTTAGGTGTCAACAGTCTGGACTTAAATCCTGAGTCTTCAGCAGCCTTAAGAAATCTTCCTGACATTTTATCCTTAGCACAATCAACAGCATGAATGTTCATAAGGAACTGTGTCTTACCCCTGAACTCCGGCATAGGTCTCCGCCTAGTTGGTAGATGGTGTCGTTTACTCATGTATCTTTTTTGGCGTCTCTTACTTTGGTTTGGGAAATTGTAGAAGACGTCATTGTCTTGTTCTTGATGGTCGTCTCCCTCCGTATTTTCTAACTTCTCGTCATCCGCTTGATTTCTTTAGGGGGGATGTCCACATAGCCCACTATCTTAATCTCAAGTTTCGTTTCTGTTTTATTGATCTTGATATTCTCAGTATCTCCATCATTCTCGTCTTCCTCCACAATTTTGCTCAACATGTAGTATGGTATGATATCGTAGCCATTCTCGTCACAAAATTTGGTGGGAGTGACTTCATTGACGCATACATCCAATGTAGCCAAAATTTGAGACCATTCTAGGGGTTCGAGCTTCTCTTCAGGAAAGGGTTCTTGTATATAGGCATCGTCTTCCAAGACCCTCTCTAGTGTCCTTTCATTGTGGTCAAATTCACTACATTGAGATGCTCCGCACATCCATATCTCCTTTTTCTTACAGAGCCACACTGGGACTTCTGATCCACTAATGGTGGCTGAGTCAAATTCTTCCACAGGTGTTCTCGTGACATCATGGTAGCTATGATTTTTCATGTTTACACGTGTAGTAGTTTCAACATGTCTTAGATACAAATAATCATACCCCCAGTCCTGCACCATCTTGAGTTGCCTCATGAACGGCCTACCAAGGATAATTTCATAGTTCGTCTTCTTGCCGAAATCTACTATGGCAAAGGTATGTTCGTACTCTATGCCACATGAAGATACCACAATTGCCGCAAGCAATCCTGTAGGCCTTTCTATGTGCCCATCCGCCAGTTGCAATTTCATTCTAGTTGTTCGTATTGCTGGTTTTCCCCATTTTTCCCATAGCATTTTGGTCGCAATGGCAATGCCAGCTCCACTATCAAGTATGGCCTTAGTCTCTATGCCGTTATACTCAACTGGTAGGGTTGTGTTGCCATCTTCACCCTCACAATACTCTCCGACCTTGTTGAGTGGCACTGATCTAGTGTTGACTTTCTTCGGTTCTGTGTCATTAAGCTCGGTTTTGAAGAACTTAAGGGGCGTCCTTATACCAAATTTTTCAAGACATTTGCCCACTTCCGTCCACATGCTTGGCCTAATTTTTAACAATTCTGCCAATGCGATTGTACACCTGACCGGAGTGGTCAACAAGTCTGTCAAGATTTTAGTGTCCAATTGATTTGACCCGCCTATTCTTTGAGAAGGTACTCTTTGAATTTCTAACCTTGCCTCGTAGTCTCCCATGTATGGTGGCAAAGTTCTGAGTGATGCCGGTCTGCTATCTTCAGATGCAAATGAACCATTATCCCCTTGAAATGATTTAGCGTCTAAATCCTATGGAGGCTTATTCAAGTTCAACTCCGAGAAAGGCGCTGACTCAATTGTTTTTGTCTCATATTTTTCTTGAGCTTTTCTCACCGTTTCCCATAGCTCTTCAGGCCAATTTTCTTCCACAATAGGGGTATATGGTGGAAAATTTTTCAGTGATTCATCAGTGCTATTAGGCACGATTCTTGCATCCTCTACATCCGGCAAGGATTTAACGTTTTCTATCTTGTCAGGTACCCTTTGTTGTTTTGTGAGGTGTTTCATTGTTTGGTGGTTTGATTACTCTATCTCCCACTTCCATAGGTGGAGGCTCCAGTAAAGCTTGTGCAGTTTCAATCATCTGTTTGCACATCTCTAGTCTCTGTTTTTCTATCTCTGGATATGGATATGTCATCCACCTTTTCTCTAGAGTGTGTCTGTTCTTCAATCTTGCTTCATATGCTTGCAAGATTGCATCTAAGGATTCATTGACCTTATCTACCAATACCGACCCTCCTGAGCTTGCGCTTCTTGGTCCCTCCGTTGATTTTAGAGAGTCGGACTCTCTTTTCTCTTTAAGTTGCTCTCGAGCTATTGTTAGCTCAGATTCTACATCTTTCTGTTTTTGCTCACGTCTAGCTTTCATTTTCGCTCTTCGTTCTTTCCAAGGATTATCACGACTGACGCTAGAATTGTCAATCTTGATTTCTTCTTGATTTTCATCGTTACTCTTGGGCTGATTGTCATTTTTCCTTGTTTGGGCTCTCGTCAAGACCTTAACAGGAATCGGAGTTTCGTTTTCTGACCCTCCACTGTAAGGCAGTGCTCCCAGTATATTCAAAGTAGTTTTTGCTCCTTTGCTCGGATTTTTAGGGCAATCAGGGATCAAGTGAGTAATTCCACACTCGGTGCAATATGCGTTGACCCTAATGATTTCATCATGAGGACAGTCCCTCAGCCAATGGTCTCCACCACACTTGTAGCATGGTCCCTTAGGCTGTTGAGGTGCTCCTTGAGCTCCTCTTTGTTGGTGTTCAAACCTCTGCCCGCTCATGCCTCCGTTGGCTATGAACAACAGTGTTCTTTCATCCAAGCTATATCTTCCTTCCCCTGCTGCCTGTGCAGCAGTTGGTGGTCCTATATTTCCTATCATGCTCCATGGTTCTGGTGTAGAGGGTTCTTCCGGTGGATAATAGATAGAGTTTTTCCGCATATCCATTGGGCTCATCGTAGTATGCATGCATAGGTACCAAAGCCTTCTCATCCAAGTCAGTTACTGTGGGTGTGTATCTTATGCTGACTAGTCATAATCCTGGTAGGGGCGGTTGTTGTCCCAGCACTGGTTGTGATATTTCTACACCTACACGTCCTGGTAGGTTGCCTGTCTGATATCTAGGCATCGGTGGGACTTGAGGGGATGTCGCCTAAGCTTGCGGAGCATATGGTCGTTCTCTCACATATCCCTTGTTATAATAACACTCCTCCGTCCCATGGTTTGTCCATTTTTATTCAATCGCACACCATTTTGGTTGTTTAGCTTGTGGTTTGAAATACAAGTTAATCTTTTTAAGCACTTCCTCTACAAGCTGCTCTTGGCTCACTGCTACTTCTCCTTTCAGTGTTGTCTTAGCAGACTTGCTTCCGCTTTATTGCGAGGAGGAATCATCGTCAAGATCCTTGAACTCACCCTCTTTGTAGACCGCACAATTGTCCACAAGGTATAGAGTCTCCTCGGTTAACTCATTCAAGGTCGTGCTCCTTTTCATATGTAAGTCCTTCTGGAGATCTGCATTCCTTAGTCCTTGGATAAATATAAGCATAAGTCTGGACTGAGTTGGTAGTTCTTCCACGGGGAAGAACTTAACATATGTTTTTAATCGGAGGGCTGCCTTTCACACAGACTCTCCATCTTTCTGTTTGAATTTATGGATTTGTGAGACTGTATTATGAGCTATTCCCCTTTGTGAGAATTCCTTGATAAACTCGTCAAACACTTCCTCCATAGACTCAAAGTCTCTTCGCTCCACTGAGTCAAACCATGTAGCAGCATCATCCTCTAAGGTTAAACCAAATCCTGCAAATTGGGTAGGAAAGTCTAACACCTCTTCAGCTCTAATTACACGCACAAAGGCTGCTACATGATCTCTCGGATCCTTGCTTCCCGTATATTTCTTGTTTACCCATTTTTACACTTGAGAAGGTCTAATTCTACGATGGTCTACAAATCTCATCATGGGATCTCCCCGTCCTAGTCAATATATCTCCTCTGGTCTTCTGTAGTGGCCAAGTTCCTCTCCCAATGGTGCTCCTAAGCCATAATTTCTAACAGTTTTCGCAAGAGATGGTTCATCTCTCCGAACTCGTTCTAGGGGTGGTCTTCCAGGCTCAGTTGACCCCTGAGTCTTTGGCTTACTCTCTCCTTGATACTTTGCATAAAGTGGTGGTTCTTGTAAATCCCTTAGCCCTCGTGTGGTTTGATAACCCTCTCGGGTTCGGTCTTGTTCTAATGTAGCACTTTGTTGAAGCCATGCATGCAATGATGGCTGAGTAGCCGATTGGTCCTGGTGTTAAGTATTGAGCCTGATTTACCCTTGTAATTTTCTGTGGTAAAAGCGCACATTTGCAAGGCCCCCATTATGAGGAGAAGCCATCGTGCGTGAAGGAAAATCACTCACCGGAAACCAAAATTTTCACTGACAAGAATCAGGGGCAACTTTAAAGGCCTCGGGGGCAGAGGCCCCCGAGACTTTTTTTTTTGTCGGAATATTCTTTTTCGCCGGAATATTATGGTCAGACGGCGGCCAGAAAGTGGTCGGAAAACAACCGGTCGGTTGGCCGGTGGTCGGAAGTCAATGGTCGGTGGCCGGTGGCCGAATTCAAAAGCGGACTTGTCTTCTCAAGGGCGGCCACACATGGGCGGATTGGAGGGTCCGATTTGGACTTATTCGCACAAGGGCGGCTACACATGGCTGTCTCTCATAAGAGAGGGCAGCCCTTTTGGCCTATAAAAGGAGGCCATTTCTACACACATTTTATAGTGTGAAGTTGATGCAACAAGGTGAGTGTGAGTTGGTGAGAGTGAAGCAAGGCGGGAGCTCCATTAAGGGTATAATCCCTTTGTAAACTACTTCTTGTTTTGAAGTACTAAAGCCATTGAGTGGCTGCTTTCCCGTGGACGTAGCCCACATTGGGTGAACCACGTATATCGTGTGTACTCTCTCTCTCTCTCTCTACTCTATAATCTCGTGTATATAAATCTGTCTCTCTCCATTAAGTAATCTACTCAATTATCTATTTAGCTACGTCTTATTTCCTAACAACTGGTATCAGAGCAAGGTTTGCTCGTAGCTAAATTATCTCAAGGAAAGGATTCCTTGAATTGAGTGGGAGTTATGGTGGAGGAAGGGAAGCTCAAGATTGAGAAGTTCAACGACAAAAACTACCAACATTGGAAGATGTAGATTGAAGACTATCTCTACCAGAAGGACCTCTATTTGCCACTAGGCGGTCTTGCGAAGAAGCCCGCAACAATGGTAGATGAAGCATGGATTGTCCTTGATCGAAAGGCACTGGGAACAATCCGGTTAAGCTTGGCGTCAACGGTGGCCTTCAATGTTTCGGAGATGAAGACCACGGAGGACTTGATGAAGTCACTTGACGACTTCTACGAGAAACCATCGGCATCCAATAAGGTATTTCTTATGAAGCGCTTGTTCAATCTAAAGATGGCAGAGAATGGTTCAGTTGCAGAACACCTAAATGACTTTAACACAAACATAAGTCAACTTCGATCAGTGAAAATCAATTTCGATGACGAAGTGCGAGCTCTCCTTATACTATCATCTCTACCGGATAGTTGGGACAGCCTTGTGATGGCTGTAAGTAATTCTATCTCTGGAAAAATACTCTTAAGTTTGATGATGTTGTGGGTGTTCTCCTAAGCGAGGAAATGCGAAGGAGAAGCACAGGAGAATCATCAAGTGCTGCACTATCAGTGGAAACAAGAGGAAGGCTTAAGGAGAGGTTCAAAAACCAAAAGGGTCATGATCGCTCAAGGCGGAGCAAGTCACGCACAAAGTCAGTTCTTGAATGTTGGAACTGCGGCAAGAAGGGCCACGTCAAGAAGGATTGCTGGTCCAAGAAGAAGAAGGAGACAGAGTCTCAAGACAACAAGCCAACATCGGAGGCCAATGTGGCAGGTAAAGTAGAGCAAGATGCTCTAATTCTCTCATTAGACAATGTGTCTAATTCCTGGATAGTAGATTCCGGGGCTTCATTCCATGCGACACCACACAAGCAACATTTCCAAGACTACACCAAAGGTAATTTTGGGTATGTATACTTGGGAGATGATGAAGCTTGTGAGATTGTCGGCAAAGGTACAGTTTCTGTCAAAACTGCTAACGGAAATGAATGGAAGCTTAAAGATGTTAGGCATGTTCCTTCTCTTCGCAAAAAATTGATCTCTACAGGACAATTGGACGATGAAGGTCACAACATTGCATTCGGAAACAAACGGTGGAAGATCTCAAAGGGATCTTTGGTGGTTGCCAAGGGTGAAAAAGTCGGTACACTTTACTTGTACGCACTTTTATGATGCATCAATCACTAACCCTGGTAGAATGAAACCCACTCTATCCCTAAACGCCCACAACACCGTTTACACCTCCAATGAACTCGGAATCGCATCAAAATTACTAGGCACCATCCTCTCAATAGGATATACTTACCTATAAGTCTAATCTCACCAGATTTGAACCCTAGTTATCTCGATTACAGTCACGATAGACTCATAGGTCATAATCCAAAAGTGGGGGAAACCTAAGTCTATGAATATCTATGTGTAGCTAATCTCTTTCTCATTCCATAGAGCACTTGATTGTTGAAAACAGACACTGTTTGTGTTACTTACAAGCAAAACAAGCTCGAGGAAGGATCGATCGCAAACAGCTCGAAAATATGAATGCATGGCGTGGGCGCGTAGCTCTTAGGGAGACTACCGCGATGATGTGGTCATGTCGTGAATCCGGTGAGGGAGAAGCGCGTAGCGAAGATAATAAGACACACACTCTCTCTCTCTCTCAGACTCGTACGACACAGGATTAATATTCCAAAATGTTATATCAAAAAATGGTTCTAAGGTGACTTTTATACTTTAGTCACCTTAGCTCAAAAATGTACATGGGGTTCTCTTCCTCATAATTACAAAGTGGGAACAATTATGGGTCCTGATCGATTGATTAATCTTTACATAACCCAGACAAGTGGATCAAAATGATAAGACGTCTTTGACATAAAAATGGGAATTTTATAGGCTTTACAAGGTGGGCCCATTACAACAGTTGGACAAGTTGGGCTCCAACACAAGCTCCCTCTGATATAATTGCTTTTCCAATCTCATCAATTACCTTATTCCAATAATCTATCATAGGTCTATAATATCATGGCACACTTGAACCATTACCTTATTTTTTTAAATACCTTATATAATTCTTCAGCCCTGAAATCACTTCTTCGTGAGCCTTGACATACTCCACCATTGGCACCAAAGGTGGATCTCCATGTGGTAACATTGGTTTGCCTTTTGTATTTGTTTTCCAAAGACAAATACTTTCACTCCAACTTGACACACCTACATGTGCTTTATATTGCATCAGTGGTGTCTACAGTCTCATCTTGCATAAAAAACCTAAATTGAAGTGGTTTGGAATGGCCAGCAAGTATGTCTTGTCCATCACAAAGATAACCATCACAATATTGCTTGAAATCAGGGACCTTTATAAACAGAAATGGACCTGGCGATGAAGATGATCTATTTCGTAATGTATCCATCAAATGCGGCAAAGTATATGCTTGGGTTACTCTCAACTTTTCTTAAAACCTACTGAACATGGCATCTATGTCTTTATGTGTATGCCGACCATAAAAAATCATAGCTGAATGGTTTTGAAAACCCCTCTTGCAACAAGCATTGACAAATAGGCAAATAGATATCTATTTTTGTTTCCCCTGCACAATTATCTACCTGTAGTTGCAAGTTCTCCGGTAGCTTTTGAAATGTTGACCATAATTCCTCTTTTGCAGTTTTTGATGGTTGCACAATGGGATCTTTTCGATCACATAAATTGTGGTTGTCCAAAGAATCCCTTGAGTTCAAAGCATGTAGTAGTGAAACACTGCTCCTCGGAAGTCCATTTGTTACTAGATCACCAAGAGGATGCTTATCTATCCTCTCTAGGTTATGTAAACAATTAGCAATTCAGCCAATTGTAAGATTTGGATCAATTGGCCACAAACCATTCAATACAAAGTGTCCGTAATGACCTTCTCCATGTCCATGAGTTATCATACCTATCAATGCCACATGCAAATTGTATTCCAAAGACACACCCATACAAACAATACAAAATCAAGGAATGACAGTCTTCTTTTGATCCATCTTATCATAAACTATACACACATATTTTTGTGGTTGAGTTTTTGAATATGTGCAACATGCATAATATAAGCTCTTACAGCTCTTCTGTTGTGCCATGTGAATTTCTCTCTCTCTCAAGAGAAGAGCTCTCTCTTCAAGAGAAGAGCTCTCTCTTCAAGAGAAGGTTTAGCTTCTAACCTTGCTTTGATTGAACTACAAACATTGCACTTAGAGAACTCACTCATCTTTGTTAAAGTGATGTGTGGGTATTCTTTGTTCCAGATTCTACAGAAAGAAGATTGGGATAACTTCTTCTCACAAACCATTTGGTCAAGTTTCATGTTGATTTTGCTTAAAATATCTACTTGTTTGTACGTTGATGTAATCACTAATTGCGTCTCTCTTGAGCCATCTAGAAGTGTTCTACTTCTATGTGGAATCTTCTCAAAGTTGTTATCCACAAACACGTTTAACAATTCTTTTGCTAAACTAGTATATTGAAGTCCTCTTCTCAATGTACATGTGTTCCCATGCACATATTGGCGCACACCATTTTCAAAATTTTCCTTGTAGCGGTAAAATGATGTCTTTGGTATTGCATGTAGCTCATACCATGCTCTGCAACAAACAATACAGCCATTTAACCTGAATTGATATCGCATCTTCTCATCTTTCTGCTAGCAAATAGAAAGAACATCATAAACATAGTTAGTGGGTGCTTTCTTAGACTGTCCCCAAATTTCTTTGTGTAACCCTGTCACCATATCACGATCTACAAACTGACAACATTTTTGTCCACAACAATCAAACACTTTGAATTGACTTGGTTGATAGATAAAAGGCAAAAGATGGTGCTACTTTTTCGTTTTGAGTCCTGTTGATGAAAGTATATCATCTCTTCCTTGAAAAATGGATAACATTACTCCCATCAAGATTTTTTCTAACATTATCATCGTTGGATACATCCTCACATCTATCATGCATACCATCAATAGGAACAAAGCATTAACATGGGCTGCCATTCAACATTGTTGTTTGCTTGATGGGCCACTTTAGCAAAGTGGGTAGCAAAGTGATGCTGCCCACTTCAACCATATTCTCAGTGATTTTATTTGACCTTTCAATGCCCACACCCACAAAATCACTACCAAGTTCTTGAAAGTTGACATAATCATGCAGAAATACATATAGTATAGTCCCTTTATTCACAGTCTGCATCATTGTGTCATCCTTTAATAGAACCCTCTGGTTTCTCCAAGATTCTCGAATCAATGTTTCAAATTATGGGCTTGTTATAGGTATTGCATCTGTAACTAGAGGATTAGAATGATTCCCTTGCTCATCACCACTATAGCTGTTGTTTTTGTCAATTAAATTATCATTTAGTATGAAAGAATGCAAAGGAAGATTAGGCCATTGAACGACACTCCATAATGAACCGTGGAGAGATGTAGTATTAATTGTAGGAAAAGGTAGAACCACATCCTTCAAACACTCCTCCACTAGTATAGATACATTTCTTGGTCCTATCTTTGGACCCCCACAAGTGGAAATTGGATCTGTTCTACACACACAACCAATACCAACAATTTCATAATCAAGTATCATATGCACTTTCTCCCCAGATTCAAAATCCATCCTGTAAGTTAAAAAGATGGCCTTGTCAAGTTCATAGTCATAAATAAATTCCCTTTGAACAAAAAAATTATAATTTTCATTTTACAAAATACATGAGGGTTATAAACATTATAACTCCACTTAGTCTCAAAGCAATGAGACCAATCAAGTCTAACTTGGACAAGTGGTTGACCTTGTTACCATATACATGTGGTAGTGATGTGTGTGAACACACTAGGACCGCCGGGGCATTTTTCCCCTCTTTAGGAGGTTTTTTCCCCCGTGCATTGTATATACGCCCATCACTCTAGGGCTATCCATCTTTCCATTGCACACTAAGTAACACACTCTCTATTGTGTGCCTTGAGCTTCCTTCGTCTTCTCCAAGATGTGTGTGTTTCTCTGCAACCCTAATTCCAACAATTGGTATCAGAGCAGGTTGCATCCTCCCGGGCTTAGTCGCCAGTTGCTCCCGTACTGGCCTGCTCACTTTCTCCAATTTCAGTGAGCTTTGGCGAGCGTTCGTAGGTTGACAAATATTTCAGGCTCAGATTTTTGATTTGGGCTCATTTCGGCCTCCGTTTCCACTTCACGCAGGTCTGCACATACAATTTTGTCATTTTGTGCAAAAATTTTGTCAGTGTATTTTTCTGCATAACAGGTGCCTTACAGTCTTCTACGGTTTGTGCTATATAGCATGTGTTGTTCCTGCTCCATTTCTCCTATTTTCGGGCAGTTTTCACATCAGGTGCAACATTTACCATGGTTGACAACAACAACACAGATGTGTTCAAGATGTTTGCTGCTGAGGACAGGTTGGATGGGGACAATTACCCTATGTGGGCTTATATGATGCAACACGTTCTTGTGTCAAAGGGCGTCTGGAATATTGTGCAAGGTATTGATGTACGTTTTGGTTCTGAGGATGTAGGCGATGTTGAGGATGTTGCAGGTCTTGCTACAAGGATTGCAGCTGTTAGAGTTGTTTTGCCTACGACAGAACAAGCTCGTTGGGATGTTAAGGATGCGCAGGCTCATACATTGATTGCGTTGTCTGTGAAGCGCACCATTGTTCCTCACATCCGTTCAACAAAATCTGCAAAACAGGCTTGGGATATTCTAGCAGGTCTTTATGCAAGCCACAATGAGGCTAAAATTTCTTTTCTGCATAAAGATCTGGAGTCGAAGATTATGCATGAGGAAGATGATATGGACACTTTTCTTGCTGGTGTCAAGGATATCAATGAGAAACTTATTTCTATAGGTGAAGTCATTTCAGACAGTTCCCTTGTGCAGACTGTTCTTGATGCCTTACCAGATTCTTACCAGACTTTTTCTAGTACTTTGAGACTTATGACCCAAGGAAATCCTGAAGTTATCACATTTGATGCATTATGCACATTGCTGTTGCAAGAGTCACTTTCCAGAAAAAACAGGTCTAGGCAGCGTGCAGTTGAACAGGCTTTTATTGCTTCTCAAAGAAAGGGTGGTAACAACAATGCAACCACTTCTTATGGTTCTGCTGCCAGTGGCAAAATGTCTGTTCCTAATGCTTCTGCTAGCAGCACTTCGTCTGGCAATTTTAGTGATAAGGGCAAAAAGAAGATGCGTTGCCAATGATCACTTGATCAAGTCGTGTCCTAAGTTGAAGGACAAAGAGGCTAAGAAGAAAGAGGGTGGTTCCACTGCAAATGATGGTTCCACTACAAATGCAGCCATTGTTGAGTCTTCTGTGAAAGGAGACTGTGTTGCTGATGTTGATGCAGAATGGGATTTTAGCGCAGAGTGCACTTACAATCCCACTGTCCATGATGCATGCTTGTCAGTTTGCTGCAGATTCACATGTGTGGTATTTCGACAGTGGTGCTACAAAGCACATTACCTCACATCGTGAATTGTTTACCTCTCTCGAGTCTGTCCCTTATGGGAATTCAGTCACTTGTGCTAACAACGCCTCTTATCCAGTTCAGGGGATTGTGCTCACTGCTGCAAATGGCAGTTCCTTCACACTTGTTGATGCACTTTATGTACCTGGGATCAAGAAGAATCTCTTGTCTGTATCCGCACTTGCTAGACTTGGACTTGTAGTCAAATTTGTAGATGATAGATGTAAAATTCATGATCTCAATTTTGGTGATGAAATTGTTGCATCTGGGCTTTTGTGCCATGGGCTGTATAAGCTCACTTTGTATGATAAGTGTGGACAAAATTTTGCAAATGCTGTTGCAGATTCAAGGGCTATTTCAGATGCAAAACTTTGGCATACACGTTTTGGTCATCTAAATTTTGCCAGTTTGCTGCGTTTACAAAAATCTGATATGGTTGCTTCTTTGCCGTCTCTTGAAGCACCTGTCAAACATGTTTGTGAAGGCTGTATTTTGGGTAAGATGCAGCGTTCTAAATTTCCAAAGGATGGTTTAGTTCGAGCCACATGCAGGTTGAAGCTTGTGCATAGTGATGTTTGTGGGCCCATGCAAACTCCGTCCTTGGGCAATTACTTGTACTTCGTGACTCTCATTGATGATTACTCCAGGCATGCATGGGTATTTCTCCTTAAAGCAAGGTCTGAAGTTTTTATGTGCTTCAAACAATTTTTGGCTATGGCTGAAAATGTCTCGAAATGTACTATGGGCACCCTCCGTTGCGATCGAGGGGGGGAGTATATGTCTCATGAATTTAATGCATTTCTGGATAGTCGTGGGATAAAACACCAATGTACAGTGCCTTATACACCTCAGCAAAATGGTGTTGTTGAGAGGAAAAACAGGTCACTGATGGAAATGGCACGATGTATGGTCAAAAGTCAAGCTTTGGCGCATTCTTTTTGGCTTGAGGCCATCATGTGTGCCACTTATGTACTTAACAGGTGTCCTACGAAAGATTTGTAGTCTATTACTCCATATGAAGCATGGCATGATAGAAAGCCTTCTATTGAGCACATGCGTGTTTTTGGCTGTTTGGCATATGCTTTGGTGCCACAAGTGCAGTGCAGAAAATTGGATGATAAGGCTGTCAAATGTATTTTTGTTGGTTATAGTGTTGAAAGCAAAGGTTATAGGTTGTATCATCCGCAAACAAAACGTATTCTGGTTTCACGGGATGTAGTGTTTGTGGAAGATTCTGTTCAGCCCTTGCTGTCATGTACTAGAGACAGTAATGTAAGCTCACAGGACATTTATGACACTTTGTTGCCTCTTTTCAATGGTGGAAATACAAATGTAAGTTCCAATGAGGCAAATGTACAGCCTATGGGGGTTTCTGAAAATGTTACAGGTCAGCCTATTACTGATGCAGATGTACATGATGTACTTGATGAGGAAAGGGTGAAAATGAGCAGGCTAGAGGTATGCCAAAATGGCTGGTGCACACTTTGCGTGACAGTAAATTGGATGCACCTTTGTCTAGTTGTACTCGTTCAAGCTCTCGCCATGCATCTTATGCATCAGATTGTTATGCTTTGGCTGTGTCTAGTTTACATGATGTTGAGGAGCCTCTGTCTTTTGATGAAGCACATAATTCAGAAAATTGGATGGCTGCCATGCAATCAAAATATTGTGCACTTATAGAAAATGACACATGGAATTTATGTGATTTTCCTCCTGGCAAAAAGGCCATTGGTATGAAGTGGGTTTACAAGTTGAAATGCAAGCCGGATGGTGAGATTGATCGCCATAAGGCTCGACTTGTTGCAAAGGGTTAGGCACAACAAAAGGGCATTGATTATGAAGAGAATTTTTCTCCCACTTGTCGTATGACTACTGTGCGTTTTCTATGTGCATTGGCAGCTCATTTTGGTTGGGATGTACATCAATCAGACATTGTTACTGCTTTCTTGAATGGTGACATATTTGAGGAAGTTTATGTAATGCAGCCTCGCAATTTTTTCATAAAAGGACAAGAGGACAAAGTGTGCAGATGTAAGAAGGCTTTGTATGGGTTGAAGCAATCTCCTCGTGCTTGGTATGAGAAAGCTGACACTCATTTGGTTAAACGAGGCTTTTGTAATAGTCCAACAGAAAGCACATTGTATGTAAAGCGTGAGGGTGATGTACTTCTCATTGTGGTTCTTTATGTTGATGATTTGCTGATCATTGGACCAAATGAGAGACATATTGCTGAATTTAAGGCTGATTTGAATGCTACTTTCAAGATGAAAGATTTGGGGTTGTTGCATCATTACTTGGGTATACAGTTTAAGCAGTGTGATGGTGGTATTGCCTTGTGCCAGAAAAGTTACATAGAGACATTGCTATGTAAGTTTGGACTTGAGGATTGCAAACCTATTGCCACTCCCATGGAAACAGGTTTGAAGTTGAGTCTACATGATGCTGGCGATCCTGCTGATGTCACTCTTTACCAAACTGCTGTTGGCTGTCTCAGATATTCAGTTTGCAGTCTCACAGGTCAGCAGATTTATGCATAGCCCAGGGTCTAAGCATTAGCAGGCTGTCAAGAGGATTTTCCTCTACCTTAGTGGCACTTTACATCTTGGCTTGTTTTATCCCAAGGGGGGATCATTGCCGCCAGACTTATATGCTTTTTCGGACTCAGATTGGGCTGGTTGTTTTGACACGCGAATGTCCACAAGTGATTTTTGTTTCATGCTTGGCAGTTCATGTATATCATGGTTGAGCAAGAAGCAACCTACTGTGGCCACTTCGAGTTGTGAGGCTGAGTACAGGGCAGTCTTCACAACTACGGTTGAGTGTGTATGGCTCAGACGCCTTATGGATGATTTGGGTGTTGGACAGGACACTGCCAACACTATCTACACTTACAGTCAGAGTGCATTGGCTGCTGCAAGGAACCCAGTTTTTCATGCTCGCACAAAGCACATTGAGGTGCATTATCACTATGTCAGGGAGAGGCTCTCAGCAGGAGAGATCAGCTTGGCTTATGTGCCAACACAGGACAAACTTGCAGATCTTTTCACAAAGGCATTGTCTCGTGAGAAGCTTGAAGCTTTCCGCAAAGCTTTGGGCTCACTCCCCTTTGTGGACTGATCATGTCCTTAGGGCATGGAACTTCCCTTTACTCATGTGCCAGCTCTCGTTCACCTCATCACTCCACGGGGGATTTGTTACCATATACATGTGGTAGTGATGTGTGTGAACACACTAGGACCACCGGGGCATTTTTTCCCTCTTTAGGAGGTTTTTCCCCCCGTGCATTGTATATACGCCCATTACTCTAGGGCTATCCATCTTTCCATTGCACACTAAGTAACACACTCTCTATTGTGTGCGTTGAGCTTCCTTCGTCTTCTCCAAGCTGTGTGTGTTTCTCTGCAACCCTAATTCCAATAGACCTTGCTTCTATCCATGCACCAATGGGAATTAGCTTGGGCTGGTGGGGGATCTCAAGTTCAAATTTTCCAAGTTACAACATGCAAAAGATCTAGGTAGGTTGGACAAATGGCAGCAGATATTGTGATTAAACCACCCTTGATACACCAATAGATGAAAAGCTAGCAATGGAATTAATGTTGAACAAGTGGTGGTCCAACTAGTTGTTCTTGAAACCAAAACCCTCTTTCTTCATTAGACTATAGCTTGGACAAGTGGTGGACCTAGTTTTAATGCTATGTACTTTTAATGTCAATACCCAAGGTAGACAACTAGAGGACCTTTCTTCTTAATGTCTAGCCCTTGCTTTTGAATGGAAGCAAGGTTGGACAAGTGGTGGATCTTGAAACCAAAACAACTTCCCACCAGTTGTACAAGTAGCCCTTGCTTCTTACAATGGAAGCAAGGCTGAAAAAGTGGTGGATCTTAAAACCAATAGCCCTTCGCTATATTAGACTGTAGCTTAGACAAAGTTGTGGACCTAGTTTTAAGAGC